>NC_047091.1:136817575-137120605 GCF_902459505.1 Geotrypetes seraphini | reverse complement strand
CTAGTGGGCAGCAAGGGAGGGAATAGTGGAGGCTGGACAGTGAGAGAGAGGGAGACAGGGGGTGGAGGAAAGAGAAAAAGAAATGTGCAGGGGGTGGGGAAGGGAAAGAGAAGGGAGATGGATCCTGGATAGAAGGGAGTGAGGATGTTATACAATGGGAGGAAGGAAAGAGAAAACAAAAATGCTGGACCATGGTAGAAGGAACCACTTGAAGAAGAATTTGCAGAAGACAGGAAAGCAGAAAAAGAGAGAAACTGGAACCAATTGATGTAAAAATAAATCTCTGGACAACAAAGGTAAAAAAAGAAATTTACTGACTGAAATAGGTTAACTTTGGGCAATATATATATCAGATGTCTTTGTATTGTGTTCAACAGAAAAAGAAATGCATTTCTGTTTTTATTTCTCCAGTATTGAAGAACTTGCTGACCCTTGCTGTAGCTATTGGGGATTCCCAAGCACCGCCAGCTGAGAACCACGGTCTCTTCTACAAAGTGTAGCAGTCGCTGGCAGCATCCTTGAGCCCCTGAGATGCCAGCATCTGTGGCATAGGGACATCACTGTTGCCTGCCAAGTTTGGTAAAAGGGATTTTTGGCCACCTTCAGAGAAAATCTTCAACTGGCATAGCTTGAGGGTCCTCATCAGCTAGAGTATTTATATTTTATATTTACATTAGAGGCACTGGCAGAGACCCATTTACAAAGTACATATTCTTCCCAATTAATATTTCCAACTTAATAACGTGTCTTTGCTTATTTGTAAATGGATTTCTACCAGAGCCTCTAATTCAGTTGCATAAATAAATGAAACAACTATTTCTGAAGTTTATGGGGATGGGTGGGGATCAGTGATGGGGCAGTGTGGGGGATAGGGGGGTGTGATGGGAGGTATGATGAGGCGGTTCACCCCAGGCATGGACTTCCTCGGGGTGCCAGTACCCTTTCTCCTCTCAGATCTCCCTTCCCGGGAGGAAGTGACATCAGAGAGAGCTCTGAAGCTGACGCGGGCAGCAAGTTATTTACTTCGCATGCCAAAGATAAAACAGTGTGGGGAAGGGGTGCGGACTTGTGCATGCAAGGGGGGGAGGCGGGTGAGAGGAGCGTCACCGCCCTGGTTGCAGGTCACCCTCGCTATGCAACTGGTGGGGATGGAAGAGATTACTTGGTTTTCTTCCTATCTTTCTCATCACACTTTTAGTGTAAGCTCTGGAGAATCCTCCTCTGCCACCGTTCTACTATCGGTCAGTGTACTTCAGGGCTCTGTCCTGGAACCTCTTCTTTTCTCCATCTACTCTTTCTCTTGGTGCGCTAATCTCCTCCCACAGCTTCCAGTTATCACCTCTATGCTGACTCGCAAATGTCTCTCTACACCTGAAATTTCTACTGGAAACCAGGCCCAAATCTCAGCCTGCCTGTCTGACATCGCTGCCTGGATGTTTCACTGCCATCTAAAATTAAACATGGCTAAGATTGAAATCCTTATCTTTCTTCTTAAACCCGCCTCCCCCCTTCCTCCTTTCTGTATTTCAGTGAATAATGCTCTCATCCTTCCTGTCTTGTCAGCTCACAACCTTAGAGTCATCTTTGACTCATCTCTATCCAACAGACCGCCAAAATGTATCATTTATTTCTCTACAACGCTGCTAAAATCCAGCCTTTCCTTTCTGAGCACCCTGCCAAGACCTTTATTCACACTTTTGCCACCTCTCACCTGGACTACTGCAACTTGTTTCTTGCAGGTCTTCCGCTAAACCAACTCTTTCTTTTCCCTTTCAATCTGTTCAGAATTCTGCTGCATGCCTTGTATTCTACCAGTAGAAAAGAAGTATTCTGACTGTGAGAAAGCTCTACTGTCAACTGTTTGGGCTCTTCAACATTTTTGGAGTTACATCCAAGGAGAAAAACTCATTGTAGAGACTTGTCATCAACCCATTAGCTTCTTGGGTAGTGACAAGATCAAGACTGGTCGTGTCTCCAATAGCCGAATACTCTCATGGACTTTGGCTCTCCAAGGATGGCCTTTACAGGTAAAGTATGCCCTGAAACATCGTAACACAGTAGCCCAAGGGATAGCAGAATTGCATGATTGTACAGAACAAGATTCTCTTACAGGTATACCGGAACCTGATGTTCCACCAGAAGAGGAGGAACCCCATCATCATTATCTTTATGATGAACAGCTCTGTGCCAATATACCTCAAGTCTACGTGGATGGTTGTGCCTTTCACCAGGCCTCGGCCCATGATCTGGTCGCAGGAGTAGGTGTAGTGTGGAATGTTGACACACCTATTGAAACCTTGAAGTATAGATTGGGTGCTAAAACCAACCAATATGCAGAGATTGTAGCAGCCCTGGTCGCTGTACAGTCTGCGGTACAGAAGGGGATCCCAGAACTGATTATCTGTACAGATTCTGATTATGTGCGTCAGAACTTTGTGTCTCACTTACCCGTGTGGAAAAAGAAGGACATGTTAAATTCCAAAGGAAAGCCTGCCCATCATGGCGACTGGATTCTAGCCTTAGATCAATTTGTACGCGACAATGACATGACCATCTATTGGAAGAAAGTGAAAGGTCACGCCAAGGTTAATAGTCCTGACAAGATTGGAAATGACCTTACGGATCAACTGGCCAAAGAAGGTGCTTTGTTCTCGATGGTACATGCTATTACTCGACGCCAAGCGAAACAGGTAGCTGAAACACCTGTAGTGCAGTGGGGTAATGATGTCCCTTCCTTTGATCTTGTAACCGCTCAGAAGACAGATCTTATCCTGGGAAAGTTCTATAACTTCATACAGAATCCACAAGATCATCCATTGTCTGAAGACGACCAGAAGGATGAAGAACTGAGGATACTCTACAACTCCAGAGAGAAATTCTCGATTCACCAGGACCTGCTCACTCGGACGAGTAAGCATGGTATCGTGCAGTGGGTTGTACCCCATGCATATCGAGGAATCATGTTGCAACATGCCCATGATGAACCTTGTGCTGGACATAGAGGTGAAGAAGTTACATATGAGACACTGAAGCAAGTGGCCTACTGGCCTCATATGTGGCAAGATGTGCAGTTATATACGAGAGGTTGCTTGACTTGTTGTCAATTTCAACCCTCTACACCAATTCACCGAGCACTCTTGAGCAAGAAGGGTTTGGTGTCGTATAAATAGACCAAGAAATTTGAACCTGGATCAGCGTTTATGATTTTCCCTAGACAACACTATCAGAGACTGTTGTTGGATTCGCACAACCTGTTTCACAAGTTGGCCCTGAGGCAGTGGTTACGAATAATACTCCACGAAACGCTGGCCACGTTGGCATGATTTGAAACATAGCGCTGAGTGCACATAATACGAGTGCTAATGCAAAGCTAAGTAATTTTACTGAAATATACAAATGAAATTACTATAAAAGTTAAGAATGCTGAAACAAAGTCTCATAACGCTGAATTAGTGCATTGTATGAACAAGATTGCAAGATAAGAAGTTTTAGATAGATACCATTTTAGAATAAGTTATTGTTATACTTTAAATTATAAAAAAAGAAAAAAAGAAAAATAGACTAAATATAAGGGATTGTAATAAATAACCTAGAATAAGGAGAGACTGGAATAAGGCCAATGATTGGAGCTAAGGAGCTGGATAACTACGTGGACTTTTTTAGTCAGTGAATACGACTTGCGTAGGCTCCGTGACTGAGCCTTTCCAGTAATAGATAGATAAGCTGTATAGTGTATTGTATATGCACTTTTTCACAAGAGTGGGAAACTATTGGTCTTTATTATTTTGAGTATTTTTCCACTAAGGGATTTCAGTGTAGACTGATTAGTATCTACCATAAATCTTGCTACACCCCCTCCTCAAATCGCTTCACTGACTCCCTATTTGTTTCTGCATACAGTTCAAACTCCTCTTATTGACCTTCAAGTGTATTCACTCTGCAGCTTCTCAGTATCTCTCCTCTTCTCCCTCCTAGTATTAATTATTTCTATAATGCTACCAGACATACGCTGCGCTGTACAGAGACACAAAGAAGACAGTCCCTGCTTGAAAAAGCTTACAATCTAAAC
Source organism: Geotrypetes seraphini (assembly GCF_902459505.1). NCBI lineage: Eukaryota > Metazoa > Chordata > Amphibia > Gymnophiona > Dermophiidae > Geotrypetes > Geotrypetes seraphini. The sequence goes on along the minus strand of NC_047091.1, from coordinate 137,116,536 downwards.
AGACAAGACAAACAGAAACTCTGTTCATCAGTTAAGTCTCTTGCCAGTACCCTTCTGCTCTACTGCCAAGTCCCGACTCCGCCCCTTCTACCTTGTTGCACTATGTCTGGAACAATCTGCCTGAGTCTGTACATTGGGCTCTGTCTCAGGAGGTATTCAAATTCATTCTGAAAGCCCACTTTTTTCCAGCCAACTTGTAAAGCACCCATACCTGTTTGTCATTCCCTCTATAGTCCTAAGCAGCATGTATAGATTCACCCTTCTTGTCTGGTGTATCTTTCATAATTAGACTGTATGGTCTTTTGAGCAGGGACTGTCTCTTGCATGTTTAATGTACAGCGCTGCCTGCGTCTGGTAGCGCTATAGAAATAATAAACAGTAGTAGTAGTGTACTCACCCAGTTGCTGGACTGGAGTAGAGAGTTGCGTGGGGACAGAAATCCCACCCATCACCACCCGTCCATGCCAAAATCCCATCCATCCCCGTGAGGAATCCCACTCGTCCCCATGAGGAATCCCTCCGTCCCCACCCGTCCCCGCGAGGAATCCCCTCCGTCCCCGCCCGTCCCTATAAACTTCAGAAATAGTTATTTCATTTAATTATGCTACTGAATTAAAGGCTCTGGTAGAGACCCATTTACAAATAAGCAAAGAGACTTTATTAATTTGAAAATATTAATTGGGAAGAATACATACTTTGTAAATGGGTTTCTACCAGAGCCTCTAATGTAAATATAAAATATAAATACTCAGCTGATGAGAACCCCTAAGTTGTCAGCTGAGGACTTCCTTTGCAGTTGATAAATATACGTAGATAGTATAACTTAGCTTTGTTAGAAGTCCATTCCCCTTCTAACAAAACTAAGTTATACTATTTATATATATTTATCAATAAGATTAGGAAATGAAATAATGAAAAAAATAATATAATTAAAAAAGAAATATAAAACGTAGATGAAGTACTGGGAATTATGAAGAACCCCACCGCCTATATCTGTTTGATAAGGGTGGAAATCTGAACTCCCAAGAAGTACTCTCGATGGTGAATTGGATTGAGAAAGAGCAAAAAATAATATTGATGACACATCCAGCGCTATTGTATTGTTTGAACTGTTTTGGTTTGACTGGTCATATGTACAAACATGAGAGGAGGGCCCATTATATTAAGGGTCAGATGGTCAGTAGGGAGCTCATGAACCGAAAAAGAAGCAAATAAGATATGGCTCTTTGCTGGATTTTGTTAAATAACTCCCCTAGCCTCTCCCCCAAGTTTAATTAAGTAGTTAAGTACCTCATATCATTCCCATTATGAACCTTAAATATACACTTTCTCAAACTTAGTCATGCAATAAATAATAAGCCACTAGACTCCATATTGATGGGGGGAAAAAAACAGTCTGCAGCTTTGTATATTAAATACCACTTTAATAAATAATTAACAAGTGGAAAACAACCTCTCAAGCTACAAACATAGTACCACATATTGCTAGTATACAAAATTATAGTTCCCTGGTCCTTCCATGTCAGCTAGGGCTTGGAAATAGGCATGGACCTCCATGCCCTCTTTCTGGGTCACCTGACAGGCTCATCCCCTGAAGAACCGCTCATCACCTGATGAGCCCACCTCCTGAAGAGCCAATACCATGTAGCTCGGAATTACTGCAGATGCGACAATCTCAAACTCACCGTCCCACCAGAATAGACTCCTGACACTGTGGGGTGAATAGAAGGGAAAATTGCCTCTGAGGAACAGGGAAAAACCCTGTGCCTCGGAGGCCATAGCCTAAATACCCCTCCCATAATTCTCTACCATGTTCCCCTTGACCAAATCTATTGCTGCTTTGCTGTGGGGAGTTAACTTTAAAAACTATGCCTCCCACCTGCACTACTCACTTCCCCACCCCCTTTCTTTATCTTACCCTCATCTCCTGACCTCTCTACCTAACCCCACCCCACCTACCCTGATCTATGCATATGAGTCTCGATAGGTGACCAACATGGGCCATCCATATTGATAGAAAAAAACAGGCCATAGCTTTATTAAAATACCACTTTAGTAAATAATTAACAAGTGAAAAACAACCTCCTGAGCTAAAAACATAGTATCACATATTGCTAGTATACAAAATTATGGTCCTCTGGCCCCAGCATGTCTGCTAGGGCCTGGGGTAGACATGGACCTTCATGCCCCCTTTCTGGGTCACCTGACCCAATGAGGAACTGCTCATCATCTGAGAGGCCCACCTCCTGAAGAACCACTTATCACCTGATGAGCCCAGCTCTTGAAGAACTGTTCATCACCTGATGAACCAATACCTTGTAGTTTGGGATTACCGACACAGGCATGTATTAAATTACAGCCCCCCCCCCAACCAACAAAGCTGCGGCCTAGCATCCCCAAGGAGAACAAAGCTATCTAAGCAAACCAACAGATTGCTCCGTGACCAATCCAGCCCCATATCAGATAAGTGTATGCGATCCCTAGCATAAAGCCCAGTATACAAAACATCAGCTCATTCATGCCTCAATCAAAGCCACCCTTAGCCACTTATTGGAGCAGCAGCTCCCTTTCCAGGTGAGAAGGAATGGACCTCACTTGAGTAATCCCCAAAGACTCTGAATAGTCCCAGGCGCCACTATATACTCCACCAACAACTGCTCTCTGGGAACTTGCCTAAGCTAACATCCTGCATTCTCCCCAAATTGTGGCAGGGAAGCCCCATCATATCCCACCTGCCAAAATGTAGGTGACCCAAGCCCCATAAATGCCTGTAGACCTCCAGAACCATAACTGCATAAACCAGAAGCATACTGTATTACCTCAGGTGAGTCACCTCCAAGACATTATCAACTCCCACCACGGAAACCAATTAACCATGTGCCTAGACACTACCAGAGAGTTATCCTGAGCTGCCTCCTTTTCACAGCCTTCATCCCATCTGTTCCGCTAACCCCAAAATAAACACAGTCACCTCAGGCACCAACATTGGGTATGAAACCTTCAAATTTTAGCACTACAACACCTCAGTTCTAAACACTATGCCACATAATCCGCCGACCCTTCTTCAGTGTGATGTGACAGTGTGTAGGCACTTCCCAATCATGACACATAATTCTCTGGGTACCTGCTCCCAGAGTTCAGACAAAGCCATCTAGGGAACCCCTGTGCTCCCCTCCTCCTCCTCCCTGAAAACAGGGGGCCTCCACAAGAAAGCCCAGAGGAAAGGAAAATGAAGAAGGAGGAGACTACCTGCCCCTTTAACCATCTCTGCCCTCCTCCTTTTAGTCACCCAGAGAGAAAAGCACTTCTACCAATATGGTCATCAGGAACAGCAGGACCATCCAGTCCTCCCAAAATAGTGCTCCGCTGAACCAGTGGCACCCTAGCAGCTGCCACCCTGTCCCCTCCATTTGCTTAAGCTTCCGCTGTCTTCATCTGCTTATGCGTGATGCTCCCAGTGGAGCTGCTTGTATGAGCTCCTGCAGGCATCTGGAAGAGAGTTCATCTGCAACTTTTAGGGGATCCTGCATCCATGAACTGCAAAGAAAACCAGAATGACAGCAGCAACAGGATCAACTACATTGGGCAATGCCCCATGCAGTAGCTTGTCTCCCCAGAACTTTGCATTCCTGCTCATTCTCTAGAAGCCCAATCAAACCAATGGGAAAATCAAAATACAATATGCTGAGTAAATATAAAATGAAAGCATTGAAATTAAACACAAACTCTGCATTCAATTACTTAAACACAGCTTATATGTTATGTTTTCAAAGTGCCCAGAAGTGTTATCAAAGAGACCACTGCCTGGGAATTTTTCCCAAAAGCTTGTTTCAACTACTTCCAATTATTGCACTAGTGTATTGCCCAAATCTACAAATTCCATTTGTTTAGTAAAAAAAAAATATATACAGATGCACTTAACTTATATCTTTTGAAAACTTTGGGTTCTAGCACATTTCACTGATGCTGCTTCAGAAAGCCTGCATTGCCAAACTAACTTCAGCATGCGTTTGTCTCTTTACAACAGCCATGAGAATCCTTCCCCCTGGTAATGATGACCAAAATCCATGACAGTGTGGGAGGCGACCCCTCGAGCACCCTGGAAAAAGCAAGATTCTGTAACCGTTCAGCTTAAAAGGATAGGAGGCAAGAATCATCCCCCTCCTACCTGAAAAACCTTTCAGTGCCACCCGCAAAAACAGAAGAGGGGTGTGCTAAAGTCAAGGCTGATGCAGAGGCTGTTGCCCCGAACAACCAGAACAGCAGACACATTGGTTCATGTCCCCTGGGAACATGTGAAAACGGATCTTCCCCTGAACCAACCTGAGCAAATTAGTGTGCAAATGGTACGACTTGCCCTCAAAGAGACCTCCTCCAGGGAAAGACTCTGTGCCTCGGAGGCCATAGCCTACATAACCCTATCGCAATGCTCTACCATGTTCCCCTTGACCAATCCTATTGCTGCTTTGTGGCAGGAAGCTAACTTTAAATACTATGCCTTCTGCCTGCACTACTGACTTCCCATCCCCTTTCCTTACCCTGGTCTCCAAACCTCTCTACCTCAAGCCCCCACCTCCGGATCTAAGCATAAGAATCTTGGTAGGTGACCAACATGGGCCATCCAGCCCATGGTTAAGGTTGCCAGTGAGACAAATTCTTGGGCTCTAACTTAACTGCATAAATGACATTTTATACAATTATGTGGCTAAAGATGTAATTCAGACTATTTGTACATTAAAATCTTAGTAAAGCAATCAGATTAACCTGATCAGGTGCACTGGCACTCCTCCCACACGCAGTGCTTCCCAAAGATTGTCATGCTCAACACAGTCAAAAGCCTTGGTATAATCAATAAAGCACAGATAGAGCTTCTTCTGGTTCTCCCCCTTGCCTTTTCTATGATCCACCTCAAGTTTGCAATGTGATCACAGGTCCCTCTGCCCTTACGAAATCCAACTTGGGCATCAGGAAGTTTTCGATCAAAGATGTTGCCCATACAGTTCATACAGTCCCTGGTGTTGCCTTTCTTCAGCAGTGGGATAAAAACTGATCTTTTCCAGTCCTTTGGCCATGTGCAGGTCCTTCAGATCTTCTGGCATAGTGCTGTCAGTGTGGCTCTTGAGACTGGTTTGAGCTGCTCTGCAGGGATTCCAACAATGTCAGATGCTTTGTTATTTGGCAGCTGCTTCAGCATCCAATCCACTTCACATTCCAATAGGTCTGGTTCTACTTCCTCTGGACCCTCAAGCTGTTCAGGGTAGTCAATGCTGGTGCTAATGTATAATTCCTCTGTATATTCGTTCCATCTCTGCTTGATGTCCTGCTAGTCACTAATTTCATTCCCTTCACAGTTTTTGATGGTTGATTGGTATGCTGAGAAATGCTTTTTCACTTGTTTCACCATGGCGAATAATTCCCTAGTGTGACCCTTCTTATAGGCTTCTTTGAGGTTCATGCATTGAGCATTCAGGAAGTTGTCCTTGTCTTTCCTGGCTGTTCTTTGGAAATCAGCATTGAGTTGCCATGCCTCATTCAACCTGCCCTTAGCTTTTGCCTTTCTCCTCTTATTAGTGATGTGGAGGATGTTTGCAGTTAACCAGTTCCTACCACATACTGGCTTCTTGTACGGCACATGCTTCTGAGCAGTTTCATTGATGATTCCTTTGATCTCTGTCCACAATTCATCTGGGCCCCTTCCTTCCCGCCTGAGCAGGTTGAACCTATTACTCACTTTTACTTACTGTACAGGGATCTCACTGACATCAAACTTCCTCTGCAAACCAGGTATGGAGATACAGAATGGTTCAAGATCAAAAAGGGTGCAAGACAAGGATGTATCCTTGTTCCTTTTCTTTTCAACCTCAATGCAGAAGTAATCATGAGGAAGCTGGACTTAGATGATTCGAGTGTTGGGGTGAAAATAGGCGGAAGAACCATCAGCAATCTGAGATATGCAGATGATACTACCCTGCTTGCAGAAAGTGAGAAGGACCTCAAGAAGCTGATTCTGAAGTTGAAAGAAGAAAGCGAGAAGATGGGACTTTACCTGAACATCAAGAAGATCAAAATCATGACTACCGCCAACAAGAAAGTCCACATAAAGATCATCAAAGAAGAAATAGAAGTGGTTGATAGCTTTGTTTTCCTTGGGTTCCTCATTGATCGCAGTGGCAGTTCTACAGAAGAGATCAAGTGCTGATTAGCACTGGGGCATGCAGCCATGGTGGGCATGGACCAAATATGGAAATGCAAAGACATCTCAATCACCATCAAACAAAGACTGATCACTGCAATTGTGTTCCCAATCGCGACATATGGCTGTGAGACATGGACACTCACAAAAGCATATGGAAGAAAAATCGATTACTTTAAGCTGTGGTGCTGGAGAAGACTTCTACGAATTCCATGGACAGCTAGGATCACCAAAAAAAGATGTTCTTGACCATATAAACCCAGAGTGGTCCTTGGGAGGCAAAATTACCAGACAAAAATTGACCTATTTTGGATATGTGATGAGGGCGAATTCACTAGAAGAGATACTATTCAGAATGGTCAGTGGTATAAGGAAGCAAGGGAGATCAAAGGCCTCTTTGGCTGGATACCATCAAGAATAACACGAGAATGAACATCAAGCAATTGAAAGAAGCTGTGAAAAACAGGGAAGCATTGTGAGGACTGGCCTAGAACAGTGGTTCCCAACCTTGTCCTGGAGGACCACCAGGCCAGTCGGGATAACCCTAATGAATATGCAAGGAGCAGATTTGCATGTCTAGTACCTCCATTATATGCAGATCTCTCTCATGCATATTCATTAGGGCTATCTTGAAAACCCGACTGGCCTGGTGGTCCTCCAGGACAGGGTTGGGAACCACAGGCCTAGAATATCCAAGGGCCGGACACAAATGAATGAATAGTAGTAGTAGTAGTATGTTCAAATAAATATTACTTAATTTCTACATATTTCAACTGTGATTTGATGTAGGTAAGACTCACTTTAAGCAGTTTCTGAAGATAGCTTTAGATTCAGCATGCAAAACAAAGATTTGGTCATTAATAGTTTGTAAAGTGAAAAAATAAAAATCTACCCCTAAAATTAATATACCCTAATCTTGCAGGATCCCCAGAATAGCAAGATTGCACGCTATTTAGGTGTAGTGGTTAGAGCTACCACCTCAACAACCTGAGGTTGTAGGTTCAAACCCTGCATTGCTCCCTGTGACCCTGGGCAAAGTCACTTAATCCTCCACTGCCCCAGGTGCATCAGATAAACTGCAGGCCCTTCAGGACAGAAAGGAAAAATATTTGAAGTACCTGTATTTAAACCACTTTGAGTGTGGTTATATAACTACAAAAAGGTGGTATATAAATCCCTTTCCCCTTTATGGAGTTTTCTTCCAGAAATTTCTCCAAACCACTTTTAAACTCAGCTATGTTGGGGTATTTTTTTTTTTTTTTACCACATTGTACACCAATAAATTCCAGAGCTTAACTATAGCCTGCATGAAAAATATTTTCTCTGACTTGTTTTAAATATGCTATTATGTAACTTCTTGGTGTGTCCCCTGGTCGGCCCAGGAGTACCCCCTTTGCCAGTCAGATTTTTAGAATATCCACAATGAATATGCATGAAAGACATTTGCATACAACAGAAGTAGTGCATGCAAATCATTCTTATGCATATTCATTGTGGATATCCTGAAACCTGACTGGCATAGGGGGTACTCCAGGGGTGACTTGAGAAACAGTACGCTAGTCTTTGTACTTTTAGAAGAAGTAAACAGTTTGTGTTTACTCATTCTACTCTTTTCAGGATTTAATAAACCTTTATCATATCTGCTCCAAAATGAAGAGCCCAGCATGTCTAGTCCTTCCTCATTAGTCATTCCATTCACTTTATAATTTTGATTATCCTTCGCTATATGTTATGTTAATCAGGTTTTATTCCACCTTTATCTATTCAATTCAAGGTTGGATTACAAGAGGTTGGGTCAGTTACCCAGGAAGTTGCAATGGACAGATTGACACTAGGTTCCATATGGTTCCAGAAAAAAAGAGGATGGATTAAGGCTTCCAGGTTTTACTTCCATTGCTTTCAATGGAAGTAAATCCTGGATATCTTAATGTCCTCTTTTTTTTTTTAGCCATATGGTAACCTTAATTGACCTGGACATTCAATAGGTAGATCAATACAACTATTAATACAGTTAGGTCATATCTTCACATACATAGTTACAAGTACAAGTGGATCATTGTTGGCTCTTTGTTTTATCCCAAGACTTGCATTAGAAAGTTTAGGAGTGGGTTTTACAGTTCCCATTTCAGTGACTTCAGGGTTGGATCCCTGTCTTGGTAGAGGAATGCTTTTAACAGTTTTCTGGTCACACCTTTTAATTTTGTTGTATCTTTTTTGAGATGCAACTATCAGAACTCCACACAATATTCAATGTGCAGTTGTACCATAGAGTTATACGAGGAATAGAAGCCAGCTTGAACATCCCCAATATTGAGGAAACTCCTTGATTGTGTCCAGGGAAGCTTAATTTCTGCTGGGCGTTGCATCCCTATCATTTTGAGAAGTTAGCTTCTATGTACAGAGGCATGGATGATATTTTTAAAATTTTCTATCTCTTTTCTTATAATGCCTAATATTCTGTTTACTCTTTGGCTGCCATCGCACACCGAGTGGAAGATTACATTACATTACATTACATTAGGGATTTCTATTCCGCCATTACCTTGCGGTTCAAGGCGGATTACAAAAGGTTAATTTAAAAAAGACAGAATTACAATGATTAGCTAGAGAGGTAAGTTGTAGATCTTAAGAGCATTTAGAGGTCGTGTTGTTATTGCTGTTTCAGGAATTTCTTGAAAAGTGTGGTTTTTATTTCTTTTCTGAATGTCCTATAGTCTGGGGTGGTCATCAGAAGGTTGGAGATCTGGTTGTCCAGTCTTGCGGCTTGAGTGGCTAGGAGGCCGTCGTGTAGTTTTGTTCTTTTTACTTCTTTGATTGGGGGGGGTATGAATGGTGAGTGCGTTTTTCTGTGTCTGGTACTGGGTGCTTGGATGAGGCGATTGTTCAGGTATGATGGGCTGTCTCCGTGTAGGGTTTTAAATAATATGCAGTAAAATTTGAAATGGATTCTTTCTTGGATTGGGAGCCAGTGTGAGTTGATGAAGGCTTCAGTGATGTGGTCATGTTTTTTCAATGAGTAGATGAGTCTCAAAGCTGTATTTTGGATTGTTTGGAGTTGTCTTATCGTAGTTGCAGGACATGGAAGGAAGAGTATGTTACAGTAGTCCAATATACCTAGTATTAGGGATTGTACTATAAGTTGGAATTGTGTTCTTTCAAAGAATTTTCGGACTTGTCTCAGGTTTCTCATGATTGCGAATGATTTTTGAATTGTTTTATTTATTTGCGGTTGCATTGTGCAACATCTGTCTATGGTCATGCCTAGTAGTTTTATGGTGGTTTGGATGGGATATTTGGTTGCGTTTATGTCTAGGTTGGTTGTGGTTTGGATTTTGTCATTTTCTAGGAGGATGAATTTGGTTTTGTCTTGGTTGAGTTTAAGTTTGTGATTTTTCATCCAGGTTGTGACTGCTTCAAGTGTTTGGTGAAGTTTGTCTGTCATGGTAGGTATAGAATGATCGTATGGGATGAGGATGGTGATGTCATCCGCATAACTATAGGAGGTTATGCCTAGATTATCCAGATGCGTTCCTAGAGAAGCAGTGTAGAGATTGAAGAGGGTAGGGGATAGTGGAGATCCTTGTGGTACGCCGCAGGGGTTTGACCAGGATTCTGACTTTTCTTTGTTTGATTTTACACTGTAGGTTCTGAGTTTTAGGAATCCTTCAAACCAGGAGTATACTTTATCTGAGATGCCTATTGCATCTAAGATCTGTAGAAGGATGTTGTGGTCTACTAGGTCGAATGCCGCCGATAGGTCCAGTTGTATGAGTAGCATTTTTTTCCCTGTACTAAGTTGTTGTCTGACGGTATCCATAAGGGAGCCTAGTAGTGTCTCTGTGCTGAAGTTTGTTCTGAAGCCTGATTGCATGGGGTGGAGTAGGTTATGGTCCTCTATGTAATTGGTGAGGAGTTTGGCTACTAGGCCTTCTATAATTTTGACATATAGCGGAATTGAGGCTATAGGTCTAAAGTTAGATGGGAGGTTTTGTGGTGCTTTTGGGTCTTTTTGGATTGGGATGATGACAATTTCGCTGAGGTCAGCAGGGAATGTGCCTTCTGTGAGCGTGAATTGGATCCATTGTAGAGTTATGGTGCGGAATTTTACACTGGAGGTGGTAAGGAGATATGAGGGGCAATGGTTGAGGTCACAGGAGGCATGGCTGTATTTTTTGTAGAATTTGTTGAATTCTGACCATTGTATGTTAGGGAATTGAGTCCAAATTCTGTCTGCTGCGATTGCCTCTTTTCCTGTAGGGTGGATTGTGGTTCCACCGAGTGGAAGATGACACCTAGATTCTTTTCTTGTGTGGCGACTGCTAATGTGGTTGGTCACAAGCAATGTTATTCATATACTGTGGGAATGACTAACTCGCGGTACTGAGCTAGTTCAGGTGGTCACTACCATGAGAAATTAAGGTGCAGTGAAAGTCTACCTTTTACCACATCTTAATAAATGCCCTTCCTTAATTGTTAATTTTGTCAGTCTGACTCCTTTCATCAATACTACATGTATTCTAACCAAATAGAAGGGAGGCAATAATTCCGTGTGACTTAAAACACACAACCAGTGTAAGAAACAAAGCAAGCCATGGCCCCACCAGTACTGACTACTTTGCCTGGAATTTGTTAAGACCTGTTATTTGTGTTCCAACATAAATAATAGCAGGGTAGAATTGGTTAGCTTCACCCATCCATCTTTTGCACTGGAGTGTAATAGGAAAACATAAAGGATTTCCCTTTTTTCCTCAAAGCAAATAATAAAGGAAAAATTCCCACGTTGCTGATGTTAGAATATAAGCAGAGAGGGGAAGACACACCAGAAGCCATTCTTTTGAAAGTCCATATTTTACCTTCCCAATATTTCTCTGCCTTTTTCTCTCTAACTGGGCTGTCATAACAAGGAACTGAGTACAAGAAAGGGTTACATGCATCTTCAGTCCCCAGCCACCCGTGACATCTGGTTGTTTGGGAGGCATTGGGGGCTGAAGAATGTTTTTACACATGGAAATACTGGAAGAGGGTTGTATTCAGCCAGAGTTTTAACCACAAGGCATGTTTAGAATCTACATGACAAGGACATAGTTGTTTAGTATTTAGGGAAAGCAGTTAAAACAGTTTTATATCTGGAGCATCTTTTGTCAAAGTCTTGATTTGCTTTTGCATTATTGAATGAACTAAAGCATATTGTAATTTTTAGATCTGTTTTAGATCTAAAATTAAAATTTTAGATCTGTTTTAGTCCTAATTGCAGAAACCAACATTCTAGGATTTAAGGGTAAATTAGATGCGCATCTCCCTTGAGAGATAATCCGAATTTCTGCCCTCAATATTTAAAGTAATACTAGACATTCATTCATTAATAGCAATCTGTCAACCTAATTCCACTTAAAACCCAGCGGGTTTAGAATGTCTACTAGATCCTCAGATGCACCACTCCCTTGAGAAGCATACAGTGATATGGGGACTAAAACTATGCCAGGGTAGACCTGGCGGGGCCTCCGCGTGTGCAGATCACCGGACTTGATGAACCCAGGGTCTGATCCGGAGATGGCAATTCTTATGTTCTAATTCCTCTTAGGCCCTCTTTTATCAAGCCACGTTAGGGTTAAAAAAAAGAAAAATCACTATCAAAGTTTGAAAATCAATAAAGATTAAAAAAAAAAAAAAAATCCACCAGCTGCTGCTGTAAAAGTTCCGATGCTCATAAAATTCCTATGAGCGTCAGAGCTTTTACCGTAGTGGCCGGTGATAAAAAAAAAACCCCTAATGCGGCTTGATAAAAGGGAGCCTTCGTTTGTTAATTGCTGATGAGCTGAATAGGCATTCTTCAGGTTCTAAAAATTAAGGGCTCCTTTTACAAAGCCATGGTAGAGGTTTCTACCATGAGTTGGGCGAGGTAAATGCTCCAACGTTCATAGTAATTCTATGAGTATCGGAGCATTTACCTCACCGGCTCGTAGTAGAAACCTCTACTACAGTTTTGTAAAAGCCAGCATAAGTAAGTGAAGAATTTAATCCATTCAGCCAGCTTGACATGTTACATAAGAACATAAGCAGTGCCTCTGCTGGGTCAGACCAGAGGTCCATCACGCAGCGGCCCATCAGGTCCAGGACTTGTGTAGTAGCCCTCTATCTATACCCTTTTATCCCCTTTTCCTTCAGGAAGTTATCTAATTCCTTCTTGGACCCCAATATCGTACCCTATCCTATCACACCCTCTGGAAGCGCATTCTAGGCGTCCACCACCCTTTGGGTGAAGAAGAACTTCCTAGCATTGGTTCTGAATCTGTCTCCTCTTAATTTTTCCGTATGCCCTCTCGTTCTTGTAGTTTCTGAAAGTTTGAAGAATCTGTTCCTCTCCACTTTATGCCCTTCATGAACTTGTAAGTCTCTATCATGTCCCCTCTAAGTCTCCGCTTTTCCAGGGAAAAGAGCCCCAGTTTCTCTAATCTTTAAGCATATGAAAGGTTTTCCATACCTCTTATCAATTGCGTCGCTCTTTTCTGAACCCTCTCGAGTATCGCCATATCCTTCTTAAGGTACGGCGACCAATATTGGATGCAGTATTCCAGATGCGGGCGCACCATCGTCCGATACAATGGCAGGATGACCTCTTTCGATCTTGTTGTAATGCCTTTTTTGATAATACCCAGCATTCTATTCGCCCTCTTAGAGGCCGCTGCGCACTGTGCCGACAGCTTCATTGTGTTGTCCACTATTACCCCCAAGTCCTTTTCTTGGGCACTTTCACCCATTACCAGCCCTCCCATCGTATAGCTGTACTTCGGGTTTCTGTTCCCTACATGCAAGACTTTACATTTCTCTACATTAAACTTCATCTGCCATCTCATTGCCCACTCTTCTAGCTTGTTCAGGTCCTTTTGTAATTCCTTGCAGTGCTCTTTAGTCCCAACTCCACTAAATAGTTTGGTGTCGTATGCGAATTTTATTACTTCACACTTCGTCCCTGTTTCTAGATCATTTATAAATATATTGAACAGCAGCGGTCCGAATACCGACCCCTGCGGAACACCACTTGTGGCCCTCCTCCAGTCAGAGTAGTGGCCCTTTACTCCCACCCTTTGCTTCCTACCCGCCAACCAATTCTTGATCCATCTATGAACGTCTCCTTCCACCCCATGGTTCTTCGGTTTCTGCAGTAGGCGTTTGAAAAGGATTTAGATCCCACACTCTTTCTGACTCTGTCTGTCATTTGCAAGACAGATGCATCTGGGGACATATCTTAGAGACAAGAAATTATCTTCCAAACATGTCCGCTTTATTGTCAGCTTTACATCCCTTTTATATCATTTTACATGAATCAATGTCGTCAACATGTGACATAACCACAAAACATATATGGACACAGGTCACATGAAACTTTAAAGAAATAACAAGCACTTTACTATCTAAAGACTGAAGTCCAAAGGGTGCCTTGGTCAGCAGAGCCTCTTATCTAAAGCTGCTTGCAAATACAGCTATGAAAACAATTGAATTCACTTCACAACAAGATAACACACATCTTCTCAAACATAAAATGGCCTTGTAGTATTTCAGAGAAGGAAAAACAAACAGGGTCTGGTTTTCTTACAGCTTTAAACACAGTTGAAAGAAAAACTGCAAGACGTGTCCCTTCAGCGTTCATGGGGTACCTTGTCAAAGGCCTTTTAGAAATCCAAATATACGATGTCTATGGGGTCCCCTTTGTCCATTTGTTTGTTAATTCCTTTGAAGAAGTGCAATAAATTTGTTAGGCATGATCTTCCCTTGCAGAAGCCGTGCTGGCTTGTTTTCATCAGTTTGTTTCTATCTAGATTTCATCGATGCTGTCTTTTATCAGCACTTTCGCCATCTTCCTTGGAACCGAGGTCAGACTTACCGGTCTGTAGTTCCCTGGGTCACCTCTCGATCCTTTTTTAAAGATGGGCATAACATTAGCTATCCTCCAATCCTCCGGGATCACGCCTGTTTTCAGGGATAGGTTACAAACCCGCTGTAGTAGTTCCACTATTTCCTAGGGTTAATTCTGTCTGGGCCCGGAGATTTGTCACTTTTTAATCTATCTATCTGCTTATGTACGTCTTTGAGGCTTACCTCCATTGATGTTAATTTTTCTGCTTGATCTCCTGTGAAGATTTTTTCAGGTTCCGGCACGTTGGATGTATCCTCTTTTGTAAACAGGTACCTCAATGGACAAATAGTCAGGACCAGTAGGGTAAGGATGGTCCTGAAATGCCTGCATTCTTGGTGAGAGATTTTGGGAGTAAATTCTGTACAGTATGTGCCAATAGTGTTGTCCAGAAAAACCTAAAGTTGGAGAAACTGTGCGAATTGAAGTTTTTCCTGTGAACTGATTGTGCCTGATTAGAAAATAATTTCCCAAAATTTTTAAAGCCCATCCTGGGGTCGCACAAAGCCACCGATTACATAAAGCTCAGTTTTTCTTAAAATTAACTTTTTTTTTTTTTTGCTTAATGGAGCAAATTTCTTGGTATTAAAGCTATATATGTTTTCACACTCAGCAATGATAAATTGATAAAAAGACCACAACAAAACTCAAACACTGCTTTGAATAAAAGCAAACTTACACTTATCCGATATTGGGTTTATATATGTGCTGGTAGGGTTATCTAGAAAAATCTCTAAAGTTGGAGAAACTTTACTAACTGGTTTTTCCCATGAATCTGTATAAGGGGGTGCTGAAAAGTTCTCAGCCCAACCAACCAACTTCCTAAATTCTGAGCGTTATTTTGCCACTGTAGCTGAAAAGAGGGTTAACTTATTTCGTTAAATGTCAATTTGCAGAAACAAAATTCTATATTTTAACATTGTTTCAGATCATCGATTGAACCATGTCCACTTCATTCTCTTCTTGGTTGGTCTGAGAACTTTTCAGCACCCCCTTGTATGTGCTTGATTGCAAAATATTTTTTGTACAATTTTTATAGACCCCCCTCCTTGGGTCGCTCAAAGACAATGAATATAAGCACCACCAAATTCTGTTTTTTTCCCCTTAAAATCAACTGATAATTTTGCAATAAACAGGTGATAATGCTATCATAATGCTATGCAAATATAAGTAAATCTGACATTACTTATTTATTTTTTGTATTTATATACAACTTATAGCTTACGTAGTTTATATTCAGGTACTCAAGCATTTCCCCCTATCTGTCCTGGTGGGCTCACACTCTACCTGGTTTTAAGAAAGGTTTGGACAATTTCCTGGAGGAGAAGTCCATAGTCTGTTATTGAGAAAGACATCGGGGAAGCCACTGCTTGCCCTGGATTGGTCTGGAATGTTTTGGCCAGAGTAGCATGGAATGTTTTGGCCAGGGTCTTGGGTTTTGGCCAGGTACTAGGGACCTGGATTGGTCACCCTGAGAATGGGTTACTGGGCTTGATGGACCTGATCTGACCCAGTAAGGCTTTTCTTATGTTCTTATGTACCTAGGGCAATGGTGGATTAAGTGACTTGCCTAGGGTCACAAGGAGCAGCGTAGGATTTGGACCCACAACCTCAGGTTGCTGAGGTTGTAGCTCTAACCACTGTGTCACACACTCCCCTCAGGCATACCAGGCAAATGTGAGAAAATTTCTGGGTTACAATGTCATACAGAAATCAAGCAGAAATTCACATGGCTGATTGGGCTCGTCTGGGCAAGTATGACATCAGCAGCAGATTGGATGCCTGAGAAATGCTTGTGAGCACCCCCACCTTTACTCAAACATTTCTACTTCTAGGCATGTTTTGAGCTTGCATGGGCAAGAATGTCTTGCTGCGTCTAGTGCCAGCACCTATATAAACCCAATATCAGATAAGTGCAAGTTCACTTTTATTCAAAGCAATGTTTGAGTTTTGCTGTGGTCTTTTTTTATCAGTGTATCATTGCACACTTCCGAATGCGGCAATGAAAAGTTTGTGGGACACTGCAGTAATGTGTGCTTACCACAGCTTAAAAGGGCTCATGTGCTAATTTTTGTTAATGCTCACATGCTAATGTATAGTATGTATAGTAAATGACTACATTTACTATACATTCCCAATATTTCAATGTGAAATGAAACTACCAAAGCTACTGGTGCTTGCAAGGATACTCAGAGTCAGACCACCCCTCGAGTAGTATAATTCAAGGCGGATTCAATCCTCATCAATCCCAGCACTATAAATCTGAAAATGTTAGTTTTTTCTTTAGTAGTTTAGTAATTTATCTTACACATTTATATGAAACATGTAAGATATGGTAAATTATTAAATTACTACAGAAAAAAAATAACATATTCAGATTTATAGTGCCGGGATTGATGAGGATTGATATAGAGAGTTGTGCGGGGACAGAAATCCCACCCATCCCCGCCCATCCCCATCAGGATCCTCTCCGTCCCCACCCATCCCCGCAAGGAATTACCTCCATCCCTGCCCATCCCCATAAAAAGCAGCAATTACTTCTGACAGGATCAATTCCATAGTTTCTTTTGTGTTTGTGCTGCTGTTTTCCTTGTGGAATCTCTTTGGTGGAACCCTTTTTTTGTTTTCTGTTCAGGTAATTAACTTATAAACCCCGTCTTTTACTAAGGCTGATGTGTCCATTATATTATATGGACGAACCCTGCTTCCAAAGCCTTCCATCCCCCGTGGGAGTCCCATTGGCTGGAGGGGGGTCCCCGTGGGAGTCCTGTGGGTTATGGGGGGATTCCTGCGATCCCCGTTCCCGTGCAGACCTCTAGATTGATACCGCCTTGAGTTACACTACTCGAGGGGTGGTCTGAGTATCCCTGCAAGGAGCAGTAGCT
The DNA here is from genome assembly GCF_902459505.1 of Geotrypetes seraphini. Lineage (NCBI taxonomy): Eukaryota > Metazoa > Chordata > Amphibia > Gymnophiona > Dermophiidae > Geotrypetes > Geotrypetes seraphini. The sequence goes on along the minus strand of NC_047091.1, from coordinate 137,099,546 downwards.
TTGGTAGTTTCATTTCACACTGAAATATTGGGAATGTATAGTAAATGTAGATCGTCGAGTGACCAATACTGAGAAAGTCTGTGAAATACCACCTGCTAATGACAACATTAGTTCATGGCCATTAATATGGCTGATGGAAAATTGTTCAAAATAAGCTTTTTCAAATAAACATTAGCTTATATCTCACGGACCTCAGTAGTACCAACTACATGCCACTAAACTTTAGAGCATGCAGAATCAATGGCACCCCTGACGCGGGGAGCATGAGCCGGTATATTTGAGGGGGATTCCTTGATACAGCCCGAAAGGGCGAAACGTAGTATACGTCGGAGTGCGTACCCCCACCCACGTAGCTAAAGATAAGTAATATGCTTTCTAACTACAAATTTAAAACAAAATTATCTTTAAAATGATTAAATCTACAAGGGACCAATGACGATCAGGGGTGCCATTGATTCTGCATGCTCTAAAGTTTAGTGGCATGTAGTTGGTACTACTGAGGTCCGTGAGATATAAGCTAATGTTTATTTGAAAAAGCTTATTTTGAACAAATTTTGAGACCTTCTGTATTTGTTGCTTGTTGAATGAGGTATTAGAAGGTTCTAAGAGTGTTATAGCCACAGTTGAAAATTTGATGGAAAATTGGCCATTTCCCAGCTTTGCTACAAATGGTCTTAGCGCACAGGAGAGATCCTCATCAGTGCTTTCTACTGCAACTTACCCCATCTTTTACTAAGGTGCGCTAGTCGAATTAGCGCATGCTAAACGCTAACACGTCCATATACTAAAATGCATGCGTTAGCATTTAGTGCATGTTAAATCGATTAGCGTGTGCTAATCGGTTAGCACACCTTAGTAAAAGAGAGCCTTAGTATCACCGGTATTTAATAATAATAATAGTTTATATACCATAGGACCGTGAAGTTCTATGCGGTTTACATTGATTAAAAATGTTACAGATTGTGTAGAACTAACAGAGTTAAAGTCTAGAGATCAGTTATTTTGGGAAAGGTTGTGCAAATCAGCTACCTAAGTACTTTAGGAACAGATATGTTTTTAGGCGTTTCCTACATTCCCCATAAGTAGTAGACGTAAGCAATTGTTCTAGATCTTTACCCCATAATGCTGCCTGATATGAGAAAAGATGATGATGTCTTTTAAATTTGCATCCTCTAACCGGTGGAGAAACAAAATTCAAGTTTGAGCTTCTCTTATGTCTATTGGTTGAAAAAGAGAAAAGGTCAGTTATATATTTGGGGCCTAGACCGAATAGGACCTTGAAGCAAAAACATCCAAACTTAAACTTCACACATGCCTTCATCGGCAGCCAATACAGGAGTCAGTAGGAAGGAGTTCCATGGCTAGCATCCAAGAGGGTGGTGAAAAGGGTTCATAGTCTAAAGCGCGCGAGGATAAAGTCGCGCCGACAACCGAGCGTGGACAACTGAGCGCAGGACTTCATTGCGCTGAAGAAAAACCGTATTTTAAAGGGCTCAAACGGGGGGTGTTGGTGGGGAACCCCCCCCCCACTTTACTTACTAGAGATCGCGCTGGCGTTGTGGAGGGTTTGGGGGGTTGTAACTCCCCTCATTATACTGGAAACGTAACTTTTTCCCTGTTTTTTAGGGAAAAAGTTAAGTTTTCAGTATAATGGGGGGGTTACACCCCCCATACCCCCCTGCATGGCAGCGTGAGGCAGCGCGATCCCTATTAAGTAGAGTGGGGGGGTTCCCCCCACACCAACTGTCAGAGCCCTTTAAAATACGGTTTTTCTTTGGTGCGATTAAGCCCTGCGCTTAGTTGTCCGCGCTCTGTTGTCGGCGCGCCTTTGTCCTCACGCGCTTTTGACCCGTCACCGGTGAAAAGTTCTCAGCCCAATGAAGACAAGAATGACGTGGATATGGTTCAATCAATGATCTGAAACAACCCCCCCTCCACTTTTTACAAAACAGTAGCACGGTTTTTAGCACTGCCACGTCAGTAACAGCTTTGACACTCATAGAATTCCCATGAGTGTCTGAGCTGTTACCGCCCCGGCCGGCGCTAAAAACCTTCCTACGGTTTTGTAAAAGGGGTTGATGTCAAAACATAGAATTTTATTTCTGAAAATTGGCACTTAACGAAACAAGATAACACTCTTTTCAGCTACAATGGCAAAATAATGCTCAGAATTTAGGAAGTTGGTTGGTTGGGCTGAGAACTTTTCAGCACCCCTTCGTAAGTGTTCACGCCTAAATGTAGGGTTACCAGATTTTCCTGAAGAAAATTTCAGACCCATGGCCATATACACCCCATTCTGCCTGTGTCACGCCCCATTCCGCCCCAGCCCCGTCCCCAGATGGCATGCACGGATGCCCTTCCCGACACAATTTCGATGGGAAGCTTTTCAAAGTGCATTGTTTTAAAAAGCCATCCAGACCCCCGGACATCTGATAACCCTACCTAAATGCATACATAACATAACATAAAACTCACTTGTGTACTGCAAATACCATTAAGTTCTATGCGGTTCAGAAAGACTAGTAATACAAATGAATAAACATCCAATATCTAACTTCCGAAAGATTCCCTAAAAAGATACGTTTTTAAGGCACGTTGAAATTGTTGATATGAATTTGGGAATATGAATATATGAGTTATATCCTTAGTCCATAAGGCTGCCTGAAAAGATAGCAATCGTTCCTGAAATTTCTTATATTTACATCCCTTTACATAAGAGAATGAAAATAATGAGTGAGATTTTCTAGAATGTTTAGTTTGTACTGATAAAAGATTCTATAAGATACTCAGGAATTAAGCCTGTTAGTGCCTTAAAACAAATACAGCCAAGCTTAAATTTAACCCATGCCTCAACTGGAAGCCAGTGCAGTCGACGATAAAAATCAGTGACACGATCATACTTCTTTAAGTTGAAAATCAATCTGACTGTTGCATTCTGAATTATGTGCAGTCTATGAAGATTTTTCTGAGTACCAGCAAGATGAACAATGTTACAGTAGTCCAATTGACTAAGGACAAGTGATTGAACCAACAATTGAAAGGAGTTAATATCAAAGTATGCTCTAATAGTTCTTAGTTTCCATAAAGTAAAGAAACCCTTTCGAACCAACGAGTCAACCTGATTTTTCATAGTAGGGGTACGATCTAAAATTACACCAAGTATCTTTATGGTTGACGGGATACTATAGATTGTATCATTTAAAACAATAGATGTAACATCTTCATTTAAATTTGGTGATGCAAAGAAATTTCGTTTTTTCTGTATTAATTTTCAATTTAAATTCTGACATCCAAAATTCAATCATCTGTAGAATCTTAACCACGGTTTGATTTATTTGAGAAAGGGTATACAGGAATTAAAATAGTGATGTCATCAGCATAACTAAATAATTTAATTTTGAACTGGGGATAATCTATTGCCTAAAGAGGCCAAATAAATATTAAAAAGCAATGGAGACAGTGGAGGCCCTTGGGGTACTCCGCAGGGGTTACTCCAACTGTTTGAAAGCTCATTGTTGAGCTTTACTTGATTAGTTCTAGATTTAAGAAAACCCTCAAACCATTTCAAAACTTGGTCATGTATGCCTATAGCATCCAGACATTCCAAAAGTTTATCGTGGTCCACAAGGTCGAATGCACATATATACCCAGTTATTCTAGGATTCTGCTTATACATAGGCTTACTGTTACAGAATTTCCCCTTTTACCACAAATACAGAAGCTCTACAGAAAACATAAAGATTAAGCTGCTCAAGAGTTCTGTTCTCAGCAAGTTTCCCTGTTACTAGCTACTCACAGACCTGCTGTAAATTATCATTGCTGACCATAATAAGGAACTGCTTCACCAATCTTTCCCCCCATAGACAAAGAATGGGAAAAACACTGGAAAAAATCAGTCCCTAAATTATACTTCATGCATGGAATTTTCTCTGGTTCACCAAAAAAGTGGAACTGTAAGATTCAGCTCCAACTTATTTGCATAGTTAGGGGTGGGGCAGAAGGCGAGGATACAGTAGACATCTTGGCTTTACAGTATCAAAATCTTGCATCAGAAGTTACTAACCTTTCCTTTCAGATGGCAATGTGTGCAAATAAGTAGGATTTAGTACACAATACAAGTATTATATGTGTGTATATGTAGGATGATTGACTATGGTATAAATGTCTGCATTGAAAACCATCTCAGAAAACTCTAACTCTGTATTGTAACACCATTACAGAAGCTCATGTAAACCGCTCGGAATTGACTCCCCAATCATAAGCAGCGGTATAGAAGCTTACAATAAACAATCATTTCAGCTTACACTGTCAATGATTACCTCTTGGCCCTTACTGTCTCAAGACATCAAGACAATTGTAACCAAATTGCTGCACTCTTCTCTAGGATTCCATCCAGGCCTTGTTCATTGCAGTCCCAATGTACTAATTTCTTGGGGTGTGCCTGTTGCTGAAGCAGTCATGACCTTATTCAATTTGTCCAAATTCCTCAGCAGCTTCTTCAAAACTCACACTTCTTCCTGTTCATTAAGGCCTCACTAAGAACCACACTTGGGGGTCCTTAGGGGATATGATAGAGACTTATAAGATCATGAAGGGCATAGAGAGAGTAGAGAGGGACAGATTCTTCAAACTTTCTAAAAATAAAAGAACAAGAGGGCACTCGGAAAAGTTGAAAGGGGACAGATTCAAAACGAATGCTAGGAAGTTCTTCTTTACCCAACGAGTGGTGGACAACTGGAATGCGCTTCCAGAGGGCGTAATAGGGCAGAGTACAGTACTGGGGTTTAAGAAAGGATTGGACAATTTCCTGCTGGAAAAGGGGATAGAAGGGTATAAATAGAGGATTACTGCACAGGTCCTGGACCTGTTGTGCCGCCGCGTGAGCGGACTTCTGGGCATGATGGACCTCAGGTCTGACCCAGGAGAGGCATTGCTTATGTTCTTATGTTTACTAAGGTGCACTAGTCGATTTAGCATGCGCTAAACGCTAATGTGTCCATTATATTCTATGGACGCATTAGAATTTAGCGCATGCTAAATCAGCTAGCACGCCTTGGTAAAAGAGGGGGTTGTTTTCCTCTTGCCTTAAGTACATAAATTCATAGTTAAGATTCAGAATATTTAACCTCTAGTATCTGAAGCTTTTCTGCTAGCTCCATCTCAGTACCCTTTTTAATAAAATTGTCTAGATTGGTGCTTCCAAAGTCTATGTCCAATATGACCAAATTTTAACATTAAAAAATTCACATAACTACTACTATTAATTATTTCTAGAGCACTAACAGACGTACACAGCACTGTATGTAGTCACGAAGGAAACAGTCCCTGCTCGAAGGAGCTCACAATCTAGACAAACAGGATGCCAGGGTAGGAGTTACAGTTAGCGGGATATGGTTAAAATTCTGGCTAGGGTAGGGTTACCAGACATCCAGGAAAACCCGGACATGTCCTCTTTTTAGAGAACTGTTCGGTCTCCCAGATGGACTTTCCAAAACTTGGCCTTTGCCCAGGTTTCGGAAAGCCCCAACGAGCTCCGGCCGCATTTGGAGGGCCTCTGAGCATGCATGGATGATGTCTGCATGCGCTGGAGCTCGTCCGGAAGAAGAGAGGAGGCTTCGTGGGGGCAGGGCTGGAGGCAGAGCTGGGAGGGGCTGAAGCAGAATAGGGCGGGGCTGGAGGCAAAATGGGGCAGGGCTTCCTGGAGAAAAATATGGTAACCTTAGGCTAGGGTGATGAGGAGGCAATCTCGTAAAGGTGGGCTTTGAGCTTATTTTTGAGCAAGGGAAGGGGTGTGACACATGGACTCAGGTTGTCTATTCCAGGCATATGGGCCAGCGAGGTGAAAGGAATGAAGTCTGGAACTGGCAGTGGAGGAGGAGGGTTCAGATAAAAGTAACTTATCTGAGGAACTGAGTTATCTGAGTTTGTTGGGAGACAAGAGAGGAGAGATACTGAAGGGTTGCAGAATGAACACACTTGTACTTTAGTAATAGGAGTTTAAACTGTATGTGAAGACAGATAGGAAGTCAGTGAAACATAGAAACATAGAAATCGACGGCAGATAAGGGCCAAGGCCCATCCAGTCTGCCCACCCTAATGACCCTCCCCTGCCTTTACTTTGCGAATAGAACCCACGTGTCGATCCCATTTGGCCTTAAAATCAGGCACGCTGTTGGCCTCAATCACCTGAAGTGGAAGACCATTCCAGCGATCCACCACCCTTTCGGTGAAAAAGAATTTCCTGGTGTCACCGTGCAGTTTCCCGCCTCTGATTTTCCACGGGTGTCCTCTTGTTGCCGTGGGACCCCTGAAAAAGAAGATATCTTCTTCTACCTCGATGCGGCCCGTGAGATACTTGAACGTCTCGATCATGTCTCCCCTCTCCCTGTGCTCCTCGAGCGAGTATAGCTGTAATTTATCTAACCGTTCTTCGTACGGGAGATCCTTCAGTCCCGAGACCATCCGGGTGGCCATTCTCTGGACCGATTCCAGCCTCAGCACATCCTTACGGTAATGTGGCCTCCAGAATTGCACACAGTATTCCAGGTGCAGTCTCACCATGGATCTATACAAAGGCATAATGACTTCAGGCTTACGGTGAAGTGATTTGAGAGGGGTAACATGAGTGTAGCAAGGTTGGCAGGAGATAGGAACAGCTCAGCAGGAGATCTGTTAGAAGCACATTGCAGTAGTTTAAGTGTGAGGCTATACTGTGGACAAGGGTCTGGGTAGTGTGCCGTGAGACCTTTCTATGAATAAGGCAGGTTAATACATTTTAGTGTGCTGTCATACATTAGGTCGCTTTAGTAAATCTAGTCCTAAATTTTATTCCTCGTCTTTGCTACTCAGGGTATACATTTTAGAAATGATCATGGGTTAAGTCATCCTGAATCTTTAGATTAGTCTATGGAATGACTTATTACATGTCTCAGAGAAATGCAAAAAACCTGGCATTTTTTTGTCCTGACGGAGGCCAAATCTGTTTTACACTGTGCTGGCTTCTTCAGGGGAAATGCTTAGATGTTGTTAGTACTTGTGCTGTTGATTGAACAGTTGTTAAATAATATCCCATGGTCGCCACTTTCTTTCAGGACAAAAAAGATAAGTACCAGGTATTTTGCATTTCTCTGAAGTTTACCATACATTGAAGAAACGGTTGATTATGAATGTGGTTGCTTATCCTGCATCCTGTATCGTGCAATGGTGCGCCCGCACCTGGAGTACTGTGTCCAGTACTGGTCGCCGTACCTCAAGAAAGACATGGCGGTACTTGAGAGAGTCCAGAGAAGAGCAACTAAGCTAATAAAGGGTACGGGGGACCTCTCATATACTGACAGACTGAAAAAGCTGGGGCTTTTCTCCCTGGAAAAGCGACGACTCAGGGGAGACATGATAGAAACCTTCAAGATCATGAAGGGCATAGAAAAAGTGGACAGGGACAGATTTTTCAAACTAAGGGGAACCACAAGTACAAGGGGGCACTCAGAGAAATTGAAAGGGGAAAGGTTTAGAACAAACGCCAGGAAGTTCTTTTTCACCCAGAGGGTGGTGGATACATGGAACGCGCTACCGGAGGATGTGATAAGCAGAAGCACGCTACAGGGCTTCAAAGAAGGTCTGGACAGGTACCCGGAGGACAAAGGGATTGAGGGGTACAGATAGGAGTAGAGGTAAGGTTATAGGGACAGGATTAGAGGTAAATTATAAAATTAGTCAGAGACCACTGTTCAGGCAGTGGGCCTGATGGGCTGCCGCGGGAGCGGACCGCTGGGCGAGATGGACCTCTGGTCTGCCTCAGCGGAGGCAACTTCTTATGTTCTTATGTTCCTCCGTCAATTACATGAATATGAGAGTAAACCAGTATTGAAGACATTTTTCAAAAATAAAGAAGATATAAATATTTTTTTAAATTTAAAATAACAGTAAAAATAAGAAAAAGAAAAGAAAAATTTATAAATACAAATTTGAACAGAGGTTTTTGAGCAATAATAGCACCCTTAAACCCCAAAGTGGTGTCTTTCAATTGATTTGGCACCTGAGGTTCTTTGAGGTCTTTTTTCCACTGTTTAGAGCAGGGGTGTCCACCCTGTGGCCCGAGGGCTGCATGCGGCCCCGTGAAGTATTTTGTGCGGCCCCGGTCGAGGGCGATGCAGTGTTTTCCTCTGCTGCCCCTGGGTGTTTACCGTCTTGCTGGCTCCCTCCTCTGTCTTGCTGCAGTGTTTGCACGTTTGTGCGGTCACAGAAACATTTTTTCCAGCCAATGCGGCCCAGGGAAGCCAAAAGGTTGGACACCCCTGGTTTAGATAATAAAGTACATTTGGTTATTCGAGTGGGCTTGTGTTGTATTAGCTAGTAGATAATAAAGTACATCATTTGATTTATATAGTGTTCACATTATATGCCTCTGATTATCAGCATGTCCTAAATGCACCTGTTGATTGCCATTTTTTTATAAAGCCTAAGTGAGACTTACCTGGAATGCAGATCTGCAGAGGCATGATTTCATTTCTCTGAGTTACTTGGGAAGTAAGATTTATTACAACTGACTTTGCTGGAAGGACACTTTCTAGAGAGCTGAAAATGTAAGAAGCAAAACATATATCTTTGGCCACTTCAAGGTATCACAACTGAATTAGCTTGTTTTGCAAGAAATGAATCACCGTTTGGAGCTTCTAGTGTTTGACATTCACACAAATGAGCCAAGAGTTGATCAATGCTGAATCCTAAAAGTAAATAACTTCCTTTCTTTTGGTGCTTGATACAAGGAGCCCTTGTATGCTGTTATCTGATTTTGGCACATGAAGGATCTTAAGGCCTTTGGCTTGCTTTTATGTTTAAACTTTTTTTATTGAGGCATAAATATACTTCACATATAACAATCACTCGTACAATACTCCAAATGCCATAACAATCACCTTTCACATTTTCTCCCTCTTGTCTTCAGACCATCCCTCCAGCCTCATCTACTTCTAGTGTTATCAGTGTGTACTCCACAACCTGGTCATCAAAAACAGAAATGTCCTAATTCCTTAAGAAACGTTTTTTTTTTTTTGCAAGCTTTCCAGCTTTATGGCCTGACCGTCTTTCCATATGTAGCAATTGTATTTGATTTCTCCATAAAATAAAATCAGGTGGTGACTGAGATATGCATTGTATTAAAATACACCTTTTGACAATCAAACTTGTCTTTCTCACAAACAATTTAAACACACTGGAACCCAAAGCCAACTCCTCTCCCATATCCATGCAATTTGAGAATATCACTTAATCTTATAGATTTTAACGGAGGGCTGAAGACACTATTAGTTGAACAGGTATATGTATCTTGCTACTTGTTACGTTAATGTTCTTCTTTTTGTAATTCTATGTTTCATAAAATCAAATAAAGATATTTGAAAAAAAAAAAAAAATTTAAGTTGTACTACAGATATTGTATCTTTTAATAGTTTTTAACTAATTTAGGCCTCCTTTTATCAAGCAATTTGAGTTTTTTTTTAATCGCAGGCCACTGGGGTAAAAGCTCCGATTCTCATAGGAATTTTATGAGCGTCGGAGCTTTTACTGTAGCGGCCGGCAATAAAAAAAACCCTAACGTGGCTTGATAAAAGGGGGGGCCTTAGTTTTGGATTGTGGATATTTGTGTGTATTTTCTACTCCACCTAGGACTGATAGGCTGACAATGTTTTTAAATAAAATAAATTCCAATTTCTATTCAATTCTCACCCCACTCTGCCCCAAATGGGTTCACACCTCCTCCCAAAATTTCCTTATAGTTGGACAGTCCCAGACAGAGGAGCAAATTCTATATATAGCATTGAAAGTTAGGCACTGAAAGGATCTGTGCTGAGCCCCTATTCTATACAGGACACTCAACCTTTATAGAGTAGGGACTCGGTGCGCAAGTCACACCTGTGGGTGCAGGACTTGAGCCTCATAGTAGTGGCATACCTAAGGTATATGGCACCTGGGGCCCATCATTTTTTGACACCCCTCCCCCACCCCCATGTAAAAAAATATTTTTTGTAATAAGCATGAAATGGAATAAATGGTCAGAATAGAAACAGGTAGTGAAAATTTTCTTTTATTGAACCTCGTATATGTAACCATTATTCCAAACATAACATAACATAAATTATGTCTGAATTGTCATGACATCAGAAGTACATATGGAGTAGTTGCAGGTGATGCTTGGGACAGTTCTGATTGTGTTAGTTCGGTTGTATGTGTTTTTTGAAAAGAAGGGTTTTTATTTCTTTTTGAAGGTTTTGTAGGTACGTTAGATAGATTGTGAGCCCACCGGGACAGACAGGGAAAATGCTTGAGTATCTGATTGTAAAACCGCTTAGAAAACCTTGATAGGCGGTATATAAAAAAAATCCTAATAATAATAAATAATAATAATAAAGTCTGTGGTCGAGGTCAATAGGTTGTAGATTTGGGGGTCGAGTGTTGCAGCTCGAATGGCTAGGAGATTGTCGAACAGTTTTTTTCTTTTGACGTTTTTGGTTGGAGGGTGTGTGAATGGTGCGTGAGTTCTCCTATGTCCGTTTGAGGTGGATTGAATTATTTAGCTGAAGAAATTAGTTACCCCCCCATTCCATACACATTAATTCTCTTCCATTTTTGTTCCCATTATAAAAAACACTAATAAGTTCCCAGAAAAAAAATACACTAAAATAAGAAGTGAAAACAAAGGCCCCTACAGATGAGAACATAACATAAGAATAGCCTAACTGGGTCAGACCAATGGTCCATCATGCCCAGTAGCCCATTCTCATGGTAGCCAATCCAGGTCACAAGTACCTGTCAAAACCCAAAGAGTAGCAACATTCTATGCTACCGATCCAGGGCAAGCAGACACTTCCCCGATGTCTTAATAATAGACTATGGACTTTTCCTCCAGGAATTTGACCAAATCTTTCTTAAAACCAGCTACGCTATCTGCTTTTACCATAACTTCTGGCCACTTCATTTTTAAGCTTAGATCTTTCCTTCCAAACAGAGACCTTGCTAGATGTCAAATACAGCACAAGGTAACTTCACAAGGACTTAGCTGTGCAGGAAATGTGAATCTCCTCATACACCCACCATATAGTGCAAAAATGTGCAAAGGTCTGATTTTTTCTTTCGATCACTACATAGCCTAATGCCACACAAGCAGTGCTGTTACAAACATATTCTGAAGGTCAATGCTAAGGTTAACAAAGTTTCCTTCCTTAGACCATAAGGAGATACTGACAAACCACTGGAAGAGATCCCAAAACAACTACCCAGGAACAACACCCAAAGACCCACTCAGTGTGTGAACCAGTTGAGTGGAGTGGACTAACTGGGGGTTGAAATGGGCCCGGAGTTTGCTCAGCAGAATTTCCCAGACCACCTCTTCCTCTCAACACATTGACATGCTGCCACCACCACCACCACTAGGAACACCTCACCGGGTAGGCCAGCAATGCTTATAAACTTTATAAAACACATTATTATATTTTCTTATAAAGCAAATATTTTAACTGAACTCTCTGACATCCTCAGCCTTGCCATTCACAAAAATTGAAGGAAGAAAAGTTCCCGTTTCCTGCTGTCTCAGTCCCCGGCCTATACAATATTTTTCTTCTGCAGACCCTTCAAAAGTCTGACCAAATCCTCATTTCACTTGCATTATAAAGTACTGAGGATGCCATCTCTACCCAATCCCAGGTCCTAAAGTCTAAGACAGTAGCGCAAACTAGTGCTGCCCGATTCAGGAAAAAAAATTTTGATTCAGCCTATTGAATTGGTTTTTCTTTTTTTTTATATTTCTTTATTCATTTTCAAACTTACAATAAGTGTGAAATATATTCAAACAAATTAACAATAAATACATCACTTAGTAATTATCATTGGTACAAAACATAAACTCTTATCCCCCCCCTTCCCACCTGACATCAGAGGAGGGGCGGGACCGCGGTGGAGGAAACAGCACCGAAGCAGCGCAGGATCGCTGGCATCGCGATCTTGCTGCAGGCTGCTTCGCTATGGTAAATAGTGCGGGGAGGCCACGGAGGGGAAATCTGGATGCCAGACGCCAGGGGGGGAGAACCGGAAATTGGGGGGGGGACTGGACGCCAATGACTTCAGGCCGGGAGCACCCCCTCAGGGCTTGCACTCGGGGCAGCCCGCCCCCCCCCCCCCTTGGTACACTACTGCCTCATAGAAGCTGGTGTAATTATTTTCTAGCACCAAGCCTAACTTCCTGGACCAACCTGATACACCTATGTTTCTTCCATTAGCATATTCAAAAAAACAATGGAAAAAATGGAGTATACATACGCTATCAACAACAACTAACCTCCAGTGTTATATACCGAGTATATTGCCATTGACACCTTTTGGTTCCTACACTTTTTTTTTTAGAAGACTCAACCATTAGGTCATCCACAGCACCTTGTTTATCTCACATATTTATGAAAACATCATTTGATATTGCCCTGAAGACTCTCAAGACTCCTGAGGAAGGCCCTTTGGGCCGAAACATGTACATGTTAAGTCATAGAGCTGTTGGATGAATAAGAGAGTCATTGAGTTATTGGATGAATAAACGGACATTTATGCAATAGATTGTGTTCACCAGTCTATTTAGGACAATTCCACCCCTCATTTTGTGTCTTTGCATTTGTGCTTTTGGTACCCCTGTTCCATACCCCGCCCCCCCTATGTTCCCATTAGCATATTCAAAAAAACAATGGAGAAAATGGAGTATACATACACTATCAACAACAACTAACCTCCAGTGTTATATACCGAGTATATTGCCAGTGACTTCTTTGTCTCTTATAAAACGTTTCTAAAAGGAGGAAAAAGGCCTCAGGAGCTGTGGAGAACAAATGCTATATCGCAGCTATGAAGGGAAGAGCCTCCCATTAAAATGCCTCCTTTTTAGAAACATGCAAAACCAGTTAGGCATGGTTATAAGAGGAGCATATGGATCCCTAATTAGTGTTAATTAAGCGCCTGTCAACAGCACTAATTGATTATGGATGCCAATTAAAACATTTCACTTGCATACACATCTCAGAGCCACATGAAAATTTCATATTGTTTGATTCACTTCATTGGAGAGTGGGAGGCAGTCAGGGATCACTGGGGGGGGGAGGAGTTCATGTTTACATCCCTCAAGTGGTCATCTGGTCAGTTAGGGCAGCCCCAAATGTCCAAATTATGCCCTGAGTCAGAGATAATAAGTAGTGAGGTAAATGCTCTCAAAGTATACAAAATAGAGAGGTCAAAAGCAATAACAAAAGTGTAACTAGAACCAAGACTTCTCAATATATGAAAGTCAAATATGAGTCTTAAATATAGGTGTTGAAATAAGGTAATACAATTTTCACATACACTCAGATTTGTGTAATCCGACCAAGAGCTCCTATAGCCGAACCCACCGTCCCATCACTGTGTATAACTTTAGTGCAAAATAATAATAAGTAAGGCAACGTGCTCTTTGAATACTAGATTTGTTCTCAATGGCAATAAGAGGGAAAAACCACTCCACTTAGCTTTAAAGTGTGTTAGCAGGTCCCATGGAAAATCAGAAGAGACTTTTTGTTTCAACTTATGAACACAAGTGTTTCGTCCTAATCACTCAGCAACTATTTCTCTGGTATTTGAAGTTTTGCACATCTCCTTTGGGTTCCTTGAAACAGACCCTCGAAACATGGCCCATGTCGGGACCTGCTAACACACCTTAAAGCTAAGTGGAGTGGTTTTTCCCTCTTATTGCCATAAGCATAGCTCTCTGTCTAGAAAATAGGTTTTGAAAACAGCGAATTGGAAGGGTTTGGTGAGAAAAATGTGCATCTGCCCCCTTATACCACTTTTTTGACGTTTTTCTTTTTTGAAAATTAGCCCCATAGTTAGAGTTACTAGTTGTCCGGATTTCCCCAGACATGTCTTCCTTTTGAGGGCATGTCCAGGGGTCCATCCGGGTTTTGAAAAGCTTTCCTCCACATTGCATCAGGCAGGAGGGCATCCGCACATGCATGGACCACGCACATGAGCACATGTACGTGATGTCATCGTGTAACATCCGTGCATGTGTGGATGTCCTGCCCGATGAGGGCAGAAAGCAGGGAGTGGGGTTTGGGCTGGATTGGGGGTGGGACTGGAGCGTGATGGGGCGAAGATGGGTGGAATTGGGCAGGCCTGGGGGGGAAGATCTAGGGGTCCAGATTTTCCAAACAGAAAATCTGGTAACCCTACCCATAGTGTGTCTTGATTTTCAGAAATCTTTTGACAAAGTGCCTTCAGAGAGGTTCCTACGGAAATTGAAAGGCAGTGGGATAGGAGGCAATGCCCTGTTGTGAACTGGGAACTGGCTAAAAGATATAAAAAAGAGGGTGGGGTTAAATGGCTGGTTTTCTCAATGGAAGAAGGTGAATAGTGAAATACCACAGGCATCTATGCTGGGACTGATATTCATAAATGATCTAGAAAAGGGAAAGATGAGTAAGGTGACCAGATTTGCAGATGACACAAAATTATTTTTCTTGCAGTTGTCTGGGTCTTGTCACAACTGGGTAGGTAGAACTGACATTTCAGCCATCATACTGTGGCTTTCTTCAGAGTGTGCTCTGAGATCTGCATTTGTCTTTATATTTATGTAGCAGGTCCTCAAACCTGATTGGCTGGGGCTTGATATGATTAACATAGGAAAGTTATACAATATTGGGGGGAGGGAGGGGAACAATAGAAGAAAAAACTTTTAGCTTCTATCAAAAACACATGCTGCCCCAATACTCAGCTGGCAGCAGTCAGTGTTTTATAATTCTGTCACTGGCTAAATTAGCCCCAGATATTCATAGCTAGGCCATATGTGGGCACCAGCTCTAAAGATATGGGGCTGGCTGGCAAAGTTTATGTGGGTCCTGGCTGATATGCAGGCGGGCCCAAATAAGAGAGTTATGTGGGCCGCAGCTGAATACAGGCTGGGAACTGAATAACATTTTTTATGCCTCCTGATCCCCCCCCCCCAAAGCACCTCTCTTCTCTTTCCCCTTCCCCCCAGCCTGTGAGTCAGCATATGAATTTGAATTTTGACGGGAAAAACAAATTTGAATTTTGGCGGGAAAATCCATTGGTCACAGTTTTAAATTCTGTCTGGAAACTGAGAGGAAGGGAGAAGGCATTTGTCCTTGGCCCCAGTCCTTTTTGCACTAAATTTCTTTTCAATAAGCGGTTGCCATGCTTTGTTTATGCAGAGCCCTTTATCTCCATGGAAGTTACTGCAAAGCTCACAGCACACCCTGAAGAATGTGGCAACCCTGCTCCAGATAGACATGACTACCTACCCAGACGAGGTGAGACCCAAACAACCGCCAGCTGCGGAAACCTAAGAGAACACAAAATTATTATACTGATTTTGAAATATTGCAGGAAGACTTTGGGAATCTGGAAGACTGGGCATCCAAATGGTAGATAAAATTGAATATGGAAAAGTATCAAGTGCTGCACATTGGGAACAATAACACAAATTATAATTACACAATGCTAGGTTCCACATTAGGAGTCGCACCCAGGGGAAAAAATAATCATGGACAATACATTGAAATCTTCTGTTGAGTGTGCAACAGTGGCCAAAATAGCAAACAACCCCCCCTACCTTTTTACTAATAGGTCCCCCACCCCACCCTCCCCTTTTACTAAAAGGTTTCTACCATGGCCTGGAGTGCTAAATGCTAATAATTTTTTTTTTTTTTAATATTTCTTTATTCATTTTAAGACTTTAAACAGTGTCAGCATCTATGAGACAAACTTGTTTTTTTTCTGTTACATAGAGCGTTATGGACCCCTGTTCGGTTACAAAAATTGGATAGCTCTAAATCTAATAGATGTTGGCACTGTCATTTTGAAGCAGGGGCTTTAGATCATTTATTATTCTATTGTCCATTTATTATGAATTTCTGGAAATTAATTTGGGACCAAATTAATTGTTTATTAGATAACCCAGTGGCATTATCATATGATATTTGGTATGACAATGAGAGCAAAAAGTCAGATTTCTACAAACAATAACAAATTATTATTCATAATGACTGGTGTTGCCATTCAACAAATTACGTATAATTGGAAAAACTGGAGTAGATTAAATTATAATTTTTGGTGGAATTCCTTATGTCATATATATAAAATGGAGAGATTTCTGGCAATACAGCGGGGTAGTTTAAATATTTCAAGATGTTTGGGAGCCATTAACAAAGTATTGTACTGATTAGATGAAATTTTCTTTTCCCTTAAATTTACAAGTTCAATTGTGAGGGAAGGGGGGGGAGAATTTATAGTTATGTATTGTATAAGTATTGATTGTTTGATAGGTAAGGGGGGGAAGAGTGGGAGTTAAGTATTTATCACTGTTACCATTGATGATTATTAAGTGATATAGATATTGTTCATTTGTTTGGACATTTTATCACACTTATTGTAAGTTTGAAAATGAATAAAGAATTAAAAAAAAAAAAAAAAACTTTCAACAAGTAATTCATTATACAATCATATACACTATAATAATACTTATTAATCATACATTCACTGAAATCAAACTATAACTTCGCCCTCCCATCCTTCTTCCAATATAATCATATAATTTTATACATATAAAATCATCCCACCCCTCCCCCCTTATACTTCAATAATCAAAAGGAGAGAAATAAATTATTAATTACTCAATTATAATTATTCCTTACAATAATTTGTTAATGGCTCCCAGACCTCCATAAACTTTTTATAACTTCCTCGTTGGACAGCTATTATTTTCTCCATTTTAAAAATATGGCACAATGAATTCCACCAAAAACTATAACTTAATCTATCATAATTTTTCCAATTCCTCATAATTTGCTGAATAGCAACTCCTGTCCTTATGAGTAAAAAATATTGTTTTTATTAGATATTTGACTTTTTTTCCTCATTGAAGTTCCAAATAATATCGTATCATATGAAAGTGCCACCGGATTTTCAAGTAAATTATTAATTTGACTCCAAATAGATTTTTTAAAAAAGGGCAAAAAAACAATAAATGATCCAATGTTCCAGCTTCAAGATGACAGTGCCAACATCTATTAGACTTAGAGCTATCTAATTTTTGCAAACGCACTGGGGTCCAGAATACTTTATGTAATAGAAAAAAACAAGTCTGTCTCATAGATGCAGACACTGTACACCTCATCCTCCAAGACCAAATTTGTGGCCATTGAGACGCAGTAATTTGATGCTTGATCTCAATGCTCCAAATGTCCCGAAGACCATTTTTTGGGTTTTTATTCATAAATCCAGATATTAATTTATACCACTGAGCAGCCTGGTGCCCCTGGAAGTCCACCTGAAAACACAAGAAAGGCAAACTGTACTTATTATTGAGATTTTTCCATTCAGGGAACCCTGCCTGAATGGCTTGCTTTGATTGCAACCATTTATAATTTTGTAATATATTAAGATTAAAATTGGCGGATATAAGGTCATCTGGAAATATTGGATGAAGACAGGCATATGTACTTTAGATGATGTTATTTCAAATGGAAAGTTGCTTGATTTTCCACAATTGCAACACAAATATGACTTAAGAATTAATAGGAAAGGGATAGAGACGGCCTTCTGATGGCCTTGCAGTCTGAGTGACTGTTTCACAGAACCAGAGACTGTGAGAACAAATAGGGTCTATGTGACCATCTAGTTTTCCTGTTTTCTCTTCACTTCCCTTCAACTTAGACCCTAGTTGCTTATTACATGGGAGGCTGCTCGATACATCTACTACCCCTTCTGTGAAGATATAAGTCTTTATGCTAATCCTGAGTGTGCCACCTGTCAGTTTTGTTCGTGGCCCCCACGATATTAGGTGGTAGGGGTTAAGTGAAAAGGCATACTGACAAACGCTGGTCCCAGGTTCAGTTCCCTCACAGATGACTCACCAGGAAGTAGAATAAAGAAGGCATAGCCAGAGGTGGTTGCATAAAGAATATATTATAGAAATAGTCTTACAGAAAAGCAATATTTATAAGCATTACAATGAAGCATTACAATTAAGCAGAGAGCATTACATTTAAGCAGAACAAAACTGACACCACCTACCAGTCTCATGCCATCACCCCTACTTTTAGCCTTTTCAAATGAAAACCACTACTACTACAACTACTAATAGTTTCTTTAGTGCTACTAGATATACACAGCAATGTACCGTATATAAAAACACCCTGCTCAAAAGAGCTTACAATCTAGTTAAGACAGACACTCTTCAGTTATATTCTGGACCAAACAGTAGTAGATTTGTTTGGCTCTTGAAACAGATAACAAATTCTCATAATAATAATAGATAATAAAGATGTATATAATCTGTAAGATAATTAGAGAGTGGAGTGGATCCGAGGGGGAATGAACCTGCCTGATTTTTATTTATATCATGTTGCTTCCTTTGCTAAATATGGTGCTCATTGGTTCCAGAGCTCCTCTTCATTAGTTCCTCCTACGTGGCTCGAGATGGAACATTCTATTTGTTTTCCTTACCCTATTTCTATTTTTGCCACCATGAATATTCCTAAGCATTTACGAGACTACACCCTGCTGAGTGCAACGCAACATGCTCTGCGTTCTTTGGATGCTGTGGCCGATTTTTCTTTTTACAATAGCCCCGATATGTCTATTTGGAACAACTCAAAACTTAAAATCAACGGTAAAACTTTAGCTGGAAAAAATGGCAGAAAAGCTGACTTATGGACAGTATCTCAATTGTTTACGTCGGATTTGATCACTCTGTTTACTTCCTTCTGCACTCAGTTTCCACAGCTTCGCAATTGCCACTCCCAGTGGCTCCACCTAACCTCCGCGATTTCCATAGCTTCATTACAACTGCATGATAACTCATCACTGAACACGGTTCGTCGTTGGTGCTCTTTAGTTCTGAAAGGCGGTAAAGCTGTTTCTATTTTTTTTATCATATTCTACAAGATCACCATTTCATCTTCTCTATCCAGTCTATGAAGCACTAGGAACATATGCTTTCCTTACCTCTGCAGGATATTGACTGGGGGTTTTTATGGTCAACGAGAGTTTCCCAGTCTATGTACTATGTTATGTGGCATGCTGTCTGGACACCGTTTTGTATGTGGAAGGCTAAACTTAAAGAAGATCCTAAATGTTGGCATTGCATGGAACTCGATGGGACTCTTGATCATATGTGGTTCCACTATAAAGAAATCTATCCATTTTGGTCCCGGGGGTGGACTACCATCAAAGCTATCACGTCATGTACCTCTGACATATCCTTTGATGTTGTTATAATCCGTTCTCAACATCCGTGTTTTGCTTATTCAGACTGTCCTCCTAGACTAATTGAGGCCATGCTTGTGACTGCAATTATGCATATCCTTAAAAACTGGAAATCAGCCTCTCTACTAGATTATACCTTCTGGTGGAACTCATTGTGCCTTTACAATAAGTATGAATCCTATGCTTTTGAAAAACGTTGTATTTCTCGAATGTCATATCTTTCCCTACCTCTTTCACCCTGGAAATTCTTGGATCGTTTTATACAATCTAGCTAGCTGACCACTCCTGCTAAACATCGCTTCTTTCCTTTTTCTTTCTCATCTTTTCATTCTCTGTTTCTTGTTCATTTTCTGCCTCATTAGTCCTTGTATATTTGCTTAGATGTTCAGGTACTAGATGCTGTTTTGTGTTATACCTTGAAATATGATTGCTAGACATCTTTCATGTTGATTGTATTTTCTTTTATGTTTTGTTCTTATTTCAAAAACTGTTCTCAATAAAATTATTGCACTAAAAAAAGAGAGTGGAGTGGAGTAGAACGGGTACAAGTGGATTGATTTTTCATTGTCAAAAATTACAAAGACCAGGGGACTCTCGATGAAGTTACAGGGAAATACTTTTTAAAACCAATAGAAGGAAATTTTTTTCACGTTGCCAGAGGTTGTGGTAAGAGTGGATAGTGTAGCTCAGGGGTAGGGAACTCCGGTCCTTGAGAGCCGTATTCCAGTAGGGTTTTCAGGATTTCCCCAATGAATATGCATGAGATCTATTTGCATGCACTGCTTTCAATGCATATTCATTGGGGAAATCCTGAAAACCTGACTGGAATACAGCTCTTGAGGACCAGAGTTCCCTACCCCTGGTGTAGCTGGTTTTAAGAAAGGTTTGGACAAGTTCCTGGAGGAAAAGTCCTTAGTCTGTTATTGAGAAAGACATGGGGGAAGATGTTGCTACTCTTTGGGGTTCTAGAATGTTGCTACTCCTTGGGTTTTGGCCAGGTATTAGTGACCTGGATTGGCCACCGTGAGAACGGGCTACTGGGCTTGATTGGTCTGACCCAGTAAGGATATTCTTATGTCCTTATTTCCCCCTTCTACCCTTCTTTTAATTTAAAAAATTGTATTCCTTCCCCTCTCATTTTTTTTATGTGTCCTGTATTTGGTTTTACCTCTCTTGTATTGTAATCGTGTTTATTTTTAACATACAACATATATTTATACAATTTGTTTTGTTGTACACCGCTTAGATTCTCCTAGATAGGCAGTATATCAAAAACTAAATAAACTTAAAACTTGAATGAATGGGAAACACAAACAACAAGAAAGATACTGCAAAACTATCGTGAAGTGCTGTTCCAAATAAAGGGTGATTGTTCCTCAACAAGAAATGTGTCTGTGTTGTGGCATGTATGCAAAGGAAGGTGGGGCCCAAGGTTTTCTGAGCTAAAGACACAGCAACTCCATGGGCCTTATTAAGCAGGGATTATTTCCATAGGCACAAACTGGGAAAAAATTCTTCTTGAAGAAGTCCTTTTGTTTTATTTGGTTTTCTTAGACCTAATATGTTGCTGTTTTTTAAGCACTGAGTCACATCAACTGTTCTCTGCATTCTTTTATCTGCAAGAGATTAACGCCGGGAGCCTTGTGGTTTTCTACATAAAGGCGGCATTTAAAGTAATAAAAATACTGCATCTTGCACAGGGTTAGTTTTCATAGTTCAGGCAGACATCTAATTTAGAGGAGGGCTGTGTGAGATTTTGTTTTCAATGTTTATCTGGAGCAGGGTAGCCACATCTGACAGGGCACTCCTACACATCTTTATGCCCTACTTTCATTTTCATTATACAGGGATTATGGCCTTGGCAGTGGCTGGAGTGATATAGTTTTTCTTAAATATTACTCCCATCCTCCAACTGTTCCTTATGAAAAAAACATTATGGTGATCACTGACAAAAACTTCCTTTATTATTAACTCCAAGAATTTATTGCACATTTGTAAGTCACAAGTCCATTTCATAAAGAAAATATTGAATGGGGCACATGTTCACACTTCTTCAGGATTCAGCTCTTTATATCCTTTATGACTGCTTTTGGGACACTACTTATTCCAGCATTTTCTACCTATAGCACAGTGGTTCTGGGAATGACTGACAACAAGGAATGCACTGCCAAGAGACTAAGAATATAATACAATACAAATTTTATTTTTGTACCACTAATACCTCGAAAAATTCATAACGGTTTATATAAAAGAAGTAAAAACAATATAATAAAGAATTCAACTATCAGAGAAGATTTATACATTATTCAACACATATTCCTTAAACAAAAATGTTTTCCAAGCTTTTTAAAAACTCTTATAATTACTTATTGAACCAATCTTTGGCTGCCTTATAAGCCCAGGTCGATGTAAATACTCAGAAATATTTGACCCCTTTTACCTTCGGAAATTGAAAAAAGGATTGTTGTCTTAGACCATATGATTTAACTTCTGAATAACATTACAATAGAGGCATATAAGTAGGAACCTCTCCTTGACATATTTTAAACACCATGCAAACAAATTTGAAGAGAGACTGGAAGCCCTGAATATGCATACCCTAGAAAAGGAGGGACAGGGGAGCTATGATTCAGACACTCAAATATTATAAAGGTATTAACGTAGGACAAAATCTTTTCCAGAGAAAAGAAAATGGTAAAACCAGAGGGCATAATTTGAGTTTGAGGAGTGGTAGACTCGAGAGTAATTCTAGGAAATTCTTCTTTATGGAGAGGGTGGTTGATGCCTGGAATGCACTCCCGAGGGAGATGGTGGAGAGGAAAATGGTGGCAGATTTCAAAAAAGCATGGGATGAACAAAGAGGATCTCTAATCAGAAAATAATGGATTTATATTGAAGAACTAAGGCCAGTACTGGGCAGACTTGCTCAGTCTGTGTCTTCTATATGGCCATTCAGTTGAGGATGTGCTAGGGAGGGCTTTGACGGCTGGGATGGTTAAGATGGGCTGGGTTTCTGGCCCAGAAATATTTAAGAAAAAGGACAATTTAAATTAAATCATTAATGTATACAGCGTGTACGGTTGGGCAGAATGGATGGACCATTCGGGTCTTTATCTGCTGTCATTTACTATGTTACTAATTGAACTTGTCACCCCACTCTCATAAATCCAGTGGCTCAAAGTGCTCCAGCCTATACAATCCAGGTGACACCACTGCAGTGGGGACTTGTTATATAATAACACTGTAAGAATTTGAGTTAACACTGGATTGAGCAGGTTGGTTCACAGCCCGTTCTATCTCCCAGCACACCATAGTAAGAGCTATTGAATAACGTATTAATGAAGACAGCTAAGATGACTATATTTATTACGGTAAAATCAGAAAAATGGAATCACCTCTCCTGTAGCTCCTTTCCTTCTTTTTTGTTTCTGTTGTTACTAAATACATAGGTGGTCATTGGGGAACTTAATCTGGGGTGGGGGTAGGCTTAGGGTATGTTAAAATCCTTGGGTGAAGGGTGATACCTGTGTCAGTAGTAAAGGGACAGTTTTGAACACAGAAGAGAAGGACTCCTTCATTGTGTTACTCTGGTGGAACTGCACCCTGGTACCTCTATTACCGATGGTAATATGCACACTGAATACACTCCATGGAACAGTGTGTCAGAAAGATCAAAATCATGCATCAAAATAATACAACACATTAAACAGAACAATATTTGCAGTATTCTGGAAATATATGAAGCCTAGCATCTTCCTGTTGTCTATATGAACAGTGGTGTTCAGCAGCACTGTAAGCAAACAAGATCTTAGATAAGTCACCTAACCCTTCATTGTCTCTAAGTGCAAATAGATTGTAATCCCTCTGAGGACAGGAAAATATCTTCTAAGAACATAAGAATTGCCGCTGCTGGGTCAGACCTGGGGGCAGCCAACAGTCCGCTCACGCGGCGGTCCCCAGGTCAAAGACCAGTGCCCTAACCGAGACAGCCTCACCTGTGTACATTCTGGTTCAGCAGAAACTGGTCTAGCCTTGTCTTGAATCCCTGGAGGGTGTTTTCCCCTATAACAGACTCCGGAAGAGCGTTCCAGTTCTCCACCACTCTCTGGGTGAAGAACTTCCTTACATTTGTACGGAATCTATCCCCTTTTAACTTTAGAGAGTGCCCTCTCGTTCTCCCCACCTTGGAGAGGGTGAACAACCTGTCCTTATCTACTGAGTCTATTCCCTACATTATCTTGAATGTCTCGATCATGTCACCTCTCAATCTCCTCTTTTCAAGGGAGCAGAGGCCCAGTTTTTCTAATCTCTCATTGTACGCCAACTCCTCCAGCCCCTTAACCAGTTTAGTCGCTCTTCTTTGGACCCTTTCGAGTAGTACTGTGTCTTTCTTCATGTATGGCGACCAGTGCTGGACACAGTATTCCAGGTGAGGGCGTACCATGGTCCGGTACAGCGGCATGATAACCTTCTCCGATCTGTTTGTGATCCCCTTCTTAATCATTCCTAGCATTCTGTTCGCCCTTTTCACCGCCGCCACCTTGCCGACTAGTACTCCCAAGTCTCTTTCTTGGGGGGTCTCTCCAAGTACCGCCCCGGACATCTTGTTTTCATGTGTGAGATTTTTGTTACCAATATGCATCACCTTACACTTATCCACGTTGAACCTCATTTGCCATGTTGCTGCCCATTTCTCGAGTGTGGTTATATCGCGTTTCAGATCTTCACAATCCTCTTGCGTCTTCACTACTCTGAATAACTTTGTATCGTCTGCAAATTTAATCACCTCACTCTGAATGTACGGTAATTCACATTGAGCTATTACTGAGAAAGGTGTGAGCTAAATCCAAACTCAAAATCCAATACCAAAGTCACTCAAAACCTGTAAAGCAATTCTACCATACTATAACAGCTCTAACTTCCAGGAGTCACAGCACCAGGACATACCTAGGAAAAGCAGCACTGTAAACATTGTAGTAGGCACTGGAACATCAGCATTCCTACTGATTGATCCTATAGCCCTTCAATGATAACAGAACACAGTCAGACCCTTACCATGTATAGAATAAGTAAACACACAACAAAATAGAAATACATAGACAAGAATTAAACTGAAATCAGACTCTGCATACAGTGCAATATCAGTGAAAAAGATACCATGATGAATGCCCCCGTACTGTACAAAATATAAAGAAAGCAGATGTAATTTTAAAAAACTGACATATTCCACTAACTAAATTAAAAAATTAATAAACAACAACAAACCAAAAATTGGAAAATAATACCTTCTAATTGGACAAATTTACTACCCTGACCTGTGAAAGCTAGTGAAAAAAGTATTTAATCACCCTGTAAAGCACCAGGTTTGTTGATCAGAGTTTTTTGTTTGAATATATATTCAGATTTTCTACTAGTGTACACATTTCAAGTGTTTTCTACAGCGTGCCATTAGGTCCCTATGGAAGGCATCTACTTGCCAAAACACTGGCCATGGTGGGTCTCCTTAAGTCTGTGATTTTGCAGGTTCCCCTACAAATAAAAGCTCCTGTTTGACTCAGCTCAGGTGTGGAAACATATCTCTGCTGGGGTGGGGGGGTCCGAGGGGGCGATCATGGGGGGGGTTGTGACGAGGGCAGGAGGGCCTGGGATCCCTCCTGCCCTTATTTTAGAGGGGGTGGGGGGTAGAGGGTTTTGCCAGGGCAGGAGGGCTTGGGCTCCCTCCTGCCCCAATATTGTCAGGGGGGGGGGTCACAGCTCACCGATCGGAGGGTGGGGGAGTGGATTGTGGCAGGAGAAATTGGCTATCTCTCCTGTCACGATCATTGCTGGGGGGGGGGGGAGGGGTGGATTCTGTAACCGGTGTTCTTTTTGACAGACACCGGTTACAGAATCCAGCTTTTAGGCAAAGGACTGGCCCCTCCTTCGCCTAAAAGCTCTTGTATTGGGCATTTGGGACTTAGGCTTTTTTTTGGTTGATTATATGTTGTTAGTGTAGATGTAGTGGTGGTCTGGGCGTTTAAACTGCTGAACGTAGAGGCAGGCCATTATAAAAAAAAACCTCCTTGTGGACGTTTTTTTTTAGAATGGACATTTTCCCTACTATTTTCAGTGTTTAGGGCCTAGGCCAAAAGGGGACTTAGACGTTGTTTTTTTTTATTATGCCCCTCTCTGTCTTTATGCGTGGACATATAAGGGGGCAAGTGAATAAAGCATTTTTACATGTAAAGCATGTTTTAGTTTCAGCTATCTTTCTTAGAGCTTATCATACCATATAAGCCCTGCATCAATAACTTTACAATGGGGTTGATATTCAAAGCAATTTAAATGAGCTGAAGATTTCTTATTTATTGGAATTTATTAATTGCTTTTTCATGCATTGAATAATAATCAGGTACTCTTAAGTATTTTTCCTATCTGTCCCGGCAGGCTCACAATCTAACCTTGGGCAATGGAGGGTTAAGTGACCTGCCCAGAGTAACAAGGAGCAGGCTGGGATCGAATTCACAACCTCAGGATGCTGAGGCAGAAGCTCTAACCACTAGGCCACTCCTCCACTCCCTGTTGTCTGTTTAAATCACTCGTGCCTACATAGACCTCAATATTTAGTGTCATTTAACCGGACAATGCCACTGAATGTCGACACTCATCTGCCATGATGGAAATGGGCAGGTGAGGGATGGTACAGAGAGTGCAGCTGAGAGTTATGTGGGTGCCAGCAATATTCAGTGCTGGTGCCTGCTGGGCTAACTGGGCATGTAGGACCACAGAAAAGCAGTCCTAACTTTGCCCAGTTACTATGTGGGTGCCGGCATTGAATACTGGCTGGCACTTGCATAACTACCAGGGTGCTGCCTGAAACTGCTCTTCCTTCCCTCCTCCTCCCCTGAACAAAGTTATGATCCTCCCTTCCTTCTAGCCCTCTAACAAAGACTGATCCCCTTCCTGGGCTGCCCAATTCCGGTCCTCGAGATCTACTGGCAGGCCAGGTTTTCAGGATATCCACAATGAACATGCATGAGAAAGATTTGCATACCAAGAAGGCAGTGCAGGCAAATTTCTCTCATGCATATTCATTGTGGATATCCTGAAAACCTGGCCTGCAGTGGATCTCAGGGGCCGGAATTGGGCAGCCCTGTTCCAGGTCATAACAGACCTCCCCTTAGGGCAGGGGTGTCAAAGTTCCTCCTCAAGGGCCGTAATCCAGTCGGGTTTTCAGGATTTCCCCCAATGAATATGCATGAGATTAGCATACAATGAAAGCAGTGCATTCAAATAGATCTCATACATATTCATTGGGGGAATCCTAAAAATCTGACTGGATTGCGGCCTTCGACGAGGGACTTTGATACCCTTGCCCTAGGGCAGGGCTGCCCAAGTCCGGTCCTCGAGATCTACTGGCAGGCCAGGTTTTTAGGATATCCATAATAAACATGCATGAGAGAGATTTGCATACCAAGAAGGCAGTGCAGGCAAATCTCTCTCATGCATATTCATTGTGGATATCCTAAAAACCTGGCCTGCCAGTAGATCTCGAGGACCGGACTTGGGCAGCCCTGCCCTAGGGCCTATGTGATAAGGCCTGATGGTCTAGTAGCAGTTGGAGCAGAAGTGAACCCTACTTGCTCCTGTCCTTTGTGGCTCCTGTTAAAAATGGCTGCTTCAACCTCTAGTGGTAGTCTCAAGTAGGACTGGTGGGAAAGCTTTTATGACTTAGGGGGAGGGGATCACAACTTTGCTTTGGGGGGAGGGAAAGGAGGGGGTATCTGACTATGCATGGGGGGAGAGGGGACATTTGCAGTCCCAGCCTGATATTTAGGTGGGAAGTGATATGAGCATAGCACTACTAACATCCTCCCTAGATCAGGCCATCCCTTTAAATTGGATGGCCAAGAAAAAACTGATCAGGGAGGACATTAAAAGGCCAAATAGCAATTTTGAAAAAATTACAGGCTTCCATGGCCAAGAACGGTCAAAGTGTGCACGTGAAAATCATAAGCACTCTATAAATCAAACTTTTATGGTAAGATTTATTTATACCATCTAAACATCCTCAGCAGTCTGTCCTATGTTCTATGGAGTTCTTTTCTTTTAATTATCATTTAATTGTAAACTGCTAAAAACTGTTGTAAGCTTTGGTGGTATCTCAAGTTTTAATAGACATAATCAAATTAACATAAGAACATATGAACAGCCTTACTGGGTCAGACCAATGATCCATCAAGCCCAGTAGTCTGTTCTCACGGTGGCCAATCCAGGTCACTAGTACTTGGCTAAAACCCAAGGAGTAGCAATATTCCATGCTACCAATACAGGACAAGCAGTGGCTTCCCCCACGTCTTTCTCAATAATAGACTATGGACTTTTCCTCCAGGAACTTGTCCAAACCTTTCTCAAAACCAGTTATGCTATCCGCTCTTACCACATTGGCAAGAAGGAAGCCATTGCTCAAGATAGTATGCATAGAAAGTTCAAGAAATATTGTGGTCATGTGGCAAAATGTTTTGTAATCTGACTCATCATCATCTTCATATACCAGGGGTAGGCAAGTCCGGTCCTCGAGAGCCGGAGCCAGGTCAGGTTTTCAGGATATCCACAATGAATATGTATGAGATGGATTTGCATGCACTGCCTCCTTGAAATGCAAATCTATCTCTTGCATATTTATTGTGGATATCCTGAAAACCTGACCTGGCTCTAGCTCTCAAGGACCGGAATTGCCTACTCCTGACATATACTGTGAAGTTTGGTGCTAGCAGGGAAAGGAGCACTTGGCAGGATGGAAAGGACAATGAAGAGAAATGTACAATCCTTAAGAAAACCTTTCTGGTGGAAAGTTTTTCATGCCATTTCAAAAGCATCAAATGTTGCCTGATCTATGTGCTTTTGCCACTTCTTTTGCTTAGCTGCTAGCTGGCGAAGCTCTGCGTCCTGCTTCAAAGGCAAAGTGTCCGCAAACACTGCACATCAAGTTCTTCAAATAAACGCTCATATAGAGTTGGTAGGATTGAATGCAGGACATGAATATTGAGCCTTGAAACATTTTCCTCCCAAAAGACTCCAGAGTGCAAGCATTCCTTCCTGGGGGATGCAAGGTATGTTGAGCTTCTGGCCTTTTTGAGAATGGATTCAATCATCATAGAATGGTACAGAAGCCGTGGCTTCTCAAATCTGGGAGCCTTCTGGACTCTATTCATAGAGGGCCCCTCTTTTAGAACAACCTACACAGTGAGTGAGGTCTACCAAATCTTCATCTCTGCAGTCTTAAGGATGTTGTCAATGGGCACTGTCACAGCTCCTTTATAAGGGAAGTCATAATCAAGGATATCCAACATCCTAGCCCTGAGCTTGTCCTTAATTCCAGCTTTAGGGAGATTGGTGTATCAGCACTGCTTCCATGAAGGGAGAGTGATCCTAAGATGCTAATGTTTCTTGGGTACTGGTGATGCTGGTGTCCCAGTGCTCCTGGCATCATGTTTTGAGTAGAAGTGGTGTCCATGGTTCTTCTCCTTCACTCGATGCTAACGAGGACAGTGCAGAATCCTTGAGAGTCCTCAGTAACAGGTCCATTGATGGTCAGTCAGAGTTGGCACTACTGATGCCTGGTGTCAAGACAGGTGGAGACCTCCCAGTGCACCTCCAGTCGTCGATGCAGCTCCCAATATCAATGGGGTTGATACCTCCAATGCTGATGTCAAAGGACCAGGCTTCAGCACACCAAAAAAATCTCTTGCCCTGGGCCTCTCATTCTTCTGTGTTGTTTTCTGTGTTTGAGAACACACTTTACAGTGAAAAAGACAAATGAAACATATCTGAAGAGCTCTGTGGAGAGAGGGTCCTGTGCGAGTCAGGGAGGCATGCGCACATGTGTGTTCAAGCCTATCATAAGCTTCCAGAAGAGGAAGGAACGCTGGATACTGTCTGCATGGGGGGGGGGGCCCCTGATGGTGTGTTGATGAGAAGGAAAAAATAATAATTTATATAAATATATGCAAGTCTGATGCATTGAGACAACAAAACATGAAAAACATTCAAGAAGATGTGGCCTTTCCAAAACCACTATACATATATAATATTCTTAATGAATAGCAGCTGCTATACATTTGCTTGGTAACAGAAGCACTTGTGTGATACTGAAATAAAAGTCCTTTTATCTCTTTGTATGCCAGAATTTCAATTTATTCACATTCATGCTACAGATACTCACAAAATGATACCCCTGCTTAAAATCACTTAAAAGCACCTTATAAAAGCTCCACAGTTGCAACATATATTATATTACTTACCGTAGCTAATGCTCAGGTTTCTACAAATTTACTTTCCCACTTCTTCCCAAGTTTCCTCTAAATGATCTGGGATTCAGCCAGACACCTGTGAATCAGAATATTGCAAGTGTGCTTGCTCTTTAATTTAACTTTGCACAGAAAGAGCTGTATTAGTCTGATCTCGGCCTAATCCCAAACCTCTAAAGAGGTTTAAAGCACTCTAGTTTCACCTAATCCCGAAACCCAAGACAAAATCCATGAACAACTCCACATCACCAAAGGAATGGGCAAATAAAAGTTTTTTTTAACTTGTGAATTATTAAAGGAACATAGTATGCGTTTTGGATTTGAGACCTGAAACTTTACTAAGTAGCTTCAAATTGACCAAGAGGAAAGACTGTTTATTCAAGGTAATGGACCAAATGAAGGACCTGAGGATTTGCTTGACCAGCACAATGAGCCAGAAAAATAGCAAAATATGACCCTCTTTTACTAATCCACGGTAGAGGTTTCTACTGCGGCCCATCAGAGCATTTAGTGCTCCAGGCCATGGTAGAAATCTCTACCGTGTATTAGGGGAGGTTTATGTGTTATTGTATTTTACTGAGGTATTTGATTTCTATATAAATTTTATTTATTTATTTAAAAACACACATAAAAACAAATTACAATTAATTCTTAGTGATTCAGAACACTAACATAGGGCCCCTCTTATGAAGCCGTGTTAGAGATTTTTAGCATGAGCCGGTGCAGTAAATGCTCTGACGATAATAGATTTCCTATGAGCGTATGAGCACTTACCTCGCTGGCCTGCGCTAAAAACCTCTATTGCAGCTTGATAAAAGGAGGGGGAGGGGATAATTAGTTCACAGGCATTACATAAACACATAAAATACATAGAATAATTATTCTTAAAACCTTAAAATCATATATAATATACATTAAACTAGCCCTTTAAAAACCTGAGGAAAATAGAATGTTTTAAATTTCTTCCAAAAGTCAAGCATATTACCAGGGTGGATAAAAATCAATGGGCTCCTTTTATCAAGCAGTGGTAGAGCGTTTTACCATGGGCTGGCGAGGCAAATGCTCCGATGCTCATAGGAATTGAATGAGCATCGGAGCATTTACCTCGCTGGCCCCGCAGTAACTCTACCACTGCTTGATAAAAGGAGCCGAATTATATATATTTTTTTAAATTTAAAAAAAAAAATATATATATATCTGATTTTTCATTTAAATTTGATTTTTTTTTTAAATAAAATGCTTTTTTGAGGAAAAATCTATCTAAAGATAGTTTTTAATTATGTAGCTTGACACTGTATATTCATACAATGTTTTAGATTTTTTTGGTAAATGAATTCCATTCATGTCACAGGCATGATTTAAATCCACCCTGCATATCACATAGTCTTTTCACATCAAATCTGAGGACCTAAAAATGAAAACATCTTGTTTAAAATATTTGCACCATGTACCTGTGAAAAAGCAGAAACTGCCTTAGGTGAAAAGGCAGGAGTTGCTTTAGGTGCCTGGGCCAATCAGAGTCTTAGGCTTCTCCTAGTGCATCCCAGGGTGCACTGGGAAGGGGTAGGCATGCCATTTTGATGAGGTGGGCCAGCCGGCAGGAGGGAGTGGGCATCCTTCTTGCCAGTCTTCCAGTCAAGGTATGGGGGGGTGTCAAGGGGTGGGTCATTCAGGAGGAAGGAGTAGGCATACCTCCTGCTGATTTCAGGTACATGTGGGGTGTCCTCAGGCAGGAGTTAGTGGGCACCTCTCCTGCCAATTACTAGGACAAAAACTGGACATTTAATATGAAAGAAATCAGCACATTTTGTGATTTAGTTGAGCCGGTGGCCAGCCTTCTAGCACCAATTTTTTTTCTACACTGTCAGCTCTCCTGGATCTTTCTGGGGGTTTCTATCAAGAAGTGAAAGATTTGTCATTTGTGCTGCAGCTGACAGTTTACAGAGAACTTCTATATAAAAAAATAATAATAATAAAAAGCAAGAGAGCAGACAGAAGGAAGATAGAGAAGACAGACAGATGTGTGCTTTGCAATAAAAAGAACAAACAAACTTACACTGCCCATATTGACTCACCTTGAATAAGTTAATCTTATGATTTCTTACACTGGTCCTTTGCTTTGGGCTTCAGTGTAAATTTATACTGGCGTGAAGAGGAAACAATACATCGAGGTCCTTTCCCAAGTGCACACCTAAAAAATCTACAAACACTGCTGCCAGCTCATAATGGATGTCTTGGTGGTAATTCTTGTTAAACTGCTTGTTCAAATCTCATGTATTATGATAAAAGTTTATAAAGTAATATTTCTGTACAAAGTTCAAAATGAAACAAAAATGGCATTTACCCTGTTTTACTAAGGTGCGCTAAGCGTTTTAGCGCGCGTATAGTGCACACTAAACGCTAATGTGTCCATAGACTAACATGCACGCATTAGCGTTTAGCGCATGGTTAGTGCGCGCTAATATTTAGCGTGCGTTAAAAAGCATAGCACAGCTTAGTAAAAGGAGCCCAAAGTATTGATGATCAATTCAAATAAGAGACTTTAGTCGTAGCCATATCCTGAATAGACTCCAAATGTAATCGGAGGTACTTGTTGGACATCTATCCCCCCCGTTTGTGGGTTGTAGCATTTCTCTTGGTGGGGGTGGGAGGGGAAGGGAGGGTTCATTCTGGGGGGTGGGAGTTGTTCATGCTCGTGGAGAACATAAGAGTCCAGTCCTCCGCAGTAGCTGGTTATTATTGTAAACCTTGTTTTCTGCTATAGTTGTATCTGCTGTTGTCACTGTTTAATAAAAAGATTTACATATAAAAGAGACTTTAGCAAACTCCAGAATCCAGGGACTGAAACTGAAATCTTTAGGTCACGATTCTTCTTAATTTGTTGGTGTTTTTAGACACTACCCTGTGTAGGACTTTCCAGCATTTTCAGTACTGGACAGAGAGCTGTCAACCAGTGGCGTACCAAGGGGGCAGCGGGGGTTGGGGGGGTTGGGGTTGGTCCACCCCGGGTACACACCTTGGGGGGGTGCACAGCCGGCCCGGTTTTGAAGGCGACGTTGGACGCTTAGCTGTCCGGTTCTCACTGCCTCTAACGCCGGCCCTGCAGCTCCGGACTTCCCCACACCTGCTCTTCCCCACCCCCCCCCCCGGATCACAATTATTTTAAATGTTATGGCAGCCGTGGCTCTGTATCCATCAGAGACTTCTAACCTTGGCCTGCCCCGGAACTCTTCCTGCAGCAGCCACCCACCTAGGTGGGAACAGGAAGTCACTGTTGCAGGAAGAATTCTGGGGCAGGCTGAGGTTAGAAGTCTTCTCTGACGGATACAGCGCCGCGGCTGCCATAACATTTAAAATAATAGCGATCCGGGGTGGGGGGAGCAGGTATGGGGAAGTCCGGAGCTGCAGGGCCGACTTTAGAGGGAGTAAGAGCTGATGGTGCCACAGCGTCCCGTGGGGGGTAGGGAGGAAGGAAGAAGAGGAACCGAAGCATGGCAATTTGGGGGGAGCAGGTGTGGGGAAGTCCAGAGCTGCAGGGGAGAGTGTTACTGTACCCAGCTGGAGGGAGAAGGAAGATGACGGAGGGAATGAAAGGAGATGCCATTTATAGAATCTAATTCTAAGTGGACATGCCTAGCTGCGCCATGCCACACACCCAACTCAATTCTATAAATTGTGCATGTTGCTATGTGAAATGCTCATGATACATCCATGCTCCACCCACATGAACATGATCATACAGTTTTGCACTAAGGAGCTCATAATCAAAACTTAAACATGTCTAAAAACCCGCTGAAGTTGGCACTTGGACGACCTAAAAGACAGGTCGTCCAAAATGCCGATAATCAAACCGACTTTATGGACGTGTCACGGGCCTTTCTATGCCTCTGAATGCTGCTGTGCACCCAGAGCTGAAAGAGGCACATCTGGAGGCGTGGTTAGGGCAGTATGTGGGTGGGATGGGGGGCCGACCTAGACTTAGTCTTCCTGTTTTACTCGACATCCTGGATGAAACTTAAACGTTGCGAGTTAGACGATGTAAAAACAAGTATAAGTGCCATAAAGGTATCCAAAGTGACCCCTACACTATCCTCCAGTGTTCACTGACCCCCCTCTCACCCCCACAAAGATCAGAATAAATAATTACACACATGTCTCCAGAACATCAGCACCTGATATAGAAAAGCCTAGTAGAGCTGCACACAGGTGTCTTAAATAGCCTGGGGGTGGGCTAGTGAACTATAGAGAGGACCCGGGCCCATAAGCCACTCTAGCCACTACATTTATGGTGGAACATGTGCGCCCATCAACCCTCCCCCAACCTCTACCCTAACCATTCTGAGCTCCTGGAACAGGATAGAAATCTAAATAAATAAATAAATACTGCCATATAGGTGCCACCTGCAGCCATAAGGGATATTGGGGTTGTAGACAAGTGGTATAGTGTGTTTGGGGAGGCTCACCATAACATATAAGGGAGTTCTGGTGAGATGTTTATGTGGCACCCTTTTTGTGAAGATCACATCAGTGCCCTTTAAGGTGCCCCACTGCTCTGTTGCCATGTCTGGGTGGACAGTCCATTACAATGTTGGCCCCTCCCACGTCCAAATGGTCTTGTTCTGAGCATTTGGGACTTGAACGAAATTTTGGTCGAAACTGTGATATGACTGTTTTCTTGTAGGGGACCCCAGGAATGGAATCTCTTATATTTGTACATCAGAAAGCAATGTAATCTTGCTGGGTTTAAGAAGCTATTGAAGGGGTATTTATTTTGTCATATGAATTAGGGGTATTAAGATTGCTGTTTAGGTGTAAGCACTGGTCGCTTATTTGTGCGATTGTTTTATATGTATTTTATGTAATTTTTTATTATGTATGTTTATACTTGTGAGCCGCTTTGGGAAAAGTGGGTTATAAATAAAATAAAACAAAAACAAACACATACACTTTCTAGCCTTGTGACATCATGGGCTGTGCTCACAAAATAGCCCACATTTTTAAGCAAATTTATATTTCAATAAGGGTTTCATTGCAAAACAGATAAGTATAAATCTTGTAGAGTGCCATTTCCTCTTTCAGATGGTACTAGTTAGAAAAAAAAAAATTCAGGCAGACCCTTTTTTTTTTTTTTTTTTATAACGGACACTAAAAATTGACAAATTTTAGCCCTTGTGTCAATGGTACAAAATTTGAAGGAAAGTTCTGGTGCATCTATTCATAATGAATTACTGCAAATTTGACAGTGTAGTGTCCGGTGCAAGAATAATCTATGACAGTGGTTCCCAACCCTGTCCTGGAGGACTACCAGGCCAGTCGTGTTTTCAGGATAGCCCTAATGAATATGCATGAGAGAGATCTGCGTATAATGGAGGTGCCAGGCATGCAAATCTGCTCCATGCATATTCATTAGGATTATATCCTGAAAACCCGACTGGCCTGGTGGTCCTCCAGGACAGGGTTGGGAACCACTGATCTATGATAAACATCTGAAGTCTTTATTTACTTTTGCTATAGCAGCTGATAAACTGGTCAAAATATGTCACGACAAATTGCAACAAGTTTTAAGGCACACTCCCCCTCTTTTACTAAGGTGCGCTAGCCTTTTAGTGTATGCTAAACGCTAACAAGTCTATAGAATATAATGGACGCTTTAGTGTTTAGCACATGCTAAAATGGCCAGGTTTTAAGTGGGCTTTTGCATCTATGATGCTCATACTAGCATCGCTGAAACTAGCATATAAAGCTGTGCTGGACTGCCAAAATTAGTATTTTCATCAGTTACTGCCAGCTTTATGAACAGCTAAAAAATGACATTTTATTCACTGCTGTGTACGTTGCTATGAACATCCAGTAAAACAAGGGGATCTAGCTCAGTGACTACAGTATTATCTCGTTATAATGGACATCAAGGGACCTGGAAAAACAGTCCGTTATATCCAGAGTTGCATTTTTTTAAAACTTTATTTAGGTCAACTTGAAACAACGTTCAATGAATGAACAACAATCACTGCACGAGAATATCAGCAACATCAATGACAAAACTCAGGAAAACATTAGTACGGCACAAAATGATTGCAAGACCAGAACACTAAAAGATGTTCTAAAGCAGGGGCGTTCAACCTTTTGGCTTCCCTGGGCCGCATTGGCCGAAAATTTTTTTTCTGGGGCCACACAAACGCTGCAGCAAGACAGAGGAGGGAGTTGGCAAGATGGTAAACACCTGGGGACAGAAGAGGAAAACACTGCATCGCCCTCGACCAGGGATGCACAAAATACTTCACGATGCTGCTACATGGGACACCCCTGTTCTTTTTTTTTTTTTTTTTTTATCTTACAAGTGTGACAATATGTTAAAACAGATTAACAATAAATATATCATTTAATAATCATCCATGGTACAATGATTTGCTCTTATCTCCCACCCTTCCCTATCATACAATCAAATACCTTGTACAATATGTAATAATAAAATTACCCCCCTCCCCCTCTCAAAATTGAACCTGTAAATTTAAGGGGGAAAAAAATGTCATCTAATCAATACAATATTTTGTTAATGGCTCTCACACATCTTGAAATTTCCTGAAACATCCTTGCTGTATTGCAATAAATCTTTCAATTTTATAAATATGACATAAGGAATTCCACCAGAAATTATAATTTAATCTACTCCAATTTTTCCAATTATACATAATTTGTTGAATTTATTATTATTTGAAGAAATCTGACTTTTTGCTCTCATTGCCATACCAAACAGTACAGTATCATATGATAATGCCACTGGGTTGTCCAATAAACAATTAATTTGGTCCCAAATTGATTTCCAAAAATTCATAATAAATGGGCAATAGAATAATAAATGATCTAAAGTCCCTGCTTCAAGATAACAGTGCCAACATCTATCAGAGTTAGAGCTATCCAATTTTTGTAACCGAACAGGGGTCCATAATTCTCTATGTAACAGAAAATACCAAGTTTGTCTCATAGTTTGTACATCTCATCCTCCAAGTCCAAATCCATGGCCATTGAGACGCAGTAATTTGATGCTTAATCTCAATGCTCCAAATGTCTCTCAGACCAGTGTTTGGTTTCTTTATAATAAATCCAGTCAGCAATTTATACCATTGGGTGGCCTGGTGACCCAAGAAGTCCGCCTGAAAGCATAGGAATTCCATACTATATTGATTATTAAGGTTTTTCCATTCAGGGAACCCCGCCTGTATGTTTGTAATGGTGCACGGCTGGGACCAGTGAACCTTGTCTGCTATAGGCGAGGTTTCGTTATAAGCGAGTCCGTTATAACGAGATTATACTATACTGCAAGTAAGGATCTGATCTTTTGGAAAACCTTTTTATTTAATGCTGTGCTAGTTCTTCATACAAATTTTTAACAAAATGAGACATAATGGTGGGGGACTTTAAAAAAAAATTTTTAGACTATTTGGTATGGAATGACCCAATTCCCAGTCAGAAATACTTGATTTAAATCATGCCTGTGATATTATGAATGGATGAATGGAATTCAATTACCAAAAAATTTAAACATTACATGAATATACAACCTCATGCTAAATAATAAAAACTAATCCTTATTTCATGATGAATATATCTTTGGATTATAATGTATCTTAAATAGAAACTATCTTTAGATATATTTTTTCTGAAAAAGAACATAAGAATTGCCGCTGCTGGGTCAGACCAGTGGTCCATCGTGCCCAGCTGCTCATGCGGCGGCCCTTAGATCAAGTTTATTATTATTATGTTTCAAGTTTATTAAAATATTTTTAGACCGCTTATTCTGGTTTCTAAGCGGTTAACAATATAAAATTACATAAAAAACAAATAATAAATTACATAGAAACTTATAAAAATGGAATAATGGATAAAAGTCAGATACATACAGACTACACAACAATGGGATAGTAGGGATGAACTACAATTAATATAGAAAAGGCGAGACATAAAAGGATAAAACAATCGGTTGGGTAACAAGTAGCGGAAATATAAATTTAAATTTAGCCCTTAAAAGGGCAATTGTTATCCAAAAGCATCTTGGAATAAAAATGTTTTTAATTTAGTTTTAAATTGTTTTATATCAGATTCGTAGCGCAGATGGATCGGTAATGAATTCCACAGAGTAGGGGCAGTATCAGCAAAGTTATTGGAGCGCAACGTATTAATCGATTTTAAGGAAGGTATAACTAAGAGATTTTGGGAAGTTGTACGAAGAGATTTTGGAGTGCTATACGGGATTAAAAGTCTATTAATAAAATCAGGTTGATTATTCAGTTTAGTTGTGAGTGTTAAAAGCAAAATTTTGTAGCTAATTCTGTGTTCGACTGGTAACTAATGAGCGTTGATCAAGAGGGGGGAGGCATGATCATTTTTTTTGCCCCGATAATGATTTTAATAGCAGTGTTTTGGACGATCTGTAGTCATCTAATCTCCTTTCTTGTGGTGCCCTTATACAGAGCATTACAATAATCTATGCATGAAATTAGCAGAGAGTGAATTAATGTATTTAGTGCAGCTGGTTCGAGTAACTTGGATAGGGAGCGTATCATTCTTAGTCGATAGAAACATTTCTGGATGACTATGCTAATGTGAGAGACAAGTGCCCTAACTGAGACTAGCCTTTTGCCTCTCTTTTACTAATGCATAGCATGGATTTTGGTGCTGGCGGTGGCGGTAATTGCTCTGATGCTCATAGGAATTCTGAGCGTCGGAACAGTTATTGCTGCTGCTGGCACTAAAACCCGCACTATGCATTAGAAAAAGAGGGGGGGGGGGTTATTTTTTAAAAATCCAATTTAAATAAAAAGTCAGATAAAAAAAATCATTGACTTTTATCCACCCTGAAATAAAAGCACTTTTTAAAATCTTATTTTAACAATTCTAAACTCCAGTAAGCCCTTAGTATCATTTTATAATTATAATGAAGTATTCTCATGCCCAAAGTACTTGGCCTCCCATGTAGCTGATCTTTAATTTTTAAAGGGAGTTTACCAAGCCAAGGCTCTATAGGGAAAGTGTCTAGTAGCCATCACACAAGAAACACAGCAAGTTCTCCATTACTGATTACCTCGGATAGACCTACCAGCTTAAAGTTGCTCCAGCAAGACCTGGTTTTCAAAATTAATTTTTTTTCTTCACAGGTCAATTTGGCTGTAAAAGCCTGTAATTGCCACTGTATGTGCTGGAGTTCATCTTTTGCATCTGAAATATGCTGCTCAGCTTCTCCCATCTGTTGTGTGTACTCAGTTTAGAGTGCATAACCATTTGGTATTTGCTCTGTAAGATCAGCAAATTTATTTTCTAGGGCCTGGACCATTGCAGCCTTAAGCTGCGCAAAATGCTTTGGATTCAGGCTGCCTGGATCTCTAGTGGAGTCTGCCAGCTTGGTCACGGCTGTTTGTCTTTTTTCTGTGTGTAATCTTAAAGAGGTAATTTCTCCATCCGGACACAGCAGATATTGGTTCATACACTAATTCAAAAGTTCATCCACTGGTATACATGTCCTTGGATTGTTGCTGAAAGTAAGTTAATGTTAAATAGAAAAGAAGGTTACAGAGCACTAGAAAAGTGCTGCTTCTTAGGCTCTGCATATCACACAATTCTCACCACACTTCTATTGTATAAGAGGCTTCTACAATAAGCCTGTGCACAAACTGGATTCAAGGAATGTGCAACAAAGTGCATATGCTCTAATATGGGCATAGGGACTGGATAAAACAAGGATCCCATTGACCCCTACCGCATGGCCTTAAAAAGAAAGCGGCTATGGCGTCAGGTCCCCTCGATTTTTTAACTCCCGCAGACCTCACAAATTATCGCTCACTCTATGTATTCTCATCTTACCCTCCTCCAGCAGGATCTATGAGGTCCGCAGAAGTTAAAACAATGATCTGCAGATTGAGTGATATCCATGAGATCTGCAGGAGTTTAAAAAAATGAGGATCCCTGCCATGGCTACTTTCTTTTTAAGGCCATTCGCTTTTAGTTCCATGGGGTCTGCGTTTTAACTTCTACCCTTGCTAGTTTCTTTTCTGTTTGTGGTTGGTAATTTATTCCAGACATTTAGCTGCCCTAAATGCCTGGAATAAATTACCTGAGTTTGTCCACCACACTCCTTCCCTTGTTTAAAAGCAGACTGAAAACCCACCTTTTTGATATAGCCTTCAATCCATAACCCTATTCCCCACTGCCCACCAACCTAGTCAGCAGGTTATCCATTCCCCTTAACTATATCCAAAACATCCTGCTTGTCTGTCTAGATTGTAAGATCTTTCGAGCAGGGACTTCTCCTTCATGACTCTGTACAGCACTGTTATCTTTGATATTGCTATAGAAATAACTAATAGTAGTAGTAAGGATTCTTGGTGTTGAATACTGCATGAATTTCCTGCTGTCTCATCCTAGCTCTTCCTTTTCTTGTGCCCAGCTTTGCTGCACCCCTGTGCCCCAAATGCCTTCTACCTGGGGGCCCCACGGATCCCATAGAGCTAAAGCACATGGCCTTAAAAAGAAAGCGGCCTTGGGGTCTGCCGGGATCCTCGTTTTAACTTCCACAGACCTCAAAGATCCCAATCACCCCCGAGGTAAGCAGATTTTAAAGAATGTGCTGTGCTGTTGAGATCCGTGGGATCCTCGCTTTACCCAATCCCACTGGGCACATGTATACCTGTGTATTTTATGTTATAAAACAGACAATATCTCCACACAAACGCAGACCTCAGGAACACCTATAGGAAACACCACTTAAAAGTACACCCGCTCCTGTTAGTGATTGTACACGCATATACAGTATATCCTCACAATTTTTAGAAAAGTCATTTCCAAACGTAGAACACGCCACACACAGCGAACATGCCATATCCTGGAAATCCTGTTTTTTTTACCATGTTCCCATATAGAATTATATTCAGTGTTTAAAAGAGATAATCCTTTTTCAAAATTGCGGGCATAGAAAGGTTTTGTATTTACAGACTCAAAGGCAGTAAGAATGGGACGGTGCAATGCAGGCACATAGAACATGTTTGGTAGGCTCGTGAAGCCCTTGAAAGGACACACACCAAGGCCCTATAACAAACTGTGGCTCTATGGGACAGGAGCTCGCGCATTAGAGACTCCTGCGCTCTTCCTTTAAGCAGCTCCGGGGCGGCAACCAAGTCGAAGTCTCTGAGCTGGTGAGAGGCAAATCGGAGGGCACAGTCACAACCTACTTTCACAGTTCGCGCAGTGACATCTTCCACATTCTCAAACTCCCCGCCCCCACATCCTACTTTCCTACTCGCCTTTGAGATCGCCTACGTCCCTTCTCTAGGGCACCGCCCTCTCTGACGTAACTTCTTCCCCTCGGCGACGCACTGCCCTGCCGGAAACGGGAAGTCGATTTGAGGGGGCGGGACACCGGAGGATAGAAACTATAACCATTCGCAGGCGGCGCCTTCAAAAACCCAGTTTAAAGGTAGGATGCAGGGGGCGGGGAGTTTGAGAATGAGGGAGAGCAGAAGAAAGAGGGAGCGATGCAAGATTGTAGTGAAAGGGAGAGGAGGGGTCTTGGTCCATAGGAGACAACAGTTCAAAATGATTGGGGGGTGTTAAACCCAAAGGAAATTACCCCTTCCTGGACGCAGTTTGCTCAATATTAGCGGTGCTCAAGCACTCACAGAGCTGGCTGCTATGATTTGGTCTGCATTTCAAGAAGAGGGGGGGGGGGGTGTGCTCCGTCGGTGAGGGCAAATACCCGTGACTTGGTATATCTGCATAGATGTACAATATGGTCTAATTGAGTTTGTCTACAATGTATTTTGCATAAATAGCAAAATCAAAATGAATCAGGAATGTAGTTAACAGCTTGACCTACAGTCAAGATGTGTTGCGTTATTTTAGCACAATAAACGTTATTTTAGCAAAATAACACATCTTAATGGGTAGCCCGTGTTGATACCTTGCTTCCTGAGTCTTTTTAACATAGAATAAATGCATGCTATGCAGGGCAAATAGGCTCATCTAGTCTGAGCAGTCTAGGTTTGTTTTCTACTAATGAAGTACTGTATATGCCCATATAGATTGAACACATCACCCTCTCTGCTCTTCCTATGGCTCTTATACTCAACCTGTTTTACCCTGATCCTATCCCTCTGCTGTTTGTGTTTTATTTCAAACACCCAAATTCATTTAGAGTATATTGTTTTACAGGTCTTGTCGTTATCTTTGTTTTTCAAGCCTAATTTAACACTCAACTCCAAGTCCATTTCTTACCACAAAACTTTGTTACTGATTTCAAATAGCCACTAAACATGTTTAACCTTAATTGTTAAAAAATAGCATTTTATGTATTTCAACAAAGTATTAAAATATACTACAGTAGACTCTCTGTTAACTAGAACTCAAGCATCTGGCACTCTCAAGCAACCTGCAAAAAAAATAAAATAAAATACCCCCCTCCGGGACCACCTTCACTGCTACCCTTCACTCCAAACCCTCCCCGCCGAGGCTGCCGTTGCTGCTACCCTCCACTGCAAACACTCCCCAAGGCCACCATTGCTGCTATCCTCCAAACTCCCCCCGAGGTCACTGGTGCTGCTACCCTCCACTCCAAACTCTGGCCCAGATTCTCAAAACTTTAAGACCTTCACTAAACTGTTTTCCAGCGGTTTAGCCTGTACGCAGTTTAGCAGCGGATTATCAAAACGGATTATCTCTGTCTTTAGCAAGATTTCTAGCATTCTCAGACACTGACATGCAAATGGGCTCTTCAACACTGAAATAAGCCCTCCGGTGGATTCTTAAAAAATGCCAAGCCATTTTCAAAAAGCGGTGTTGACTTTTGGCGAGAAAAATAAGCGACTAGTCTGTGTGTGTGTGGGGGGGAGGGGTCGGTCAGTGTCAGAGACTGCTAGAAAGACCGTGTGTTGTGATGCAGTGGGAGAGATGCCCATTCTCTCCGCTCCATCGCAACACCCCTTCTCTGCAGCGGCGGCAAACACACTTCCCTGGAATGGCAGTGACACCCCCCTGTAGCGGGAGAGGTGCCCACAGTCTCCTGCTGCCCTAAAATCCCTACAGTGACCCCTCCCCTACAGCAGAAGAGATGCCCACATTTCCTCCACAGTAACTCAATGTCTCTGTTTCGTCCCCGCGATTTTTGTTGCTGTCCCTGCCCCATTCCTGTAAGCTCTGCCTTAACCATAAAAACCTCAAACACTTATGATTTTAAAGTGTTTGAGGCTTGTGCAGATGAGAACAGAGCATGCGGGAATGGGGCAGGGAGGGATAGGAAAAGAACTTGCTGGGATGGGAAAATGAGTTCCCACTGGGACGGGGGAAAATTTGGCCATTGTCATTCTCTACTACTGGCACTGCTATCTTCCACTTCAAACTGCACCCCCCCTCCCAGGCCGCCGGCGCTGCTCTCATCCCTTTGCGCCCAAGATGATCAGTGCTGCTGTCCACCTCCTCCCCTCACTGACAAGAACTGTGCTTATCATATGCGTGCTGGTGCTGAAAGAGCCTGACGCTGATGTTCTACGCTGGGCGCATGCTCAAGGCGTTCTGGCTCCTGCCCTCTCTGAGATTCTAATGAGTGCTGAGGAAACTAGAAATATGATGGTGTTATCCATAGAAACAGAGAGAGGAAATGTATCATGCTCACATAAGATTGCTTTATGCTCAAGCCCCATATTATGCCTATATTTACTATTGTAAATCTGCTGAAATGGTGGATGGGTGTACAAAGTTTTAGGGTTTTTTTGTTGTTAGAGGTCCTGATGATGAACTGTTTATTTAAATTTTGATATACTGCCCTTCATTAAATATACCAGGGTGGTTTACATGCTCACTCAGATTTAGGTTACTATGTTAATGCACTTTCTATAGATTAATAAAAATACACCTTGTGCTTAGAATATTTAGAGCATGCATAACCCATTGTTCCAAATTTGTGCTTATGCTTGGATAGCTTCATGCCTATCTCATTTTGTATTGATCCAATGGAGGTAGCCTAATGGTGGAAGACAAATCAGAAATTATTAATCTGAAAATGATATCTCCCAAAATGATATCTCCCAAATGGAATAGAAACAGTTTGGGACTGATTCTACAAATGATGTCCTGATTGTAGACTGTGGTAGACGTCCTACTGCCATCTCTCCAGCCAATCGGGTCGCACATTAAAAAAAAAATCAATGGTGTGAAGGATGCCTACAATATAGATGTCTGACATAAGCCTACTGACACCTAAGGCTGGCATGGGCATAGTTTTCACCGGAAGTGGCTTTGGGCATCCATAAGCATCCCTATGCTGTTGCCATAGGCGCCAGACAGATGACTTAAATATAGCCCTGTGAGCGTCGGGAGCAGCGCGGCTCCCTGTGTTAATAACGGGTATCGTGGTTTAGTAAAAGGAGGGCCAGGTTAGATCTGCTAATTTGAGATTCCTAAA
The DNA here is from genome assembly GCF_902459505.1 of Geotrypetes seraphini. Classification (NCBI taxonomy): domain Eukaryota; kingdom Metazoa; phylum Chordata; class Amphibia; order Gymnophiona; family Dermophiidae; genus Geotrypetes; species Geotrypetes seraphini. The sequence continues at coordinate 137,055,524 of NC_047091.1, read as the reverse complement.
TTTTCTCTGTGTCCCTTACTATCTTATGAGATTCTGCTGGAAAAGTATTTCAAAGAAGTTTTAGCTCTGTCTAATTTAGATTCTATAATTATTACAAAATGTTTCTGAGGTGCTCCTTGATAAAGGAAATGAGAGATTTGATTTGACTGCCTTTTTGGAAACGACCCAGGACAACTGGGTCTCAGAGCACTCCACTCTCCTGGTCTCTTTTGTCTCAGAAATGGATAAAGTTCTAATTTTGAAAAATTACTTTAAAAAGAAAGATAACTTTTTTGTGGTGGGAAGTTGCAGATATTTCTTGATGTCTCCAGGGCTACTCAGACTAGACATAAACAATTTCTTAAGTTTAAAGATAGAGTTATAGTTCTAGTAGCTACATTCTTTTTGAAATTTCCCTCTGAATGTATTATTTTCTCCTCAGATGCTAATTATGTATTCTTTGAACCAAATCAAGTGGAAAGACTATTGATAAATAGGGAAGCTAAACAGTTACATTCATCAGAGTTTAATTCTAACATTGCCTTAAGTAGATCCAGGTCTAGAGTAATTTAATTGATTTCCTTTGTTGGATTGTAATTGCTTATTCCTCTTTTCTTTCCTTACATGGGCTAGTTTGTTTTCTTATTATGTTTATGAGTTAATCTGTATGCATTTCAAATTTCAAATAAAAAAGAAATCTAACTGCTGATAACTTCTTAGAGGCCTTGTCCTACCCCCATGTATGGTAGATGAAAAGATGATGACAGTGTTAGCACAGGTTGATATCTGGATTGCACTCTTAGCAATAATAATAATAACAGTTTATATACCGCAGTACCGTTAAGTTCTATGCGGTTTACATAAGATTAATGAAGTACAAGTTGAGAGAACTTAAGGGATGGGAAAACAAGAGGGGGATAGGGTAAGAGAACCGTTAAAGAGGGGAAGAGAGGAGCGGGTCAGCTGTCTAGATACTTCAGGAACAGGTGAGTTTTGAGGCGCTTCCTGAATACCTTGTAAGTGGTGGGCGAGAGCAGTTGTTCTAGATCTTTACCTCATAAAGCTGCTTGATGTGAAAGAAGGTGTTCATGGTGTTTTTTTAGTTTGCAACCTCTAACCGGGGGAGAAACGAAGTGCAAGTGGGAGCTTCTCTTGTGTCTGTTGGCTGAGAAGGAGAAGAGGTCAGTTATGTATTTAGGGGCTAGACCGTAAAGAACTTTAAAGCATAGGCAGGCGAACTTAAACTTTACACGAGCTTCCAACGGCAGCCAATGCAGCTGTTTGTAGTATGGTGTCACGTGATCAAATTTCTTTAGACCGAAGATAAGTCTGACCGCAGCATTTTGCATTAATTGTAAGCGTCGCATATTCTTTTGGGATTAGAAAAACCAGCTCCTCTAGAGAAGGTCCTATGCTCTACAATCAAGTGTTCCATATGGTTCTCTCCGAGTCCTTAAGTGTCAGGAACATCAATTTGAAAGGAATGGCTAAATTCCTACCTAGATAAAGACAGGCTCAACTGTAAGAAATACATGGCAATGTACTGCTAGACTTTAACAACAGCCCCCCAAAATATTCCTCTGAAAACATTGAACAAGCTGCAAATTCAACCAAGCAACTATTTTAAATAGTAAACAGCTTACTGCAAACCCCACAACAGAACCAGTCATACCAATTGCAACTAACTAGCAATGATTTTGCTAACAAAATTAAAGGTCTCCATCAGGACCTACATCAAAGCTCCCTCCTACCATGCACAGCCATCTGGGACTCATTCAACCAGATTACAGAGGAAGCTCTTGAAAAATCTTGAAAGGCCTACAACCTGCCCTCTCATCCTAGGGTTACCAGATGTTCAGATTTACTCGGACATGTCCTCTTTTAGAGGACTGGACTGTTCAGGCGTCTGGACGGGTTTGGGGTGGGTTGGCTGGCTGTGTTGGGGCTGGCTGGGAGCTAGCTAGCTGGCTGGCTGCCACTACACATGCCTACCATTAGACGTGCCCTGTACCCTGTCCCAGCCTATCACTAGACCACTAGAGGGGGATAGGGTACAGGGCACACCATTTGGTCCAGAATTTTTTTTTATTGGTATTTCCTCTACAGGTGGGTGCGTCTTATGGAGCGAAAAATACAGTATTTTTTTAATGCTTTTTCATGGTAGTCCTATTCATCATATTTATGTTTATACTGTATTTGGTCATTTTACTATTGTTATGCTGTTAACAAAATTGTAAGTTTTATGTTGAACTGTACTTGCTGTACACTACCTTGGGTGAATCTCTTCATAAAGGCAGTTAATAAATTCCAATAAATAAATGAACTTCAGTTCCTTGTATTTTAGTTGATGAGGTAGACTAGAGTTTCTCAACTTGGTCCTCGGGACACATCTAGCCAGGCAGGCCTCCAGTCCTTTTAAGTCTTAACTACAGTCCACTTGTAAAGCACTTATATCTGTTTGTCATTCTAAGGGGTCCTTTTATCAAGCTGCGGTAGGGGTTTAACACGCGTATTACCGCACGTTAAACTGCCTGCCACGCTAGCCGCTAACGCCTGCATTGAGCAGGCATTAGTTTTTTAGCCGGCCGCAGGGGTTAGCACGTGATGAAATGTCCGACGGCTTGATAAAAGGACCCCTAAGTTTCCAAGTTTATTTACATTTTAATATACTGACCATCATCGTGTATCTGGCCGGTTTACAAAGCTAAAAACATTAAAATAAATTTAAGAATGAGGGTTAAAAAAAAGGGTTGAATATAAAATAGACGGATACGTTGACGTATGCAATTTTGAGGGAGAGGGTAGAAGGAAGGTTTATAATTACATCATTAAATAAAATAAAATTAAGTGAGGGGAAGAGGGGGGAGGAAAAGACACCAGGAGACGGGGGGGCGCTTTTTAAAAGCAGTTCTTTTTGTATACTGAAGTGCTGTTACCCACTCTATCTGCCTTATCGTTCCCTCTGTAATGCCCTACCTGAGCTGCAAGTATAGATTTACTCTTTTTGTCCTGTTTGTCACAATTAGATTGTAAGCACTTTCGAGCAGGAACTGTCTCGTCCGTGTTAAAGTACAGCACTGCTTGCGTCTCGTAGCGCTATCGAAATGATAAGTAGTACTATGTCCTCAATGAACATGCATAAGATAGATAAGCATGTACTGATTCCTTTGTATGTGGGTCTGTCTCACACGGATGGGCCTGAGGACTGGCCAGAGATTGGGCTAGATTGGGGTGAGGTAGGATAACTTTAAAATGGTGCATAATTCAGTGAAAAGAGCAGTGAATATTTTCTTAGACACAGTAACTCATCGTGGTTTCAATGAATAGGGGCAATGGGTTTGACTCAGCATGGTCTTTGTCTCTTTATATTAAAATTATGGATTGAAGTCAGTGTTTGAATGGGAGATGTTTTAGAAAAAAATAACATAGTAAGTGACAGCAGATTAAAAAAAAGTATGGTCCATCCAGTCTGCACAAAAAGGAAGCCTGCATTGCATTTGGTTAGCTCCCCCCCCTCCCTTTTTGCTGTTAGGGTTGTATCTGCTGCTCCATGTAGGTTACCCCTCTCTTTGCTCTCTGTTTATTTGTGTGAGTCATTTAAGTTTAAATCATTTTTATTGTTGTGAAGAATGACACAAAACCATGTTACAATGCCGTCAGAAACAATAACAAAACATATTTTGGAACATGGGAGCAAAGCAATAGTCTTAAAGATAGCTTTGTTTTTTATTTGATCTATCTATATTTTGATGTAACCCACTTATACCCTCTTCTATTAAACTGCTGCTAGCAGTTTTTAGTGCAGAGAGCTGCGCTGAATGGCCTGTGCTCCTGTACTCCCAGCGCTCATAGAAACTGTGATTGTCGGGAGCGGTGCGGCTCCCCGCGCTAGAAACTGCTAGCGCAGTTTAATAGAAGAGGAGGTTAGATTGTGTCGATTATGCAGGATATACATCTGATAAATAAGTAAACAATAAAATAATATTTTTCTCAGTACAATGAAATCGTCCAATCCAGTCCTTAATAAGTCTCAAATCCATCCCCCTCCGATGTAATATATGACTAAAGATTAACCATTCAAAATCCTGCTGTGAGCTGCACATGTCAGTGTATTCCAAAATAGTTCCCATATTTGCTGGAAATGCATCCCCTTCCTTGAGTCTAAGGCTTCTATCCCCAGATGCTTTAGATCTGATCAATTATCCAAAGCTAATAAATTCTGGATAAATTAAGTTTCTATAATCCTCTTGAATCTCAAGGAAGCCTCAGCCCCACCACTCCACCGCTGTATTATCTTGTAACTGCGGGAAGCATTACGTGGTGACTCATCATTGGCCGTCCAAACATCAACATGGTCGGCCAATGATGAGTCACCACGTAATGCTTCCCGCAGTTACAAGATAATACAGCGGTGGAGTGGTGGGGCTGAGGCTTCCTTGAGATTCAAGAGGATTATAGAAACTTAATTTATCCAGAATTTATTAGCTTTGGATAATATAAACAACTATTGGCTGGATAAAGAAAGCATTTAACACATACTGCCATTGTTGGTTAGGTTAGATCTGATTAAGTCATTTATATTTTTCTATGATTAGAAATACTGTACTCTATAATGTTTTCCATCTTTCTTCCATATAGGAGTCCTCTGTTTTTGTCCTTTACAGTTTCCTTTAGTTCAGTAGTCTCCCCATTAAAGTTCATTTGCTCATTAACATCTTTCAAGTAATTTAAAGGTCTGTATTATATGTCCTCTGTCACTCCTCTCCACCAGGGTATTCATATTCAAGGAAGCCACTCTCTTTTCATGTCTTCTAATAGAGATCCCATACCATATTGGCTATTTTACTCTGAATTGCTTAGAGTCTCTTTACATCCTTGGTGAGATATGGCCTCCAAAACTAAACTTAGTCCTCCAAATGCAGTCTCACCATGACTTTTAAATGGGTATTATTACCTTCTTCCTTCTACTGGTTATGTCCCTCTCCAGGGCCGCCATCAGGGCAGTACTACCAGTCCTGCATTCAGGGGCCCGGAGGTGACAGGGGGCACGGGCTCCCCCAGGGTCCTAGGCAGTGTTCCCTCTAAGGCAGCGGTCTCAAACACGTGTGGCTCTCCAGGTTTTATTTGCATCATTCTCTTCCTTTTGGAGCAGCAGCCGGCTCGTTCGTTCAAAGCCGCGGGCTGGCGGCTCCTTGCGCTATCCACTCCTGCATCGGAAGCCTCTCTGACGTCACACCATCAGAGAGGCTTCAGACACAGGCGCAGATCTCGCAAGGAGCCGCCACCTGCGGCTTTGAACGAATGAGCCGGCCAGACACGCTGCTGCTCCAGTGGCGTACCAAGGGGGGGGGGCGGTCAACTGTTCTCGTCTAGAGCAGTGGTGCCCAACCTGCTTCCCTTCCCTTCTCACTGCTGCCATCGGGGATCAGGCCGGCACCGTGTCTTTGATCTCCCTGCTTATCTTCCCTGCTGGGCTGACCAACTCTCGCGGCGGCCCGACGTCAATTTTGACGTCGAGAGAACGTTCTGGCTAGCCAATCGCTGCCTGGCTGCCCGGAACGTCCTTTCCGAGTTAGAATTGACATCGGGCGGCGAGAGTTGATCGGCCCCGTGCAGAAGAGAAGCAGGGAGATTTCGGCCTGTTCCCGATTGCAGCAGCGGCAGCAGCCTATTCCGCAGCGGTGGTGGCATGGGGGAGGCAGGAAGGAAGAAAGAAAGAAGGTGTGTGTGTGTGTGTGGGAGACAGGGAGACAGAAAAAAAACAAAAAATGGGGCACGGAGGAAGGAAGGAAGAAAGAAAGAAGGAGGGGGGACAGGGAACCAGAAACAAAGCAAAAAATGGGGCACGGAATCAGAGAAAGACAGACATAGAGGAAGAAAGAAAAAGTTGGGGGAGGGAATGAGGTCTGGAGGAGAGGAAGCATACAGGAGGATGAAAGAAGGGAAGAAATATTGGATGCACAGTCAGAAGAATAAAGTGCAACCAGATGAAATTACCAAACAAAGGTAGGAAAATGATTTTATTTTCAATTTAGTGATCAAAATGTGTCTGAATTTATATATGCTGTCAATATTTTGCACTATGGCCCCCTTTTACTAAATCGCAATAGTGTTTTTTAGTGCAGGGAGCCTATGAGCGTCGAGAACAGCTCTGGGTATTTAGCGCAGTTCTCTGCGCTAAAAACTGCTATTGTAGTTTAATAAAAAGGATGGGGGGTATATTTGTCTATTTTTGTATGGTTGTTACTGAGGTGACAATGCATAGAGTCATCTGCCTTGACCTCTTTAAAAAACCCAGAATAGGAATGATAATTAACATTTTCTCAGCGTATAGTGTGCTTTGTGTTTTTTAATTTTATTTTTGGTAGATCATTTTGACTTGGTCATTTTAAAGTAGCTCGCAAGCCCAAAAAGTTTGGGCATCTCTGAGCTAGAGCGTTGAAACTGTGTATTTCTATTTTATCCCCCCTTTTACAAAACTGTGGAGTGTTTTTTAGCGCCAGCCGTGGTGGTAGCAGCTCTGATGCTCAGAATTCTATGAGCGTCAGGGCTGTTACCACCGTGGCTAAAATCCACACTACAGTTTTGCAAAAGGGAGAGGGGTTCGTTTGTGATGACTTGGAGGCGAGGAGGATGGCAGTTTGAGTGCAGAGCTCCTCTCCCTGGACAATCTGCCTGCTTTTAAATATCAGCAGCAGTGGGAGATCAATTGCTTTTACACCTAAGCAGCAACGGGACCAACCCACCAAAAACCCACAGTCCCGGTCCTGCAAAAATATGAGCTCCACCCTCCCTGCAGTTCGCTAGGAAAATCAACTGCTTTTACACCTAAGCAGCAGCAGGACCAGCCACCACTACCAAGAGCCCTTTGCCCCGATCCAGCCAGGCATGTGAGCTCCTCCCTCTGCAGTCCATTGGAGAGATCAATCTACCTGCTTTTAAATATCAGCAACAGTGGGAAATCAACTGCTTTTACACCTCAGCAGCAGCGGAACTATCCGCAACTACCAAGAGCACACAGACCCGATCCAGCCAAGAGTGTGAGCTCCACCTCCCCCTGCAGTCCACTAGGAAGATCAACTGTTTTTTACACCTAAGCAGCAACAGGACCAGCCACCACTACCGAGAGCCCTTTGCCCTGATCCAGCCAAACAAGTAAGCTCTTCCCCCAGCATTCCGTTGGAAAAATCAATATGCTTGCTTTTAAATATTATCAGAAGTAGGAGATCAACTGCTTTTACACCTAAGCAGCCTATAATAGGAGCCCTTGCCCCGATCCAACCAGGCATGTGAGCTCCTCCCCCTATATCCCATTTAAGAGATCAATCTACCTGCTTTAAATATCAACAGCAGTAGAAAAACAACTGCTTTTACATACAAGCAGCAGCGAGACCTACCGCAACCACCAAGAGCCCACAGACCCGATCCTGCCAGGAGTGTGAACTCCTCCCCCTGCAGTCCATTGGAGAGATCAATCTGCCTGCTTTTAAATATCAGCAGCAGTGGAGATCAACTGCTTTTACACCTAAGCAGCAACGAGACCAGCCACAACCACCGAGAGCACACAGACCCGATCCTACCAAGAGTGTGAACTCTTCCCCCCATGCAATCCGCTAAGAAGATCGACTGTCGGCTCCGGGCGGCTTTCCCGCAGAGGAGAGAATCCTGCATTCACCGTGGGCCTCATCTGGGGCAGCCTCCTTGGAGCGGCTGGGGCACGGGCAGTGTGTCTGGGAGGGAATGCATGGATGGGAGAACATCGCAGGGGAGGAGACATAGGCATCCTGGGACTGTCTGCCAAGTCTCTTCCCTGAAGAAGCCCTTTCTGGAAACGTCAATCGCTCCTCCTAAACTTACTTGCTCCACTTCATCACTGACGCTGAAACCGTGGATTGAAGACAAAGTTTTATTTTATTTTTCTTTCCAGCTTATGATTTATCTTTAATCTTATCTATTGTTTTGCCTTTTGTCTTTGTTTTGTTCTATTTCTATCATTTAAATTTCTCCAGAATTCTACTGTTCAACGGCTCCCCCTTCTGCTTCTATTCCTTTCTCTCCTCTCTTCTACCTTCCAAAGTATTTAGATCAATGCTGTCTTGTTAAAATGTTTATTTTATTTTTATTTTTCCTCTAACTCTACTTTTCACTTCTCTATTACCCTCCAGGTACTTTAGTTAGATTGTGAGCCTTCGGGACAGTAAGGGAATTTTTCAAGTACCTTTCTTATTTCTAATCTTAATGTATATTTTCTGTAAACCGCTTAGAACCTAACGGATGTAGCAGTATATAAGAAATAAATTACATTACATTACATTACATTACATATTACATACTAGGCGAAGGTGTTTTCTGTGTTCTGTGTGTTTGAAAGACATGGTTTTCTGTTAGGATTGACGATGTAGACTGTGCTGGTCTGGCTTGTTTAGTTTTACAATGGGTGTATTGATGTACTGTTCACTGCAATATATAAGATGCTGCCTTTTCCTAGGTACTCATGTGTGACATGTGGTTTGTTACTAAAAATCATGTTTTTCTTACAGATGGGGGGGTGCCAAAAAATGATGGGCCCCGGGTGTTACATATGCTAGGTACGCCACTGTATGTAAAGATACCAGAAAGCTGGCGTAGCAAAAACTTTAAGTAAATTGTTATTCTTCTAAGTTTTGAGTATTTAACCCTCCCACAATCTCACAGGCACTCGTTTCAAGTTTCAAGTTTATTGAGATTTTGATTTAAACGCAATATCAAATATTTTCAATGCGTATAACAAAAATAAATTTGGGGAAATAAATAAAACCATTTGAACAATAAACATACAAACATATCCATAGATGATTAAAAATACATAAGGAGTACAAGGATAAACTACATTTGTTTAAAAATGCGTCCTCCGTGCCTGCTCATAAATTTGTGGAGTATGTAACTTGTCGCTCATGCATATTTTTTTTTGCACACACCTCATCAATCCTTAGAGGAAACATTGGTCCTAGGCCACCATAGCACAAATTCCTGTATTATGCTTCTGCTGTGCACAACAATAAACAATAAACACTGTTGTCATACTTTTTTTTGTCCCCTGCCGATTTCCTGATAGCACTCCCCCGGACAAAAGTGGGGGGGAAGGGGTGCGTGGGGGGGCCCAATAGGATTGCTCAGTAAGGGGCCCAGAAATTTCTGATGGCGGCCCTGCCCCTCTCTATGCAAACAAGCATCCTTCTGGCTTGGACAATTATTTTATCATATTGTTCCTCCATCTTGAGATCCTCAGCCTTTCACCTCGTATTGTTTACAGCTTCTTTGGATTTCTGCATCCCAAATGCATCACTGTACATTGTTTCACATAAATCCTTAACTGCCAAGCATTTGGCCATACTTCTTATTTTTATAGATTACTTCTCTGCTTTGCACTCCCTCTGAGCTATTGTTGTTCACCTTTGTTCTTTGCTTTTCAGAAATTACTCTCTTTATATTATTAAGTTAAAATTATCCACATCTGTACAAAAAAAAAAGGTTATTTTGCTGAGTTCATGCATTGATTGTTTCCGGGATCAGAGCTCGTTCTAACTGCAACCTCTCCCCCTTGGTTATGTTATTATGCTAATACAGTGCAGTTCAAGGAACTAATCAAAAGTTCAAGGTACGGTAGTTGATGAAATTGAATGAATGAGTAGTAGCCAGGAAAATGTGTGTCGATAGATTTACATCATGTTTCATGCATCCCACATTAAGTACAATAAAATACATTTTATAATTCAGAGGTTTCCAATTAGCAGGACTTTGAGCCCAGCATTATAAATCATGGGTCAGTTAAAGTTTATCAGTCCCTGCTCACTCACAGTAATAATTATATAAAAGTTACAGTAGAAAATCTTTGGAGTATTAGCCCCCCAGAACCCTCTTATGGCTTCACTGAGCCTTGTAAAGATAAGCTTTTCAGAGTTCTAGCCTTGACATTTGGGTGACAGGCAGAAGTGAAGTCTTAAACATCTTTGCCATGCTTAGTGATTATGCTTTACAAATAACATATGTTCTTTGTTTCCTTGTCCTCAACTTTGGTTCTTGTACTAAGTGAAAGTATGTGGTTATTACCCTGTTTCCCCGATGGTAAGACACTGTCTTATTTTTTTTGGAAGGCCAAAATATGCTCTAGGGCTTATTTTCAGGGGGATGCCTTATTTACCCATGAAGAAGACTACAGTACACAGTTATTGTTGAAAAAAAACAGAATTTTATTACGTTCGCGATAGGTACGTTCGCAATGCGTTTGTTGGAGGAAGAAAACGGTCGGCTGAAGAATCGGTCGGCCGAAAAATCGTACCGTGTATGGCCAGCTTTATCCATCATACCATATATTGTACCATTTAATGTCCCCAATGTTCTCCATCAGGGAAACACAGTAAAGAGATTATTCTGTAGTGCAGCATCAGAGGGGACTTGACAATGTGAAACCATTGTTTATATACCGTATGCATTTTAAACAGGCTTTATATACAGTAAGTGGTATTGCTCACAGCAAAAGAAACCTGTCTGCGTGTCTCACTTTTGGATGTTCTGGCCGTGAACAAACTCCTGCAGTCTCCGTTAGGGAGGGATGAGGGAAGCTGCCTGTGTTTCCTTGCGCGGAGTCACGTGCGCGCGCTGCAGTCCTGTCACTTCCTCCTCTTCACTTCATGACGAGGCGCGGCACGCAGCCATGGAGGCAAATACGGTAGACGGAGGGACCACACGGAGTCACCCACCGTACCACCCGATTCGGGTAAGCGCAGGTATCGGTGGGTGGCTTATTTGCGGGGGGGTGCCTTATTTTACATTTTTTTCTAAAAAGGGGGGGCTGTCTTATTTGATGGCCCTGCCTTATCATCGGGGAAACAGGGTAGCTAAGATATTTTTCAGAGATATTTGTGCTGGATGGTTCTCCTGAAATTAGGGGATTTTTGGACCTTTACTGGTAACAGTTTCATACACTGTTTCTTGTATTGTTCCTCCCCCTGCCATACAACATATGAAATATGGTGGTTTGCAGTAATCGGGTATAGTTTATCTTTTTCTATCAGCTTTCAGTATTGCCTTTTTATATTAGGTTTTCCCGCCTTTGATGTTAGATGTGATAGGCTGTTAAACTGCATACTTCATAGTATTCATTTTCTCAGCTATCAAACCTGGGATTACACTCTGGGCTCCTTTTACTAAGCTGCGATAGCGGTTTTAGCGTGTGCGTAGAATTGCCGCGCACACTAGACACTAATGCCAGCATTGAGCTGGCGGTAGTTCTAGCCGTGTAGCGTGGGTTTAGTGCGCACTAAAATTCTGCGCGAGCTAAAAACGCTATCGCAGCTTAGTAAAAGGAGCCCTCTGTTTTCTTTTTTTTTTTTTTACTTTGACAGAATGAGACATACGGCTAAAGTTAGATTTAAAATAAAAAATTGCTTTCAGGAGAAATCATTATATCTTAAGTTTTATCAAAATACTATACATTGTATTGTCTAGTATAGTAAGGATGTGCTGACCTGTTACTGTTCGCATAGAAACTTATATTTTAGATTTAACTGGGTTGCCAGAAAGTACTTACACCTCTAAACGCTAACCCCTCCCTTTTACAAAACCATAGCGTGGTTTTTAGCGTTGGCTGTGGCGGTAACAGCTCTGATGCTCATAGAATTCCTATAAGCATTGGAGCTGTTACCACTGCGGCCGGCGCTAAAAAACCACACAACAGTTTTGTAAAAGGGGGGTAAACTAAGAACCAAAACATGCCTATCCCACAAAGTACAGTGGTGCCTCACACAACGAACTTAATCCGTTCCAGGAGCAAGTTTGTTATGTGAAACGTTCGTTGTGTGAAACGCGTTTTCCCATAAGAATACATGTAAAACAAAATAATTCGTTCTGCAGCCCTGTTTTCCCATAAGAATACATGTAAAACAAAATAATTCGTTCTGCAGCCCTACATTTCCCTCCCTCCACCTCACCTTATATGCAGAGTTTGCCAGCTTTCTTTTTCACTCAGCCGCACGCTTTCAAAAAGCTGTGCACGCGCAGCTGCTGAAATTGATCAATGTTCTCCTCTCCTGCAACTTCCGGTTTCCGGTTGCGTCAGAGGAGAAGATTGAACAACAGAGCATGCGCGCATGTGCTGCTCTTTGAAAGTGTGTGGCTGGCCGAAAAAGAAAGCCGGAAAACTCGGCATCTAAGGTAAGGTGGAGGGAGATGATGGAACACTGCATTCAGACAGGAGGGTGCTGCTGTTCCCGGTTCACATTAGGAAGCGGCGAGAGTAGTTCCGCCCCCCCCCGGGACCCTCGGGCGACTTCGTTGTGTGAAACGAAGTTCGTTATAGGGAGCAAGACAAAAAGTTCGTTATGCGCAGCGTTCGCTGTGCGAGGCGTCCGTTATGCGAGGCACCACTGTACTCTATATCAGTGGTTCCCAACCCTGTCCTGGAGGAACACCAGGCCAATTGGGTTTTCAGGCTAGCCCTAATGAATATGCATGAAGCAAATTTGCATGCCTATCACTTCCATCATATGCAAATCTCTCTCATGCATATTCATTAGGGCTAGCCTGAAAACCCGATTGGCCTGGTGTTCCTCCAGGACAGGGTTGGGAATCACTGCTCTATATGATAAAGTACCTGAATGTAAACCACTTAGGGCTCCTTTTATCAAGCTGCGGTAGGCGGTTAACGCGCGTAATACCGCGCTAGTCGCTAACGCCTTCATTGGTGAGGCGTTAGTTTTTTGGTGTGCCGCGGGGGTTAGCGCGTGTTGAAATGTCCGATGCGCTAACCCCCGTAGCACACCTTGATAAAAGGAGCCCTTAGGATATAAGTGGTATATAAATAAATACTGTTTTTTTTTTCCACTATGCAATAACTCACCCTGGTCAGAGGAACCCGATTATGAGAAGCAATTTAGTTTAATTTGCACCAACATCTTTATACTGTGATAAATCAATTTTATATTTTAAAGTATCCCATGTTCCTCCATCACAAATTATCTTTTTTCTATCAGTTGAAAGGACTGAGGAAATTCAAGCCATACTGATGGCAACATTCTGTTCTTTTTGACTGAGACTTCTGAAGCTGATCCAGGACCTAAGGGCTCCTTTTACGAAGGCACGGTAGCGGTTTAACACACGTAATACCACGCGCTAAACCGCTGGCTGCGCTAGCTGCTACTGCCTCTTCTTGAGCAGGCGGTTGTTTTTAGGCTAGCACAGGGGTTAGCGTGTGATGAAAAGTCGCACGCGCTGAAGCAGCTAACGCGGCTTCGTAAAAGGAGCCCTAAGTGAAAACGAATCTACTGCTCTGCTATTCTATAGGGATCATGATATGAAGCTCCAAAGGGGTAAACGCAGGAAAAATGGCAGTAAATTTTTTTTTAATGGAAAGGGTGGTAGATACCTGAAATATTGTACCAGAATGGCGATGGACTAAAATATAATAACAGAATAAAAGAAGAAGGTCTTTATGTATAAAAAGAGGATGGCATGAACTAGCAACATCATAGGCCATGTGGATAGCCAATAGGGATAACCAGTAAGGAGTGGTGGTATGACTCTAAAAGCAGTAGAATTACTGCATTCAGCTTCCAAGAACTAGTTCATGATTCTAACAAAAGGTGGTTTATCCCAGGACAAGCAGGCAGGTATTCTCACTAGTGGGTGATGTCATCAGACAGAGCCCCGGTACGGACGTCTCACAAGCACGTGTTGCTTGTAGAAACTTAAAGTTTCTAGATGCCCGCACCGCGCATGCGCCGGTGCCTTCCTACCTGGAGATCCGGGCGTGTCTCCTCAGTTCTTTCTTTTCCGCGGAGCTGAGAAGTTCAACTTCTTCATGCGCTAGCTGAATTCAGTTAAATTTGCCTTCCTTGTCCGCGTTTTCGTTTTCGTTTCTTTTAATTACTTTTAACAGTTCTTTTCTTTTTCAAAAAAAAAAAAAAAAAAAAGGAGAAGATTATTTCCTCCGGCGGGTCGAACGGGCCGGCCACGTGGCTCAGGCCCACGGGCTTCGACCTCGCGGCAGAGATTTTCCGGCCTATGTCCCGGCCAATCACCGGTTTTAAAAAGTGCAGCAAGTGCCAACGCGCGATTTCACTCACGGACCCTCACTGGCGCTGTTTGCAGTGTTTGGGCCCTGACCACATCCCGAAATCGTGCGGGCCTTGCTCTACCCTTACGGCACGCTCATTCAAGCGGCGTTGCCTATTGTGGGAATCGATGTTCAAGATGGACGCAGCTAAGGATCCCTCAGCCTCCACTTCATCTGATACCTCCCCGGTGCGGGCGAAACCGGCATCGACTCCTCCTGCATCGAGTGCGGTGAAACCGGCATCGCTCGCCCCGACACCATCCACGAGCTCGACGTCGGTGCCTGCCCCGGTCTCCTCGGTTCAGGTACCTCTTCCTTCCACAGTGCCACCAATGGTCATCAAAGTGCCGAAAGCTACTAAGCAGAAGCACTCGACCTCGAAGGAGCGCGATGCCCGTGCAGGAGGACCCCCTTTCGGTGCGGATCCCTCCCTATCGGCTTCGCTACGGTCCGTGCTGGAAGCTCAATTCGTTGAGCTCATGCAGACCATCGGACCCGGGCTCATCGCTGCCATACAGGGTGACCTCCCGGTACCGGTCCAAAGGGGCGGTCCGCCCCCTCCCCCTCCCCCACACCGTTCGACCTCGACAACCGACGAGGACGAACGAGGGAGGGCGGCGATACCCACGCGGCAAGCCTCGCTTACCGACATGCCGCCATTAGAACCCATTACGCCTCCGCGCCAACATGGGACCAGACCTTCGATCGATACTCGAAGCCCTGGGCATAGTCAGGAAGAGTTCCTCCGTACTCCTTACCAGACTTGGGTAGCATCGCAGGAACCCGCATCGCAAACCCAGTGGCGATCCACTGCTTCCAGCCCTATCCACTTGGGGACCTCGGGAGACCATGCGATGCACAGACGATCCCGATCCCCGTCCCGCCACCGAGACGGGCACCGATCGAGACACTCATCCTGGCACTCCTCACGCTATTCGGAGGTGTCACCGCAGAAAAAACTGCAACGTAGGGGATACTCCTCATCAGAGGCGTCCCCTCCGAGGGGCCCAGAGTACGAGGAGACACCGGTGCCCGATTCTCCTTGTCACTCCCCGATGTCCACGGACCTGGAGGCCTCCTCCTCCGCCAGCCCGTCCCACAGACCGACGCTGGCGGAACAATTGTCCTTCTCATCATTCCTCCGACAAATGGCGGATGATCTGGATGTGACCCTTGACACGGGCTCCCGATACTCCAAAGAGTATCTGGACACCATGCATTTACCTAACCCCCCAACGGAGTCGCTTCGGCTCCCCCTGCATAAATTACTGGACCAGACCTTCATGCAGTGCTTCGAAACGCCGTATTCCATACCGGCGATCCCTAGCAAACTCGATGCTCGATACCGCATCGTGCACCATAAAGGGTTCGAGGGCCCCCAACTCTCCCACCAATCCCTGCTGGTCGAGTCCTCCCTAAAACGCTCTCATCCCTCCCAGGTCTACGCCTCTGTACCGCCGGGCCGAGAGGGGAGAACGATGGACAAATTTGGTAGAAAATTCTACCAAAACTCCATGATGGCGTCACGGGTGCTAAACTACAACTTCTTTTTCTCTTCCTATTTGGAGTTCTTCTTGCCGGTGCTCCGCAAGTTCACTCCGTTCATAGACAACCAAGCTCGATTCGAGTTCGAGGAAGTGGTAGCCTCCCTCTCCCAATTACGCCTCCAGCTGATGCAATCCTCCTTCGATGCATTCGAACTCTCGGCACGCGCCGCCGCAAGCGCGGTAGCGATGCGTCGCCTGGCATGGCTCCGTACCATCGATATGGATCCCAACCTTCAGGACAGACTCGCCAACGTACCATGTGCTGGAGCTGACCTGTTCGATGAGTCTATCGAAACTGTTACCAAGAAGCTGTCGGATCACGAAAAATCCTTTCAGTCCATCCTGCGGCCCAAACCCAAGCCTCAACAGTCTCGACCTCCCAGGCCACCCCTGATTTACCAGCGGCGTTACATGCCCAGACAAACGCCTGCTGCGAGGCAGCCTGCGAAGAGACAACCTCCCCAGAAGTCTCAACAAAAACCTCAGCCACCGGCCGTACCTAAGGCCCCCCAGCCCTTTTGACGCCCCCCCCGGGAGCATAACCTCGGCCTCTCCCATAGGGGGCCGCCTCCATCTTTTCTACCATCGATGGGAGGCCATAACTACGGACCTATGGGTCCTCACCATCATAAGAGAAGGATACTCTCTTCAATTCCACCGGGTCCCCCCGGACCATCCCCCAAGAGAGTATCCTTCAAGCTCGACGCAGACCGCCCTTCTTCTTCAGGAAGTCCAAACCTTACTCCAGCTTCGGGCTGTCGAGCCGGTCCCGTCAGACCAATTGAACCGAGGGTTTTACTCCCGGTACTTCCTCGTCCCGAAGAAAACGGGCGACCTGCGACCCATTTTAGACCTTCGGGCCCTCAACAAGTTCCTGGTCAAAGAGAAGTTTCGCATGCTGACTTTGGCTTCTCTATACCCCCTCCTCGAGCAGAACGACTGGTTATGCTCCCTGGATCTCAAGGAGGCCTACACTCACATCCCCATTCACCCGGCCTCCCGAAAGTTCCTCAGATTTCGGGTGGGAAATCTGCACCTACAGTATCGAGTGCTACCATTCGGCCTATCTTCGTCCCCCAGAGTCTTCACAAAGTGCCTGGTGGTAGTGGCCGCAGCACTCCGGGACAGGGGTCTACAGGTATTCCCATACCTCGACGACTGGCTCATCAAGGCCCCGTCAGCCCCAGAGGTCACTTCGGCGGCCGTGGCTACAACCTACTTCCTCCAGAATTTGGGCTTCGAGACCAACTTCTCCAAGTCTCATCTACAACCCACCCAGTCCCTCCCCTTCATCGGAGCGGTCCTGGACACCACCCGACTCCGAGCATTCCTACCTCGGCAACGCATGGAGTCTCTTCTTCATCTCTGCCAGTCGGTGTCGACTCGCCAAACCCTACCGGCGAGACAACTGATGGTGCTCCTGGGCCATATGGCCTCCACAGTACATGTGACACCCTTTGCCAGACTCCACCTCAGGATCCCCCAGTGGACCCTGGCATCACAGTGGAATCAGACATCCGATCCACTATCCAAACGCATCTTAGTCACACCTGCTCTTCGGCAGTCTCTACTTTGGTGGATGACCTCTTCGAATCTATCCAGAGGTTTGCTGATGCACTCTCCCCCCCATCAGAAAGTCCTCACGACCGATTCGTCGAATTACGCATGGGGGGCCCATCTGGAGGGTCTCCGCACCCAAGGATTCTGGACCAATGCGGAGAGACTACACCAAATCAATCTACTGGAACTCAGAGCCATCTTCAATGCGCTCCAAGCTTTCCAACACCTACTCCACGACATGGTAATCCTCATTCGCACAGACAATCAGGCCGCCATGTATTATATCAACAAGCAAGGAGGCACGGGCTCGGCCCTCCTTTGCCAGGAAGCTCTACGAGTCTGGGACTGGGCGGTGCGCCACAACACCCTACTCAGAGCAGTATACATCCAGGGGGAGAACAACGTCTTAGCAGACAAACTAAGCCGTCTGCTACAACCGCACGAATGGACTCTCCATTCCAGCCCCCTTCACCAAATCTTCACGCAATGGGGGACGCCTCAGATAGACCTCTTTGCGGCTCCCCACAACGCCAAACTGCCTCAGTTTTGCTCCAGGATTTACACTCCTCATCGCCTCGAGGCAGATGCTTTTCTACTGAACTGGGGGAAACGATTTCTATATGCGTTCCCACCATTCCCGCTGATCCAGAAGACTCTGGTCAAGCTGAAACTCGAACGGGCCACCATGATTCTAATAGCTCCTCGGTGGCCCAGACAACCTTGGTTCTCCCTCCTACTTCAACTCAGCAGCAGGGAACCAGTACCACTTCCAGTGTTTCCTTCACTACTTACTCAACATCAAGGATCACTACTTCATCCCAACCTGCAGTCTCTCCACCTGACAGCTTGGTTCCTCTCAACGTAACCCCTCACCAATTCTCACAAGAAGTGAGGGAGGTCTTGGAAGCTTCCAGGAAGCCCGCCACTCGACAATGCTACTCCCAGAAATGGACCAGATTCTCCTCATGGTGTGTTTCTAAGTCAAAGGAACCTCAGCGAGCTTCCTTATCCTCCGTGCTGGACTATCTCCTACACCTATCTCAATCTGGGCTCAAGTCCACATCCATACGAGTCCACCTGAGCGCTATTGCGGCGTTCCACCAGCCTCTACAAGGGAAACCCCTCTCGGCCCATCCGGTGGTCGCCAGATTTATGAAAGGACTCTTCCATGTTAACCCTCCTCTCAAACCACCCCCAGTGGTTTGGGACCTCAATGTAGTCCTTTCCCACCTCATGAAGCCCCCGTTTGAACCACTCAACAGGGCCCCTCTGAAGTATCTCACCTGGAAAGTGCTTTTCCTTGTAGCCCTTACGTCCGCTCGCAGAGTCAGCGAACTCCAGGCATTGATGGCGGACCCACCATTCACAGTATTCCACCATGACAAGGTGGTCCTCCGCACTCACCCGAAATTCCTGCCTAAGGTGGTCTCCGAATTTCATCTCAACCAATCCATTGTACTTCCAGTATTCTTCCCTAAGCCTCATTCTCACCACGGAGAATCGGCCCTTCACACTCTAGACTGCAAACGTGCCTTGGCTTTCTACCTGGATCGCACCAAGCCACACAGATCCACTCCTCAACTTTTTGTCTCCTTCGATCCTAATAAGTTGGGAAGACCCATATCAAAGCGCACCATCTCTAATTGGATGGCGGCTTGTATCTCTTTCTGCTATGCCCAGGCTGGATTATCACTTCCTTGTAAGGTCACAGCCCATAAGGTCAGAGCAATGGCAGCCTCAGTAGCATTCCTCAGATCAACACCAATCGAGGAAATTTGCAAGGCTGCCACCTGGTCCTCGGTTCACACATTCACCTCACATTATTGTCTGGATACCCTCTCCAGACGGGATGGACAGTTTGGCCAAACAGTATTGAAAAATTTATTCTCTTAAGTCGCCAACTCCCCCTCCATCCCACTGAGGTTAGCTTGGAGGTCACCCACTAGTGAGAATACCTGCCTGCTTGTCCTGGGATAAAGCAATGTTACTTACCGTAACAGTTGTTATCCAGGGACAGCAGGCAGCTATTCTCACGTCCCACCCACCTCCCCTGGGTTGGCTTCTCAGGCTAGCTACCTGAACTGAGGAGACACGCCCGGATCTCCGGGTAGGAAGGCACCGGCGCATGCGCGGTGCGGGCATCTAGAAACTTTAAGTTTCTACAAGCAACACGTGCTTGTGAGACGTCCGTACCGGGGCTCTGTCTGATGACATCACCCACTAGTGAGAATAGCTGCCTGCTGTCCCTGGATAACAACTGTTACGGTAAGTAACATTGCTATATCTGCCTTAGACTTGAAAAAAGGCTGACTTAATCTGCTTTAAGTGACCATACTACTACTACTACTACCATACTATTTATCATTTCTGTAACGCTGACAGGTGTATGCAGCACTGTACATTCAACATGCAATAGATATAGAAATAGAGAATATGGGGAGGGGGGTTTAGGCAGAAAGATAAAGAGCTCGATCTTAACCGTATTCAGTTTTATATGGTGGTATCACATCTAGGCGGCAATGTTGGACAGGCAGCATAAGATTTGAGCTTGGATTCCTGTAGAGATATCTGGTGTGGAGAGGTAGATCTAGGAGCCATCAGCATATTTATTTATTTATTTCGTTTTCTATCCCATTCTCCCAAAAGAGCCCAGAAATGGGTCAACATACACAATATACACTTAATAGGTTACAGTTTACCATAGTTACAGTACAAGTTATTATCCTAACTCAAAACATACTAGGGATCTAATACCAATATCCATAATATACAGTTTACAAGTTGAATTAGTCATAGTTACAGTGCAAGATTTTTTCAATATAAGTTTTTATCCTAACACGATACCTTTCGAGGGTCTTGTATCAATATACATTCTTTTGTCATCTATTGGTCGTAGGTAGGGGAGTTAGGTGAACAGGTATGTTTTTATTGCTTTCCTAAATTTGAGAAGTCCTTCAAGGGATCTAATCTCTGGGGGCAGTTGATTCCAATGGCTCGGTATGAAGTGAGAGTAGGAACATCGTTTGGCAATTTGCAGTTGAAGGGTATAGCTGGGGACGTTTTGAGGTGTATTTCATTCTGGGATCGAAGGGATCTTTTTGGCATGTATGGAGGAAGCTTGGTTGTTGCGTAGCCCAGCGCTATGTCTTGCAAGGATTTGAACGCTAGCATCAGATCCTTGAAGACACAATGTTTGGCTATAGGCAGCCAGTGAGCTGATGACAGAGCCTGGGAGACAGGGTTGTGGGGATGGAGGTTTTTAGAAGTCTGATTGCTGTGTTTTGTATACACTAGAGACGTGGTATGTTCTTCGCCATGAGACCGTTGAATAGCGTGTTGCACTAGTCCATGTGGGAAAGGACTAAGGCATAGAGTATCTGGGTGAAGTTGGACTCAGAAAAGTAGTTCCTTAATTTCCAGAGTTGGCTTAGGTAGTAAAATGAGGTAAATACCACCTGAGAGATATGTTTGGCAAGCAACAGGTTGGAGTCGAGGAGTATTCCTAGACTGCGTGTTTTGTCTTTCACAGTTGTCGAGTCTGGGTAGTCGAGTCCCAGCATAGGGAGGGACGGATGTAGTTACAGTGTTCTTTGCGGATCCAAAGGAGTTCCGTTTTGGAAATGTTTAATTGTAATTTGTTGATGGACATCCAGTTTTTGATTTTCGAGAGGCAGTTTAGGAGTTTTGCGATCTGGGCATCATAAGTTTCTCCTAGTGGTAGGTATAGTTGGATGTCATCCGCGAAGGAGTGAATCTGTATTTGGTATTTGTGGGCTATGTCTAGGACAGGTCTAATGTAGAGATTGAATAATAGGGGGGGATAGCAGAGCCCCCTAGAGAACACCATATTTGATCGGTTTTGGTTTTGATATTACATTGTTGAGCAGTATGCTTTGGGATCTATTATTCAGGAAAGAGATGAGCCATCGTAACACAGCAACTTGGATACCAATTTCAGAGAGCCATGCAAGGAGGAGAGGATGGTCAATAGTGTTGAACGCCGCACTAAGATCCAGCAGCACGAGAATGACATTGTTACCTTTATCCATGAATTTCCGTCATTGATGATGTTGAGAAGGATGGTTTCAGTACAGTGGAATTTCCTGATTCCTGATTGGTAGGTGGATAGGGCTCCTTGTTCTTCGATGAAAGAGTGTAATTGGTTTAGCACTGTTTTTCAAGGAACTTGCAGACAAAGGGTAGGTTGGAGACAGGTCTAAAGTAGCTGGGCACGTTAGGGTCGACTGTGGGGTTTTTCAAGATTGGTCTGATGACTGCTGACTTCCAGTTTGCAGACACTTTTCCTGTTTGTAGCGAGGTTGATGAGAGGAAGGATGGAGTCTTCAAAGGAATCTTTCGCAGCCATTAGGAGATATGGTGGACAGGGGTCTAGGTTTGAGCCAGATGGGCGAATAGAGTCTAGTATCTTGGTGATGTTGTCGCGGGAGTCAGTTTCAAAGTGAGTTAGGTTTCCAGTTGTAGTTTTAATTTTCTTGTCTAAGTTGCGAGGGAGTGATGTCTGTAGCATGGTGGAGTCGAGGTGAGACCATAGTGCATCGAGGGTGTGGGTATATTTGAAGAAAAGTAGAGGGCCCAAGACAGAGCCTTGAGGTACTCCGATTGACAGTGGGATAGGCACCATTGCATGCACTGAAAGTGCGATGGGAGAGATAGGAAAACAAGGAGAGAACAGAACCCTGGAATCTCAGCATGGACAGCATATTGAGGAGTAGGTGGCAATCAACAGTATCGAAGGTAGATAGATTGAGAAGGATGATGATGGAGAAGAGGCTATTGGATTTGGCCAGGAACAGGTCTTTAGACATTTTAGCAAGGGCAGTTTCTGTGGAATGGAGTGGGCAAAAGCCTGACTGAAGTGGGTCAAGAATAGCTTGAGATGAAAGGAAGTCTAGGCGATGGTGGTGAACATCACATTCAAGTAGCTTAAATAAGAAGGGGAAGAGGGAGATGTGGCAATAATTGGAGGGGGATGTGGGGTCTAATGAAGGTTTTTTGAGGAGAGGTGTTACTACAACATGTTTGAATACATCGGGAACAGTTGCAGTAGAGTGTGATAGGTTGAGGATGTGACAGATAGGAGGGATGACAATAGGAGAGAGAATGCCGAGTAGGTGGATGGGAATTGGATCAGAGGAGGGGGAATGAGTTTGGATTAGGGTTCCCATATGTCTAGGAAAACCTGGATATGTCCTCTTTTTAGAGGATTGTCCAGGTGTCTGAAAGTTTTTTTAAAAAATTGTGGCTTCTGCTGGGTATGGCAGGGCTAACTTTCAAAAATCCGGTGGTTCTCCCCCTCTTACCAGCTTGGCACCGCAATTCTATTTTCTTTGGGCTGCTGGCAGCTCAGCAAGTGAGCCTGTTGCCATTGACCTGCCTCGGAAGCCACCTCTCATAGGTCCCGCCTTCATGGGAACAAGCGGCATAGAAGTCACTAATATAATGTAATGAACAGGAAGTCACTGCAGAGAGGTGGCTTCTGGGGTGGGCCAGTGACAGCAGGCTCATGTTGCTAAGCTGCTAGTGGCCCAAAGAAAATAGAATTAAAGTGCTAAGGAACTAAGAGCCACCAGATTCTTTGTAAGCTGACCTTCTAAACTAGCATATGGGGGGCTGGGCCAGGGGTGGGGTGAGGGCGCTGAGGGTGGGTGGGGCGGGGGTCAAAAACAGCAACCCTAGTTTGGAAGAGGAGAGAAGATGTGCAGTTTACTCTTCAGTGATTTCAGAAAATGAGGAAAAAGTAGTAGGGTTAAATGGAAGTTGGCAGAGTGGACAGCTGGAAGGGGGTGGGGGGGGAGGTGCCCTGGTTGAAAACTCAAATATTAGTGAGCACAGGAAGTCCAGACGCTTCAGACTATAGAGTTGTTGGCTGTGTAGATTGTTAGAAAACTTATTGCCAATACATGGAGGGGGGAGGATACTGGATTTTGTGTTGGGTCTGATAAGGTTCAAAGAGGAAACGGACAAGGCCTAAAATGATCCACCAGTAGAATGAGTAAAAGCTGGTACTTTAATTTATTCTAGTCAGGGTTGGAAATGATATGGAGATGATGGTAGGAGATAGGAAAGGGTTTGAAGGGATGCATTTCTGAACCAGGGCATGATGATCTGCTCACAGGCCAGGTTAGCATACTGATCTAAGGCCTTGTGTTTAGATCTGAGGCCTTGTGAAGGAAGTATGAATCCTTTCTCATTCTCTGCCACGTTGACATTCTATTAGCAAGGAAAATGCTAGCATCTTGTGACGAATGCTGAGGCATTCCCCCCTCCCCTTTCTTAAACT
Organism: Geotrypetes seraphini; assembly: GCF_902459505.1. Taxonomy (NCBI): domain Eukaryota; kingdom Metazoa; phylum Chordata; class Amphibia; order Gymnophiona; family Dermophiidae; genus Geotrypetes; species Geotrypetes seraphini. Next base: position 137,032,045 of record NC_047091.1, on the reverse strand, counting down.
CCTGTCACATATTAACCTGACACAGGTTTACCCTTATCTTATCCCTTATCTTGTTTAGTATTCCTTATATGGGCAGCAATCAGACCCTGCCTAGTGCAAAAGCAGGCCCTGAGTTTAAGGCTAATCCCGAGAGGCTTAAGGAGCATGCATTATAACCTTTGGACTGTCACATGCTGTGGTGAATTTAGGAAATACCTAAAGACATACCTGTTCTTGAAATACCTAGGAAGCGAATCTGCACAATCTCTCCCATCACAATCTTCCACCTCTTCCCTTAAACTGCAAGCCACTATTCTTCAACTATGTAAGTTCTACTCTATTTGTAGCATCTTTCTAATAATTTTAAACCGCATAGAACTTCACGGTCCTGCGGTATATAAACTGTTATTATTATTGTTATTATTATTATAGTAAGATTTTAGACATATCAGAAGTGTACACAAATAACTTTATTGTAACTGTTATGATGTATTCTTATGTCACATGAGATAGTAGCTTTGAGAAGCACATGAAATATGTAAACAAATGAGTTACCTTGCTATAATCCTCACTGTAAATATATGATGAAATTATAACCTTGTAGAGCATTAGCTAAGTAATTAATGGAGCTAAGATTCTCAATAAAAGGGTGAGAGACCATCCATTAGGAAGCGCCTCCATCCCGACTCTAAGACTGTGTGTGTGTGTTTCCTGTGTGACATTCCTACAAGGGGTTAATAAATCCATTAAAAGGTGGTTAATCCAAATAATAAATAAAAATAATAAAAGATCAGGTAAAAGATGGAAAGTAGGAAATGCAAAGTCATGCACCTGGGCAGCCAAAATCCATGCAAGACTTACACCCTTAATGGCGAGATCCTAACAAGAACTGAAGCAGAATGAGACTTAGTGGCGATCGTCAGTGAGAACATGAAGACTGCCAATCAAGTGGAGCAAGCTTCATCCAAGGCAAGGCAAATCATAGGTTGCATACGCAGGAGTTTCGTCAGCCGTAAGCCTGAAGTCATTATGCCATTGTATAGATCCATGGTGAGGCCCCACCTGGAATTCTGTGTGCAATTCTGGAGGCCGCATTACTGTAAGGATGTGCTGAGACTGGAGTCGGTCCAGAGAATGGCCACCCGGATGGTCTCGGGACTCAAAGATCTCCCGTACGAGGAACGGCTGGATAAGTCACTCGAGGAACGCAGAGAGAGGTGACATGATCGAGACATTCAAGTATCTCAGGGGCCGCATCGAGGTGGAAGAAGATATCTTCTTTTTCAATGGTCCCGCGGCAACAAGGGGGCATCCATGGAAAATCAGGGGCGGGAAACTGCACGGGGACACCAGGAAATTCTTTTTCACTGAAAGGGTGGTTGATTGCTGGAATAGTCTTCCACTTCAGGTTATTGAGGCCAGCAGCGTGCCTGATTTTAAAGCCAAATGGGATCTATTCACAGAGAAAGGTAGGGAAGGGTCATTGGGGTGGGCAGACTATATGGGCCGTGGCCCTTATCTGCCGTCTATTTCTATGTTTCTATTTGCATTTTTTTAAATGATATGGTTCTCTGTCCAAAGTAGAATAATCTCAGGAAGTCTAGATGGGCCTGGTCTTTTCTGCCATTACTTACTACATTATTTTGTTACTCTCAAAAATCAGTCATTGGCACTAATTTATATAGGCCTGCTATATGGCCTGGTGGGGTGGCCCGAGACAGGAGGAATCACTCCCGTCTCCTGTCCCAAGCGACTCTGCCAATTTTTTTTTTTTAAACCTCCCTCCCGCCTCTCCCTGTGTACCTTTTTGAATCCCTGGTGGTCCAGCGGTGTACCGGGTAGGAGCAAGTTTTCCAGGCTCCTGCCCTGTGCTGAGCCCATCCCTGAATAGCTGCCTCAAGTTCTTGCGGCCCAGTGGTGTACCCGGGCATGAGTGAGCTTTCCTTGTTCCTGCCTGGCAATGAGCTGCTCGCTAAATGGCTGCCCTGAGTTCTTGTGGGACTCATGAGAACTCGTGACAGCCATTCAGTGAGTGGCTCAGCGCTGGGCAGGAGAGAGGAAAGTTCGCTCATGCCCGATACATCGCTGGGCCGCAAGAACTGGAGGTGGCCATTCAGAGAGGGGCTCAGTGCAGGGCAAGAGCACGGAAAGTTTGCTTCTGCCCGGTACACCGCTGGACCACCAGGGATTCAAAAAGGTACGCAGGGGAAGGCGGGAGGGAGGTAAAAAAAAAAAATTGGCAGAGTCAGCCGGGATAGGAGACAGGAGGGATCGATCCCTCCTGTTCCGGCCCACCAGGCCATATGGCAGGCCCAGTGGAGGCCTGCAGGATATCGGGAGAGAGGGGGGGGACAGGGTGGAGAGCCTGGGAGGGAGGGGGACTGAGTGGAGAGCCTGGAAGGGGAGGGAGTGAGGGGGCAGGGCACAGATCCTGGCAGGGCACCTGAATATTAACCCCACCCCCACCCAGTCCTTTTTTTGGGGAAAAAGGGTACTTCATATTATACTTGGGTCGACTTGTATTTGAGTATACAGTATATGGTAGTATTGACAAACAAGCAGGTGCATTGTATGCTGCTGAATTTTGTCTCCTGTTTGACAGATGAGGCTTTAAACTAACATGGGGAACTTTATCAGCATTCCAGTGCATTCACCAGCCAGTTATTTAATGGGAAGGAAATCCTGAGTGCTGCAAAGGGTAAGTTAACTTTTCATCATTCAACAACGTACTTAAGAGACCATTTTTTCTTAAATGCCTGGAACCAGCTTGTTGAATTTTGCCTTTGTTCTGGCATGTGAAATGTTCTACTATATATAAATGCATATGTAGATGATAACCTTGTATAGAATGTCAAGGTACTAAAACAGATGTTCAGATTTGTGCATTTAAAAAACTGCAAGTGTTTAACAAGAGGCTCTGTGATGTCGTATAGCATTGCCAAAGAAGCACATATATTTGAAAGACACAAATCAAAGGAAGCCACTTATTAAACAAAAGAGTGACATCACTCAGATCTTATAAAAATGGAAAGGGGTAATATCATAAACAACAGATAATAGGAGAAACCCCCAGTTAATACATGAAAACCCTGCAAACTTAAGCATATACTCAAATTTAAAAATTTTTGTTCTGCTCATAATTAGAGATGGTAATGGCACCATGTGAGATCATTGATAGCCGTCATGGTAATTTTAATCATTGCACAAAGTAAATGTGTTTTGTTATATATCTAACTATTGAAAAATCAAACAAAAGAATATGTAACAGTAGATAATGCTGGTTCTGCAAAATAAGAAAGAGGCGCTCATAAATAATCTGTCTACTGGAATCTCAGGTGAAGTAATTCAGAAAATTGCTTCTCACCTTGGCTGAATGATGCTAGTGGCCCCAGATTGATCCCAACAGGCCGTAGTTGGCGTGCTTGGTATATCCTCAGATAGGGTGGCCATTCCAACATCCTCAGCCAAGAACTGCTGATTCAAGGACCTGTGGTTATAGAAAATCCATCTACCTTTGGTCTTATGGCTTAGTTATTGAGCAGTCGCAGCTAAACAAGAAAAGTTATTTGGATTATTTCCACTTTGCTGCAAACTAGAAAATAGTCCATTTTGGTGGCCTCTTATGGAATTTTGTGACTTTTTGAAGCATGGTTTTCTGGCAGGACTGTTTTTCTTTTAGCTTTGTTGATAGCACTTATTTGGCTTTTCGCAGGAGATTTTCAAGAAGGGTCTGTAATTGGTTCCATCAAAGTCTTGGTAGCGGCCTTCTCGTGCTATCGTCTTATTGCCAGTGTGCTCTGTGTATCGGGAGTGACGTCTCAGTTTAGTACTAAGAGGTCTGTGACATCTGCCATTTTGAATCCTTGAAAAAAGGCTACTCTTAACCATCATTGGTGTGAAGTTTCTAAGTTGCAGTCTCTTGTCATCTAGAGATCCTTATAATGTAGAAGCAAGTGTTTACATGGTTTCATCCTTTCTACTAAAGGGGGTTTCTCCATTTCATGTGAATAAGTCCCTTCATCATTTAGAAGGGAGAGTTATGGGAAGAATTCAAGGTTTTGGTGGGGGGTTTGGGGATGTCTTATCTAGAGCAGTGTTTTTCAACCGCTGTTCAGCGGCACACTAGTGTGCCGCGAGATGTTGCCTGGTGTGCCGTATGGTCAGGGCCGCCATCAGGGCAGTACCACAAGTCTAGGGAGAGGGGCGGTCCGCCCCACGTGGACAGGAGAGAGCTGGATGGGGGACCCGCGGAGTTCAATACATCTCGAGCCGCGAGGCTCGTCTTCTGTTCCTGACTGCCCTGCAGCTAACATATAGCCGATCGCAAGCGTTCCCCGATGTCAGCGCTGACGTTGGAGGGAGGGCTTAAGCAAAGCCTGCCCTCCGACGTCAGCGCTGACGTCGGAGAATACTTCCATTCGGCTATTTGTGCGCGGCAGGGCAGGCAGGAAGCAGAAGACAAGCCTCGCGGCTTGAGCTTCGTTTTGCTGAGAAAGTTGCAAAGATGGGCTGGGAGGCAAACACGGAACACAAAAGGGGGGAGGGAGTGCGTTTTGGACACAAGGCATGAACTTGGGAGAGAGGAAGGGAGGGAAAGAGATGCTGAGGTGGGGGAGGGAATGGGTTTTTGGACACAGAAGGCATGGACTTGGGAGAGAGGAAGGGAGGGAAAGAGATGCTGAGATGGGGGAGGGAATGCGTTTTTGGACACAGAAGAAATGGACTTGGGAGAGAGGAAGGGAGGGAAAGAGATGCTGAGGTGGGGGAGGGAATGCGTTTTTGGACACAGAAGAAATGGACTTGGGAAAGAGATGCTGAGGTGGGGGAGGGAATGCGTTTTTGGACACAGAAGAAATGGACTTGGGAGAGAGGAAGGGAGGGAAAGAGATGCTGAGGTGGGGGAGGGAATGCGTTTTTGGACACAGAAGAAATGGACTTGGGAGAGAGGAAAGGAGGGAAAGAGATGCTGAGGTAGGGGAGGGAATGAGTGTTTGGACACAGAAGGCATGGACTTTGGAGAGAGGAAGGGAGGGAAAGAGATGGTTGTGTACACGGGGAAAAGAAGAAAGGAGAATTTTTGGTCATAGGGAGGGAGTGAGGTACAGATAGTGGCATACCAGGGGGGGGGGCGGTCTGCCCCACCCCGGGTTTACGTCCCAAGGGGGTGCACAGCTGGCCACCCTCCAGTGTTGTCTCTAGGCCGGCAAACTGCGGCTCTTTAGCCACTTGAGTGCCACCGCCGCCAACGGTGTTGTTGGCGGTGGCAGCATTATAAAATACTTTCTTTGTGTTTATTTGATTCCTATTCAAGAGAATTACTTTATATATAGTCAATATAGGCAGAGTTAAATTTTTTAACATTTTCTAATGGTGGTGTGCCTCGTGATTTTTTTTTCATGAAACAAGTGTGCCTTTGCCCAAAAAAGGTTGAAAAACACTGATCTAGAGGTTGCCAATGATTTTCAAAAGTTGGACATATTGTCTTTTTAGAGGTAACTGGAAGGGTGAAGCAGTCATCAAAGCTATAATAACATACTAGTTAAAAGAACAATATCTTCCACATATATTTTTAAAGATAAACAACCTGCACAGAATTACAGAACACATTTCATAAGAAGTGTGGCAATTTTGTGAGCAAAGTTGCAAGCAGTCTTGTTGGCTGATATTTGTAGGATAGCAACACGGTCCTTATTACATACTTTTGCAAGATACTATAGACTGGGCATGGTGACAAAATCAGAGGCAACCTCTGGGGCTGAAGTTATTAGGACAGGGTTTCAGAATATCCATCTATCTTGAGCACTGCTTTATTACTTCCTACAGATTCTGGACTGGTCTGGTAAGGATGCTAAGGAAGGAGAAATTAGGTCTTGCTTGCTGATTTTATTTTCTTTAGTTCCACCAGATTAGTCTAGATTCCTTCCCAAGTCTCAGTATCACTCAATTCCTACTTAAGCTGTAGTTTCTTGTTGATTTTATTTCAAGAGTTAGAAGTGTTTCATCAATTGCTATTTGATATTGAATTTATATTGCAACGTTGATAGAAGAGGGATAAGGAAAGAGAACCAATGTTAAATTTTCCTTATAATTTTATAGTGTATCCATTCCTTTATTATTGAAATACTGAACAACCGAAGCTGCAAGGTGCCCTTTTTTGGGCCGATAACACAACTTTGTGTTCTCTGTCTCTGTTGGTTGACAAGCATAACCACAGGTACTAGACTGGTCTGGTCTGGTTGGACTAAAGGTAAGAAAATTAGCTGATAAGATCTAATTTTCTCCATGTTTCTCAGTACTGTGGATTATCTTGTTTTTTGACTCCTGCAGTGTATAGAAAATATTTGGCCCTCTGACAAAATGACCTTAGATGTGCTATACTCACACTAATTTGCCAAATACATAGCAGTGTAATAATGTAGTTTGCAAATTATCATAATATTGCCCAGCATGTTTCTATTAGGCACTGTTGAACATGTTTATCTTGGATACTATTCAGGTTTAGTCCTTATTTGGTGCACTAGTTTCTCCTGCCTCTTTTTTTTTTTTCTTTCCAACTCAATTCAGAACCATTGCTAGAATTTTGGCACCACAAACCTTTATTCATAGCTACCCTCAGTTTAATAGCTGTTCAAAATTATTATATCAATGGTCTTCAGCCACCAGTTGTTGCCCTTATCATAAAAATCATTGCCATACTGGGTCAGACCAACAGTTCATCAAGCACAGTATCCTGTTTCCAACAATGGCCATTCCAGGCAGTGGCGTACCTAGGGTATGTGGCACCCAGGGCCCATCATTTTTTGACACCCCCCCTATGTAAAAAAATATTTTTTGTAATGACCATGAAACAGAATAAATGGTCAGAATAGAAACAGGCAGTGAAAATTTTCTTATATTCCAAACATAACATAACATAAATTATGTCTGAATTGTCATGACATCAGAAGTACATATGGAGTAGTTGCAGGTGATGCTTGGGATAGTTCTCATTGTGTTAGTTCGGTTTTATGTGTTTTTTGAATAGAAGGGTTTTTATTTCTTTTTGAAGGTTTTGCAGTATGTGGTCGATGTCAATTGATTGTAGAGTTGGGGGTCGAGTGTTGCAGCTCGAATGGCTAGGAGGTTGTCGAACAGTTTTTTTCTTTTGACGTTTTTGGTTGGAGGGTGTGTGAATGGTGCGTGAGTTCTCCTATGTCTGTTTGAAGTGGATTGAATTATTTAGCTGAAGAAATTAGTTACCCCCTCATCCCACACACATTAATTCTCTTCCATTTTTGTTCCCATTATAAAAAACACTGATAAGTTCCCAGAAAAAAAATACATTAAAATAAGAAGTGAAAACAAAGGCCCCTACAGATGAGAACATAACATAAGAATAGCCTAACTGGGTCAGACCAATGGTCCATCATGCCCAGTAGCCCATTCTCATGGTAGCCAATCCAGGACACTAATACCTGGTCAAAACCCAAAGAGTAGCAACATTCCATGTTACCGATCCAGGGCAAGCAGACACTTCCCCCATGTCTTAATAACAGATTATGGACTTTTCCTCCAGGAATTTGTCCAAATCTTTCTTAAAACCAGCTACACTATCTGCTTTTACCATAACTTCTGGCCACTTCATTTTTAAGTTTAGATCTTTCCTTTCAAACAGAGACCTCGCTAGATGTCAAATACAGCACAAGGTAACTTCACATGGACTTAGCTGTGCAGGAAATGTGAATCTCCTCATACACCCACCATATCTGTTTTTTTCTTTCGATCACTACATAGCCTAATGCCACACAAGCAGCGCTGTTACAAACATATTCTGTAGGTCAATGCTAAGGATAACAAAGTTTCCTTCCTTGGACCAGAAGGAGATAAACCATTGGAAGAGATCCCAAAACGACACCCAAAGACCCACTCAGTGTGTGAACCACTTGAGTGGAGTGGACTAACTGGGGGGTGGAAATGGGCCCGGAGTTTGCTCAGAAGAATTTCCCAGACCACCTCTTCCTCTCAACACATTGACACGCTGCCACCATCACCACTAGGAACACCTCACTGGGTAGGCCAGCTATGCTATAAACTTTATAAAACACATTATTATATTTTCTTATAAAGCACATATTTTAACTGAACTCTCTGACATCCTCAGCCTTTCCATTCACAAAAATAGAAGGAAGAAAAGTTCCCATTTTCTGCTGTCTCATGTCCCCGGCCTATACAATATTTTTTTTCTGCAGACCCTTCAAAAGTCTGACCAAATCCTCGTTTCACTTGCATTATAAAGTACTGAGGATGCCATCTCTCCCCAATCCCAGGTCCTAAAGTCTAAGACAGTAGTGCAAACTAATGCTGCCAGATACAGGAAAAAAAATTTTTGATTCGATTCAGCCCTATTGAATTGGTTTTTCAATTCGATTTTCCTGCCCAGTTGGGTGATTTTTTTCAAAACTCCTGGTGGGTTTTATAGCTTTTTCACCCCCTTTGGCTTCTCCTAACCACACTGGCGCTGTGGTGTAAATAAAATAAAGAAACAAAAAGGACTTTTCCTCTCTCTGTTAAATCCTAGCTCACGTTTGCAGTCCAACACCAGCTCTGGCAGGATACACATTTCAAATCTGACATATTATAATCACAAAACAGAAAATAAAATTAATTTTTCTACCTTTTGTTGTCTGGTTATATTTCAAATCTTGTTGGTCCAAGGCTCTGGTTTTCTTCTGATAACTTGCTTGCCAGGGTCTCCTTCTTTCTGCATGCTAACCATCCATCTGCCAACTCTGTCCTCCCTTTCCATTTCCCTTCCCTTCCCAGGAAGTCTGGTATCTTTCCTTTTTTTCATCTCCCTCCACAGATCCACCTTTTCTTAAATACCCTTTCATCCGGCATCTCTCCCTCCTTCCCCACCACCCCAGAGTCCACCATCTCTCCCTTTCTTTTCCTAATTACCCTCCTATCCAGTATCTCTATCCCTCCTCCACACCATCCCTTGTGTCCAATTTCTCTCCCTTTCTGTTCCTTCCCTCCCTAAATCCCATGGTCCATCATCTCTCTCCCTCTCCTCCTATTTTCAGACCCATTATTTCTTCCCCCCCCCCAAAGTTTGGCATATGCACGTCTCTTTGAACACCCCCTTCCCTCCGTGTACTTCTAAATCATGGTCCCCCCCCAAAGGCCTGTCCCCCCTTAAAGGTCTGCCTGTCCCCCCTTGAAGGCCTGCACCCCCCTTGAAGGCCTGTCCCATCCCCTTGTAGGCCTGTCCCCCCCTTGAAAACCTGCCTGCCTGTCCCCCCCTTGAAGGTCTGCACCCCCCGAAGGCCTGCACCCCCCGAAGGCCTGTCCCCCACTTGCAGGCCTGTCCCACCCCCTTGTAGCTTCTCCCCCCCCCCCCTTGTAGGCCTGTCCCCCCTTGAAGGCCTGCCTGCCTGCCTTTCCCCCCCTTGAAGGCCTGTCCCCCCTTGAAGGCCTGCACCCCCCCGAAGGCCTGCACTCCCTTGAAGGTCTGCACCCCCCCGAAGGCCTGTCCCCACCTTGAAGGCCTGTCCCACCCCCTTGTAGGCCTGTCCCCCCCCTGAAGGCCTGCCTGCCTCTCCCCCCTTGAAGGTCTGCACCCCCCCTTGAAGGCCTGCACCCCCTTGAAGGTCTGCACCCCCCCAAAGGCCTACACCCCCCGAAGGCCTGCACCCCCCCCCTGAAGGCCTGCCTGCCCCCCCTTGAAGGCCTGCACCCCTTGAAGGTCTGCACCCCCCCCGAAGGCCTGTCCCCCCTTGAAGGCCTGCCTGCCTGCCTGTCACCCCCCCCCCCTTGAAAGCCTGCCTGCCTGCCCGCCCGCCCCACCCTGAAGGCCTGATGCCCCGACCCACCCCGAAGGACCGCTCGCCCCCTGGCCTCCCCGCACCACCTATGAAGCAGCCGCAGCAGGATCGCAAAGTCAGCGTCAGCGATCCCTGCGCTGCTTCCTGCGCCACAGTCCCGCCCCTCCTCTGATGTCAGAGGAGGGGCGGGATCGCGGCGCAGGAAGCAGCGCCTAAGCAGCGCAGGGATCGCTGACGCTGACTTCGCGATCTTGCTGCGGGCTGCTTCACAGGTGGTGCAGGAAAGTCAGTGGGGCGAGTGCTCCTTCGGGGGTGCGGGGGGACTGAACGGCAAGGCCGGGAGAACCCCCTTAGGGCTGGCACCCGGGGCGCACCGCCCCCCCCGCCCCTCCCTTGGTACGCCACTGATTCCAGGTCATGAGTACATGACATGATCCCAAAAGAGTAAAGCAGATTTCATGCTGTTTAAGATCATAAGAACATACTGGGTCAGACCAATGGTCCATCAAGCCCTGTAGCCCGTTCTCACGGTGACCAATCCAGGTCACTAGTACCTGGCCAAAACCCAAGGAGTAGCAATATTCCATGCTACCAATACAGGGCAAGCAGTGGCTTCCCCCATGTCTTTCTCAATAATAGACTATGGACTTTTCCTCCAGGAACTTGTCCAAACCTTTGCGCCGATGCTTTTGCGCCAGCATCGGCTCTTTCTAGACCCATGCCTAGGAATTGATGTCAGAGGCAGAGTTGACACAACAGCAGCTTGGATGTTGCTGCTCGCGCCAGGAACATTACAGGGGGGGGGGGGAGGGAAGGGGCATTAACACACAGCAGGAGGGGGCGGAGAAGAGGGGCACCACCGCCCTGGGTGCCTCTCACGCTCACTGTGCCACTGCATTTACCCTTTTAGACCTACTAGAAGCACTTATATTTAAAAAAGAAAAAGAGCCATAATTCAGTATTTTATGTTTCTTTTCTTCACAGATGTTCACCCTCGCCCACACTGTGCCCCAGAAATACACAGTGTTTTTGCCCAAGTCCTTCTTAATATTGGTTTATGAACTTTTCTTTTAGCAATTTATCCAAACCATATTTTAAACTCTGCTAAACTGACTTCTATCCTTCTCCTGCTAGGACTGAAGTAAGAATGCAGTGGGAAAAACTGAAAGTTATTGTAAGGGCATCAAACCATTTTGTAATTAAAGTAAGTAAAAGTAAGAGGAAAAGAAGGCTGCTTTGGTTCTCAAAAGTAGTAGCTGAAAAGGTAAGGAAAAAGAGGTTAGGTTTCATAAACTGCAAAAGATCGCAGAAAGAGGAAGACAATCCAAAATATCTGGAAAAGTTAAGAGTGGCTGGTTAAAAAATCATGAAAGCAAAGATACAAATGGAAGAAAAAATAGCTGACATGGTAAAACAGGGAAACAAGACATTTTTTAGATATATTAGTAATAGGAAGAAGTGCAAAGTTGGCATTGTGAGACTCAAAGGTGAAGGTAAGGAATATGTAGAAGCTGATAAAAGATAAAGCTGAATTGCTTAACATATTTCTGTTCTGTGTTCATAGCTGAAGCACCAGGAGTGGGACTGTAGTAGACAAATGCAAATAGAGATGGAGATGTGGTAGACCCTGATCAATTTTCAGAGGAGTGTGTTCAGAAGGAACTAGTTAAACTAAAGGTGGACAAAGCAATGGGGCCAGATGGTGTACATCCAAGGGTACTGAGGGAAGTTCTGGCAGCTCTGCTGGCTGACCATTTTAATGCTTCTCTAGAGTTGGGAGTGGTACCAGAGGACTGGAGAAGGGCAGATGTGGTCCCTCTCCACAAAAGTGGAAATAGGGAACTACAGGCTGGCAAGTCTGACTTCTGTGGTAAGTAAATTAATTGAAACACTTTTAAAACACAGAATAGTGACGTTTCTGGATCCCAGTGGATTACAGTATTCCCTGGATTCCCTAGAGGCAGGTCTTGTCAGATAAATCTGATCAATTACTTTGACTGGGTGACCAGAGAATTGGTTAGAGGAAGTGCACTAGATGTGGTATATTTAGATTTTAGCAAAGCCTTTGACAGTGTTCCACACAGGTATCTATAGTAATAAATAAATAAACTGAGTGCCCTCGGTATAGGCCCCAAAGTGATAGACTGGATCAGGAACTGGTTGAGTGGAAGGTGACAGAAAGTAGTGGTCAACGGAGTTTGCTCTGAGAAAAGGGATGTTAACCAGTGGTTTGGTTCAAGGTTCGGTCCTTAGGCCTTTTCTTTTTAACATTTTTGTTAGCGATATTGCTGGATGGGCTGTTTGACCTTTATCTGCCATCATGTTTCTGTAATTTGAAAGGTTTTCTTTAACATGTTCCTCTTTTACCTTTGCCGGTACTGCTTTTTTGTAGCATAATTCATGTGATTGCCCTCCTAGCTTAATTTTTTTCTTCATGCAACTCTGATTTCACCAAATGATAGTGATGGCTTCTTATTCTTCCAGATTATGCTGGATTTGAAGGGGTGAATAAGAGTGGCTGGTAATAGAATGATTGCATACATGGGCAGTTCAGCCATTGTTTGTATCATTCCAGCTTGTTTTTGTAGTGAGGTTTTCCCCCTTTCTTCCCTCCCACCAACTTTTTATTTCTTACAATTGAGGGCGTTGGTTACTTCCTTCTTTGTTTATCCAAGAGAGATTTTTAACAGTCTATGTTTTCATTTGGAAAATGTACTTCCTTTGGAAGGCTCCACCTCATGTTAGAAGTTTGACACACTTTCAGTGCTGCCCGTCTAAGCTAAATCTCAGCTAATGGAAGTCATTCATTCCTGCTTTGTAGTAGTTGTGTGGCTATCTCAGCTATGTGTTTCTTTGACTGCATTATGGGGTCCTTTGACTAAGCTGTGGCAAAAAGTAACTTTGGTTGCAACCTTATGCAGGATTTTCCCATGCATTAAGGACATTTTCACCGCAGCTGTAAAAGGGGCATTTTTGTATTTTATTTATTAATGGCCACGTGTTAATGTTATCAATGGCACTCAAAATTAGAAAAATTTTTAAAATAAGCATAAGATATTAAAAATCTATAAAACTAGTTTATGTAGACAGATCAAAAATATCACGTTTTTTTCTATAGGACACTTGTTGGACCAAAATAGCTGTAATGCTATACCACAGTGTCTTATCAGTAGTCCCGTTTTAAAAAAAATTTTTTTTAATTTCTATGAAATAATAGTGAAAGTGCTTAACGTGCTTAAAACTGCATCATGTCTTCAATATCATCATGTTTTCAATAAATATCATTAAATGTTTTGTCTTCAAATTTATTATTTCAAAAAAATAGTCAGCAAACAGCTTTTTGGTCACGTCGGGAAAGGAATGAACAAGCTTGTTCACTATTATTTCATAGAAATTAAAAAAATGAGACTACTGATAAGATACTGTGGTATAGCATTACAGCTGTTTTGTCCAACAAATGTTACTTCTGATGTCCTACAAAAAAAACGTGATATTTTTGATCTGTCTACATGCGTTAATGTTGCCATTAGTGTGCAAAATAAAAAAAAAAAACAGGAGTATAATATATTAAAAACCCGGTTAACAAAATTATTTAACTAAAAAAGACTAAGGGCTCCTTTTACAAAGTTGCGCTAGCGGTTTTAGTGCACGCTAGCCGCTACCGCCTACTTTTAAGCAGGCGGTAATTTTTCAGCTAGCGCGCTATAGCGCAAGCTAATCTTGTGCGTACGCTAAAAACGCTAGTATACCTTAGTAAAAGGAGCCCTAAGTAAAATTAAATTATATAGAGAATGGAATTCAAAAATAATAATATATTCAATTGCAAAAATGATAATATTCTATATATCAGACCCTTAAATATCTTAAGACTCTCAAAACTAGAGAGCATGTGATAAAGCTACTAATTAGAAGATTTAAAACAAACCGGAGAAAATATTTCTTCATACAACATGTAATTAAATTCTGGAATTCCTTACTGAAGAATGTGGTGAAATCAGTGAGCATAGCGGGGCTTAAAAATGATTTGGATAATTTTCTAAAAGAGAAATCCATATAGGCCATTATTGAGATGGTTTGGGGAAATCCTCTACTTATTCCTAGAATAAGCAACATAAAATCGGTTTTACTACTTGGGATCTAGCTAGGTACTTGGGACCTTGGTTGACCACTGTTGGAAACAGGATACTGGGTTGTCCCAGTATGGCAATTCTTATGTTCCTATAAAAAAATACATGAATAATGTCTGAATAATCAACTTAGGTGCCAGTAGTCATCATAATTTTAGGCATTGGTATATTAAGTCAGGATAGGTAAAGAAGACGTTAGCTTTCATAAACTAAAAAAGATCTCAGAATGAGGAAGACAGACAAAAATATCTGGAAAAGTTAAGAGAGGCTGGTTGAGTAGTCAGGAAAGCAAAGATGCAAATGTAAAAAAATAGCTGATACAGTAAAACAGGGGGACAAAACTTTTGTTTAGATATATGTATTAGTGATAGGAAGAAGTGCAAAAGTGGCATTATGAGACTCAAAGGTGAAGGGGAGAAATAGTAGAAGCTGATAAAGATAAAGCTGAATTGCTTAATAAATATTTCTGTTCTGTGTTCACAGCTGAAGCGCTGGGAGCGGGACCAAAGATGTCAAACGCAAATAGGGATGGAGGTGTGGTAGACCTGATTTATTTCAGAGGAATGTGTTTATGAGGAGCTCTCTAAATTAAAGGTGGGCAAAACGATGGGGGTGGATGGTGTACATCTGAGGGTACTAAAGGAATTTAGGGAAGTTCTGGAAGCTCCACTGGCTGACTTTTTCAAAGCTTCTCTAGAGTTGGGAATGGCTTCGGCAGACTGGAGAAGGGCAGATGTGGTCCCTCTCCACAAAAGTGGAAGTAAGGGAGAAGTAGGGATTTACAGGCTAGAAATCTGACTTCTGTGGATAAGTAAATTAATGGAAACGCGTTTAAAATAGAGAATAGAGATGATTCTGTAATCTAGTGGATTACAAGATCTGACATAGGTCTTATCAGACAAATCTGATCAATTTCTTTGACTGGATGACCAGAGAATTGAATAGAGGAAATGCACTAGATGTGGTGTATTCAGATTTTAGCAAAACCTTTGATGTGTTCCACACAGGTATCTAATAAATAAACTGAGTGTCCTTAGTATGGGCCCCAAAGTGACAGACTGGGTCAGGAACTTGTTGAGTGGAAAATGACAAAGGAGATCACTCTGAGGAAAGGGATGTTACCAGTAGTGTGCCTCAAGGTTTGGTTTTTGGGCCTGTTCTTTTTAAAATTTTAATAAGCAATATCACTGAAGGTCTGTCAGATACAATTTGCCTATTTATGGATGATACTAAAATCTACAATAGAGTAGACACCCCTGATGGTGTAAATAACATGAGTAAGGACTTAGTGAAGCTTGAAGAATTGTCTGAAATTTGGCAGCTAATTGGTTCCATGCTAAGAAGTGCAAGGTCATGCATTTGGGCTACAAAAACCCAAGAGTTTTGGGATGAAGAACTTCTGTGCACGAAGGAGGAGCAGGACTTGGTATGATAGTATTTAATGATCTTAGGGTGACCAAACAGGTTGAAAAGGCGATGTCGAAAGCTAGAAAGATGATAGGGAGATGTATGGCTAGTAGGAAAAAGGAGTTATTGATGCCCCTGTAGAAGACTCTGGTGAGACCTCATTTAGAATATTGTGTACAGTTCTGGAGACCACACCTTCAAAAAGTCCAGAGGAAGGGCTATTAAAATTGTCGGTGGTCTTTGTCATAACACATATGGGGACATTAAAGATCTCAATATGTATACTTTGGAGGAAAGGCGAGAGAGGGGAGATATGATAAAGACATTTAAATACCGATGTGGCATAAATGCACATGAAAAATTGCAGACAGACCTTAGGAAATTGGAAGACTGGGTGTCCAAGTGGCAGATGAAATTTAATGTGGACAAATGAAAAGTGATGCACATTGGGAGGAATAACCTGATTCACTGTTACTGAATGCTAGGGTCCACCTTGCGGATTAGCGCTCAAGGAAAGGATCTGGGTGTCATCGTAGACAATACGATGAAACCTTCCACCCAATGTCTGGCGGTGGCCAAAAAAGCAAACAGGATACTAGGAATTTTTAAAAAAGGGATGATTAACAAGACTAAGAATGTTATAATGCCCCTGAATCGCTCCATGGTGCGACCTCATCTGGCTTATTGCATTCAATTCTGGTCTCCTTAAGAAAGATATAGTGGCGCTAGAAAAGGTTCAAAGAAGAGCGACCAAGAAGATAAAGGGGATGGAATTCCTCTCATATGAGGAAAGACTAAAACGGTTAGGGCTCTTCAGCTTGGAAAATAGATCAATAAGAGGAAATATATTTTCACTCAAAGAATAATTAAGCTCTGGAACTCTTTACCAGAGGATGTGGTAACAGCAGTTAACATAGATGGGTTTAAAAAAGGGTTGAGTTAACGTAGATGGGTTTAAAAAAGGGTTGGACAGTTTTCTGAAGGTAAAGTCCATAGTCTGCTTTTACGACATAGGGGAAGCCACTTGCTTGCCCTGGGATTGGTAGCATGGAATGTTGCTACTATTTGGGTTTTTGCCAGGTACTTGTGACCTGCATTGGCCACTGTAGAAACAGGATATGAGGCTAGATGGACCATTATTATGACCCAGTATGGCTATTCTTAATGTTCTCCATGGTACAACCAAAGTGGTTTACATATGCAATGGCGTACCTAGCATATGTGACACCTGGGGCCCATCATTTTTTTATACCTCCCCCCATCTGTATGAAAAACATGATTTTTAGTAACAATCCACACGTCACACAAGAGTTACCTAGGAAAAGGCAGCATCTTACATACTGCAGTGAGCAGTACATCAATACACCCATTGTAAAACTAAACAAGCCAGACTAGTACAGATCAATCCTACACAGTCAATCCTAACAGAAAACCATCTCTTTTCAAACACACAGAACACAGAAAACACCTTCGCCTAGTAAGGAATATGTAATCACAAACTAATCCCTCCCCCTTTTACAAAACTGTAGTGTGGTTTTTAACCACGGTGGTAACAGCTCAGATGCTCATAGAATTCTGAACATCAAAGCCGTTACCACCATGGTCAACGCTAAAAAATGCTCTACAGTTTTGTAAATGGGGAGATAAAATAAAAATACGTAGACAAAGGTTAAACTGAAGCAATTCAACACCACAGAAATAGCGATGCATCTCCCCTCAAGCAAAAAAAATAAATAGAATTTTTTTCTACCTTGTCTTCTCTGGTTTCTGCTTTCTTCATCTTCTTGTCACTCTCTTCCTTTCATCCACTGTCTACCCTCTCTCTGCCCCTTCTATATGGCATCTTCTCTCCTTCTATTCCCCTCCCTTCGCCCCCATTGGTCTGGCATCTATCTTCTTCCCTTCTCTCCTCCAATGGTCCAATGGTCTGGCATCTCTCTCCTCTTCTCTCCTTCCCTCTCCCATACCCCCATGGTCTGGCATTTCCCTCTCTCCTCTCCCTTCCCCCCACTTCCATCAGCATCTGCCCCCTTTCTTTCCCTCCAACCCAATTCCATGCAGTATCCTTTCCCCTTTCCCTGCACACCAATTTCATCAGCATCTGATCCCTTTCTCTCCCTCCACCACCCTTCCATACCACCCTGACCCCCTTTCTCACCCTCCACCACCCTTCCATACCACCCTGACCCCCTTTCTCACCCTTCACCACCCTTCCATACCACCCTGATGCCCTTTCTCTCCCTCCACCACCCTGACCCCCTTTCTCAAGTTTCAAGTTTTAAGTTTTATTTTGATTTGATGAATTGCTTATTCAAATTTACTAAGCAAGTTACAATAAAAGAAAGATAAACATACATTTAGACATACTATTTAAAATTTAAAAATGATGGGTTAGACTGACAGACTTACAAACTAATCAATACACAGGGGATGGAGGAGTAAAGTTACAATTCAGTGCTTTAAAGTAAAAAAAAAAGAACCATAGATGGAAAAAACATTAGGGAGGGAGTAGTATAAACCTGGAGGGTAACTACTTTAAGATTTGAGTATAATTTAAAGATTAAAAAGATAGAAAACTTTTTAAGTTATTTTTAAAACGGCTAAGATCATTTTCCTCTCTTATATATTGAGGCAAAGTGTTTCAAAGTTGCGGGGCCATCACCGAAAACATATCATGTCGTCGAGTTCCGATAACTTTCAGGGAGGAGACTACCGTATTTTCGCGGATATAACGCGCGCGTTATACGCGATTTTACCTACCGCGCATACCCCTCGCGCGTTATATGCCTGAGCGCGGTATAGAAAAGTTTTTAAACATAGTTCCCACCCCGCCCGACGCCCGATTCACCCCCCCAGCAGGACCGCTCGCACCCCAACCCCGAACGACCGCTCGCACGCGCTCCCACCCGCACCCGCATCCACGATCGGAGCAAGAGGGAGCCCAAGCCCTCTTGCCCGGCCGACTCCCCGACGTCCGATACATCCCCCCCCCCTGAAGGACCGCCGACTTCCCGACAATATCGGGCCAGGAGGGAGCCCAAACCCTCCTGGCCATGGCGACCCCCTACCCCCACCCCGCACTACATTACGGGCAGGAGGGATCCCAGGCCCTCCTGCCCTCGACGCAAACCCCCCTCCCTCCAACGACCGCCCCCCCCCAAGAACCTCCGACCACCCCCCCAGCCGACCCGCGACCCCCCTGGCCGACCCCCACGACCCCCCCACCCCCCTTCCCCGTACCTTTGGAAGTTGGCCGGACAGACGGGAGCCAAACCCGCCTGTCCGGCAGGCAGCCAACGAAGGAATGAGGCCGGATTGGCCCATCCATCCTAAAGCTCCGCCTACTGGTGGGGCCTAAGGCGCGTGGGCCAATCAGAATAGGCCCTGGAGCCTTAGGTCCCACCTGGGGGCGCGGCCTGAGACACATGGTCGGGTTTGGCCCATGTGCCTCAGGCCGCGCCCCCAGGTGGGACCTAAGGCTCCAGGGCCTATTCTGATTGGCCCACGCGCCTTAGGCCCCACCAGTAGGCGGAGCTTTAGGACGGATGGGCCAATCCGGCCTCATTCCTTCGTTGGCTGCCTGCCGGACAGGCGGGTTTGGCTCCCGTCTGTCCGGCCAACTTCCAAAGGTACGGGGAAGGGGGGTGGGGGGGTATTGGGGGTCGGCCAGGGGGGTCGCGGGCCGGCTGGGGGACGGGCGGAGGTTCTTGGGGGGGCGGTCGTTGGGGGGGGAGGGGGGTTTGCGTCGAGGGCAGGAGGGCCTGGGATCCCTCCTGCCCGTAATGTAGTGCGGGGTGGGGTTAGGGGGTCGCCGTGGCCAGGAGGGTTTGGGCTCCCTCCTGGCCCGATATTGTTGGGGAGTCGGCGGTCCTTCGGGGTGAGGGTGCGAGTGGTCCTGCCGGGGGGGGGGATGTATCGGACGTCGGGGGGGGGCATCAGGCTTTCAGGATGGGGACAGACCTTCAAGGGGGGACAGGACTTCAAGGGGGGACAGTGCACGGAAAGTCAGGGCAGTGCACGGAAGTCAGGGGGGGTGAACGGAGAGTCGGGACAGCGCACGGAAAGTCAGGGCGGGCGAAAGGAGCGTCGGGCATCATGCGCGTTATATGCCTGAGCGCGGTATAGAAAAGTTTTGGTACATATCATCGTGATTTCTGCGCGCTATACCCCTGTGCGCGTTTTACACAGGTGCGCGTTATATCCGCGAAAATACGGTACTATGAGCTTTTGGTTAGTAGTCCGAAGAGAACGTGGTGTATTATAAGGAATAAGCATTCTATTGATAAATTGTGGTTCATTGGTGGAAAGAGTTTTAAATACTAAGAGAAATGTTTTAAAGGTGATACGGTGGTTGATTGGAAGCCAGTGTGAGTTGATCAGCAAAGGAGTAACATGATCATATTTTTTACCGTTATGATTGAGTTTGATGGCTGTGTTCTGTATTATTTGGAGGCGCTTCTTTTCTTTTTGTGTGATGTTTATTAATAATGAATTGCAGTAATCGAGTTTAGTGATAATTAGGGAGTGGATTAGAATGTTTAGTGATTTTGGCTTGAGAAACTTAGAGATCGAGCGAATCATGCGTAACCTATAGAAGCAAAATTTGACGGTATTACTTATGTGTTCATGATAGGAGATTTTATTGTCGATAATGAAACCCAGTATTTTTAAAGATGTTACTAAGTCCAGATGAATGTTATCAAGAGTGAAAGGAATACTCAAGCTTATTCCCTTTTTCCATGGGTAAAGTAAAGCTTTTGTTTTTTGTATATTTAGAACTAGCATGTTGGAATTAAGCCAGTCTTTGATTGTCTCAAGTTTTTTGTTGATCTCAAGTATTTCCTCTGTATTTTCTGAATTTAGGGGATGTGAAAGTTGAATGTCATTGGCATATGTGAAGGTCGTAGTAAAGCCTATTGATTGACATAGACTTAATAGGGGTGATAGAAAAATGTTAAACAATAATGGGGATAGAATGGATCCTTGGGGAATACCATAATTGAGAGAATAAGACTTTGATGTTGTGTTATTGAAACTAACTATGGATGATCGATTAGAGAGAAAAGAGATAAACCATTCTAGTATTTGATCACAGACACCTATAGATTTTAGTCTATCAAGGAGTAAGGCATGATCGATACTGTCAAATGCTGCTGACAGATCTAAGGAGAAGAAGATGACGGAGTTATGATGGTCTAGGTCAGTGATGGCTAACCTTTTTGAGCCCGAGTGCCCAAACTGCCGCACAAAACCAAAGAATTTCCTCAAAGTGCCAGCACGTCAATTAAACCTTAATAACAAGATTTTAGTATCTAAAAACTCTTTATAAAGTTGCCTGAACTATGTAACATCATTTTTAAAGGTTGGAATCTTTGTATTGTCAGAGAATCAATTTGATTCACAATCCTTTGGTTTTCATTTCAATTTATTGGCAATTTATAATGTTTTAATGATTTCATTCATGGGCCGAATACACACATACTTTTCTCTGTCGCCGCACTCTTTGACCAAAAGATTTGTAAGCCTGCAACCACGTCAAGGTAGACTCTTTCAGCAGCTCCCCTCCCTCCCCCTTACCTTTGTGGCCAAGTCAAAATGATCTACCAACAATAAAATTTTAAAAACACAAAGCACGCTGTAGGCAGAGAAAATGTTAATTATCATTTATATTCCGCGGGTTTTCAAAGAGGTCAAGGAAATGACTTTATGCAATGTCACCTCAGTAACAACTATACAAAAATAGACAAATATTCCCCCTCCCTTTTTACTAAACAGCGATAGCGGTTTTTAGCACAGGGACCTGCGCTGAATGCCCCACGCTGCTCTTGAAGCTCATAGGCTCCCTGCGCTAAAAAACGCTATTGCGGTTTATTAAAAGGGGGCCATAGTGCAAAATATAGACAGCATATATAAATTCTCAAAACGGACACATTTTGATCACTAAATTGAAAATAAAATCATTTTCCTACCTTTGGTAATTTCATCAGTCTCTAGTTGCACTTTATTCTTCTGACTGTGCATCCAATATTTCTTCCCTTTTTTCAGCCTCCTGTATGCTTTCTCTCCTCCAGACCTCATTCCCTCCCCAAACTTTTTCTTTGTTTCACCCTGCCCCCTTCTTTCTTTTTCTCTCTCTCCATACCCCCTTTCATTCCGTATGTCTGTCTTTCTCTCTCTCTCTCTCTCCGTGCCCCATTTTTCTTTGTTTCACCCAGCCCTCTTTCTTTTTTTTTTTTTTTGGCTCCCTGTCCCCCCCTTTCTTTCTTTCTCCTTGCCCTCCCCTATGCCACCACCATTGGGAAAATGCTGCCACCGCCACTGGGGAATAGGCTGCCACTGCCGCTATCGGGAACAGTCCGGCGCCGAGTTTGCCCTGCTTCTCTTCCTCACGGGGCCGACCAACTCTCGCCACTCGACGTCAATTCTAACTTCGGAGAGGACGTTCTGGGCCAGCCAGGCAGCGATTGGCTGGCCCAGAACGTCCTCTCCGACATCAGAATTGGCGAGAGTTGGTCGGCCCCACAGGGAAAAGCAGGGAGAACTTGGCACCGGCCTGATCCCAATGGCGGCAGTGGCACTCAAGTGGCTAAAGAGACGCAGTTTGCCAGCCTGTACACCCCCTTGGGGCGTAAAACCGGGGCACCCGCCCCCACCCCACCTTGGTATGCCACTGTCTGTACCTCACTCCCTCCCTATGACCAAAAATTCTCCTTTCTTCTATTCCCCGTGTACACAACCATCTCTTTCCCTCCCTTCCTCTCTCCCAAGTCCTTGCCTTCTGTGTCCAAAAACACATTCCTTCTCCCACCTCAGCATCTCTTTCCCTCCCTTCCTCTCTCAAAAGTCCATGCCTTCTGTGTCCAAAAACACATTCCCTCCCCCACCTCAGCATCTATTTCCCTCCCTTCCTCTCTCCCAAGTCCATGCCTTCTGTGTCCAAAAACCCATTCCCTCCCCCACCTCAGCATCTCTTTCCCTCCCTTCCTCTCTCCCAAGTCCATGCCTTCTGTGTGCAAAAACCCATTCCCTCTCCCACCTCAGCATCTCTTTCCCTCCCTTCCTTTCTCCCAAGTTCATGCCTTGTGTCCAAAACGCACTCCCTCCCCCTTTTGTGTTCCCCGTTTGTCTCCCAGCCCATCTTAGCAACTTTCTCAGCAAAATGTAGCTCGAGCCGCGTAGGCTTGTCTTCTATTTCCTGCCTGTCCCGCCGCCGATCGGAAATCTTCCCCGACTTCAGCGCTGACGTCGGAGGGCGGGCTTTGCTTAAGCCCTCCCTCCGACGTCAGTGCTGACGTCGGGGAAGATTTCCGATCGGCTGTGTGAGCGGCAGGGCAGTCGGAGTAGAAGACGAGCCTCGCGGCTCGAGTTATATTTAACCCCGCGGGTCCCCCATCGTCCCCGTTCAGCTCTCTCTCCTGTGCACCCCCTGGTAGTACTGCCCTGATGGCGGCCCTGCGCGTGCCAGCTGCAAGGCCTTCGTGTGCCACAGTTGGCACGCGTGCTATAGGTTCGTCATCGCTGGTCTAGGTGATAAAGTATATTTGTGATCAGACCAATCAGTGAGTACTTTGTATTGTGTTTTTTTTCTGAACCCTGTCTGATTTGGATGTAGTACATTGATTGATTCGACGAAGTCTCACCCTTCACCATGCTTCCATACCACCCTGACCCCCTTTCTCTCCCTTCACCATTCTTCCATACCACCCTGATGTCCTTTTTCTCCTTCCACCACTCTGCTATGCTCCTTTCTCTCTCCCTCCAAATCAGCAAGGTCCCGTGATGACTGCTTCTGCTGCCTCTGCTCCAGAAGAGGTAAGTGACGTCGGAGGGGGGTGGGCCGGGAGACGCAGGGAGTTGCGAGAAGGTCCCATGATGACTGCAGCTGCCAGTCCACCCCTCTCCAATATCACTTACCTCTTCCGGAGCATAGGCGGTAGATGCAGTCATCATGGGACCTTCTTGCACTTTAACGCGGCTGCCGACTCTGCTCCGGACTAAGTATGGCAGCCGCGCTGAGATGCCATTTAGAGCAGCGTGGGAGGTTCCGGACCCGGCTGGCTGTGCACCCCCCTTGGAGCATGCACCCGGGGCAGATCTCCCCCCTCCTTGGTACGCCACTGTACATATTTTATCCATGTGCATAATGTTTCCATGGTTCTAAGGAAGTATTAGATAT
Organism: Geotrypetes seraphini; assembly: GCF_902459505.1. Classification (NCBI taxonomy): domain Eukaryota; kingdom Metazoa; phylum Chordata; class Amphibia; order Gymnophiona; family Dermophiidae; genus Geotrypetes; species Geotrypetes seraphini. The sequence goes on along the minus strand of NC_047091.1, from coordinate 137,008,553 downwards.
CAAACTTATTTTGTCAGGAGAAGGGACTGATTTGATTACTTTGTCCTTAGGATTTTGCTTTGTCTACTGTATATGCATGTCCTCATGGTACTAACTTTAGAAGACATGTTAGAGAACTGTGGAATGTATGTCTGTCTCTGTTCATTGTCTTTATTTGTGGCCTGCAATTCCCCTTTTTGTTAAAGTGTATTATTGAAAAAGTTCTTTTGGTACAGAAATATGGGCATCCTTTCACTCTAAATCCAGTGACCTTTATTTGAGCTTGTAATTTATATTTTACAAAATCAGTACACAAGCAATCTATCTGATGAAATTAGCCCATAGGGAGACTCACCTTAGAGGCTCAAGATTTCTACTTTTAAATTGTAACAAATTATTCTAGCCAGACAGTTTTCAACAAATTGCCCTTCAAAACTGACCTCTTTCTTTTCAGTCTGAATGTATAGGAAAGGAGTAATATTCTGATAATATGCCAGTATAGAATATAAAGATGAATCCTGATTATTCAGATATTGATGGACATCTTTGATTATTATTGACCAATTAAAAAAAAAATCATCATTGTCCCTTTCCAGACAACAATATGAGAATACTAGGATAAGAGACTGACATTTCCTAAGTTGAAATATAAATTATACATATTTATTTATTAATTGCAGTTATTTAGCTTGATTTGAATCTGACTTCCAAATGAAGCTCAAGATAGTGTTCATAAATCATTTCTTTTATTGTTTTTTTTTAACTTTTGCTATTTAGCACTGAAACTTCTTGTTTTACAAACATCTTTGGCTAAACATTAGAAGGTGCTGCAGCTGTGACATAAAGGACATGATTTTAGAAAGGATAGACACTATTTATTTGTGTAAAAATGACTCCTTATCCCAGGACAAGCAGGCAGCATATTCTTAACGCATGGGTGACATCACCGATGGAGCCCCGGTACGGACCTTTTTAACTAGAAAGCTCTAGTTGGCCGCACTGCGCATGCGCGAGTGCCTTCCCGCCCGACGGAGGAGAGAGTGGTCCCCAGTTTTCTCGTTTCCGCGGAGCGAAGAAGACGCATGTGTTTTCAACGGCCGTTGAAAAACTAATTTTTGCCTTCCCGCTTGCGTATTTTTTCACTTTTTTTCTTTATTCTTATCGGATTCCCTTTATTTTGTTTTACAAAAAAAAAATAAAAAAAAACTCATCGAGTTTTCCTTGTTTTTTCAGACCGGCCCCGGCGGGGCCTATTGCCACCATACAGGCCTCCGGGTTCGATTTTGCGAAGGCCGTGTTTCCATTCATGCCCCCTCAACCGGGTTTTAAGAAGTGCCAGCGGTGTGCACGCCCGATCTCCCTCACCGACCCACACAATTGGTGCCTCCAGTGCTTGGGTCCAGAGCATCGGGCTGACACCTGCACCCGCTGTGCTACGCTTAAAAGCGTACTTTGAAGAATCGGCAGATCCAGCAAAATATTTTGTTTGGTACCGGATCTGCCATGGAACCGGCTGTGACGTCGGCGGCACCACAAAAGTCGGCACCGAAGACATCGACACCACCGGACCCTTCCTCGGGGTCGTTGGGCCCAGGTAAGCCGGTTAAGAAGCCTCCCACTTCCCTTGAGCGCCCTCCTGCCACGGTTGCGACACCGGCCCCCCCGGCACCGCACCGGCCCCGCAAACGCTCCGCTCTGATCTCGGTGAGTGCCTCATCATCGGCCTCCTCATCGCCGGAGCGTGGAGCGGCACCTATGGTACCGAAGAAGAAAAAAGCGGTACAGGTGCCTCCCTTGGACGACCGCATCGCGGCCATACTCCAAACACAGTTACAGGAGCAGCTGCAACAACAGCTCCAACAACTGTTGCCGGCGTTGCTGGCACCACACCTTCCGGTACGGGTCCGGTCCGAGCCTCACACTGTCCCATCGGTGTCGACCCCCTCGGTACCAATTAATACTTCCATGCCGGTGTTCTTGGCAGAAACACCTACAGTACATACCCGTGATACTTCCGACCCTGTCCGGTCCCAGGAACGACATCGGTCTTCCTCACCCGGTACCCGCCTCGGTACGCTCAGGCAAATCTCTTTCAAAGACCCGCCATGCCGAGCCCTCCACACCGATGTCCAAACGTACGCACCCCGACATTAGGGACCCAGATTTGTGGGAAGACTCCCCTCACGGTACCGAGGAGGACGCTTCGTCAACCGACGAAGAACCCTCCATGACCGACACCGTCTCCAAACCAGAGCAATCCTCTTTCTCCAAATTCCTTAGGGAGATGTCAGCAGCTCTTTCCATTCCCTTAGAGTCCGACTCTAAAAAGTCTCAGGCTTTCCTCGATGCCCTAGACTTTGAGCAACCTCCCAAAGAATTTCTGAAGTTGCCTGTCCACGACATCTTATGGGAAACTTTCTATAAAAACTGGGAAGCTCCCCTCACGGTTCCTGGAGCCCCTCGTAAATTGGATAGCTTGTACCGGGTTATTCCAATCCCAGGGTTTGATAAACCTCAATTGCCCCACGAGTCTCTCCTGGTGGAATCTACTTTGAAAAAATCTTAGGGTTCCAGTGTATATGCCTCCACCCCTCCTGGCAGAGAGGGAAAAACCATGGATAAATTTGGTAAGCGCCTTTTCCAAAATGCCATGTTAGCCAATAGAGCCAACAACTACACCTTCCACTTCTCCTTCTACATGAAGCATCTGGTACAACAGCTCTCCTCCTTACAGAAATACCTTCCTGAACGTAAGGTCCCTCTTTTCCAGCAACATATTTCCAGCCTCCTCCAACTCAGGAAATTCATGGTTCGCTCCATCTACGACTCATTTTGAGCTGACCTCTCGCGCATCTGCCATGGCGGTGGCCATGCGACGTTTGGCATGGCTGAGAGTCTCTGACCTGGACATTAACCACCAGGACCGCCTGGCTAACACACCTTGTCTGGGTGATGAACTCTTCGGAGAGTCCCTGGATTCAACAACCCAGAAACTCTCAGCACATGAGACCAGGTGGGACACTCTGATTAAACCTAAAAAGAAGACTCCATCTGCTCGCACCTACAGACAGCAGTCTTCCTACCAGCGCAGGTTCTCGGCCAGACCTCTCAACCCGCCTCAACAGCAGCCTCGCCGACCTCGTCAACAGCATCAATCTCAGGCTCGCTCACAGTCTCACCAACCTGCCAAGCCTCTCCCTCCGTCAAAACCATCTCAGCCCTTTTGACTTTTTCCTCCAGGGCATAGCCAGTCTCCCATCATCATTGCCTCTTCCTCAGCCTATCGGAGGTCGCCTCCAAATCTTCCTCAGCCGTTGGGAGGTCATCACATCAGACCAATGGGTCCTCAACATCATTCGCCACGGCTACTCTCTCAACTTCCAGACTCTTCCACCAGACAATCCTCCCGCTGAGTCTGCTTCTCACTCCTCCCAAACCCTCCTTCTTCTCAATGCCATCGAAGAGGTGCCTCCGGACCAAAGGGGTCAGGGATTCTACTCCCGCTACTTCCTGGTTCCTAAGAAGACAGGAGACCTTCGTCCCATCCTCGATCTCAGGGACCTCAACAAGTGTCTGGTCAAGGAGAAGTTCAGAATGCTCTTCCTTGCCACGCTTTACCCTCTTCTCTCTCCACACGACTGGCTATGTTCCCTGGACCTCAAAGAGGCCTACACTCACATCCCTATCAATCCGACTTCACGTCGTTACCTACGTTTTCAGATACAGCACCGTCACTATCAGTACAAAGTGCTACCTTTTGGCCTCGCTTCATCGCCCAGGGTGTTCACCAAGTGCCTTATTGTGGTGGCGTTCTTCCTTAGGTCTCACAACCTCCAGATGTTCCCCTACTTGGACGATTGGTTGGTGAAAGCACCTACGTCTCCACTTGTGCTACAAGCCACTCATCACACCATCTCTTTCCTGGGGTTCGAGATCAACTACCCCAAGTCGCATCTGCTTCCCACACAGCGACTTCAGTTCATTGGAGCAGTTCTCGACACCACACTAATGAGGGCGTTTCTCCCCTCCGACCGTCAACGGACCCTGCTCCACCTCTGTCGTCAGGTGCTCCTTCATCACTCCATTCCTGCCCGACAGATGATGGTCCTCCTGGGCCACATGGCCTCGACGGTCCATGTGCTTCCTCTGGCGCGACTCCACCTCAGGACACCTCAATGGACTCTTGCCAACCAATGGTCACAGACCACGGATCTTCTTTCTCATCCCATCTCTGTGACATCGTCTCTTCAGCAATCTCTTCAATGGTGGTTGAACTCCTCAAATCTTTCCAGGGGTCTACTCTTTCATCTACCCCCTCACCCCATGATCATAACCACAGATGCCTCCCCCTCTGCGTGGGGAGCTCACCTGGGAGATCTCCGCACCCAGGGACTCTGGACCCCTCAGGAGCGTCAACATCACATCAATTTCCTGGAACTCAGAGCCATGTTCTATGCTCTCAAGGCCTTCCAGCACCTTCTCTGCCCTCAGGTTCTTCTCCTGTGCACAGACAATCAAGTCGCCATGTACTACATAAACAAGCAAGGCGGCACCGGATCGCGCCTCCTTTGTCAGGAGGCTCTCAGCATCTGGACCTGGGCCACGGCCCGCAATCTCTTCCTCAAGGCTCTCTATATCCAGGGCGAACAGAACTCCCTGGCCGACAATCTCAGCCGCATCCTTCAACCTCACGAGTGGACTCTGGACCCTTCAACACTCCACTCCATCTTTGCTCGCTGGGGCACTCCGCAGGTGAACCTCTTTGCAGCGCCTCACAACCATCAGCTGCCCCAGTTCTGTTCCAGACTCTTCTCTCCTCATCGTCTGACCCCAGATGCATTCCTGCTCGACTGGACGGATCGGTTCCTCTATGCCTTTCCTCCACTGCCTCTGATGTTGCGGACGTTATCCAAACTCCGCAGGGACAGGGCCACCATGATTCTCATCGCTCCTCAGTGGCCTCGCCAACACTGGTTCTCCCTCCTGCTTCAGCTCAGCTCCAGGGAGCCCATTCCTCTTCCTGTGTTTCCTACTCTACTTACGCAGCACCGTCAGTCTCTACTGCATCCCAATCTGTCTTCGCTCCACCTGACAGCTTGGTTTCTCTCAGGCTGACCTCTCCAGAGAATCTGTCTCAGCCTGTCCGTCGCATTTTGGATGCCTCCAGGAAACCGGCCACCCTCCAATGTTACCATCAGAAGTGGACCAGGTTCTCCTCTTGGTGTCTACTGCATCATCACGATCCCACCTCATTAGCGGTGGAAACCGTACTGCACTATTTGCTCTCTCTGTCAGACGCTGGCCTCAAGTCTACCTCAATCAGAGTCCACCTCAGTGCCATCACTGCGTTTCATGAGCCTATCCTCAGAAAACCTTTTACGGCTCATCCGCTGGTTTCCCGGTTCATGAGAGGCCTCTTCAATGTCAAACCACCTCTGAAGCATCCTCCTGTCGTCCGGGACCTGAATATGGTTTTATCAGCCCTCATGAAACCCCCTTTTGAGCCTCTTGCCACAACTTCGCTCAAACTTCTGACATGGAAGGTGCTTTTCCTCATTGCCATCACCTCTGCCAGGAGGGTTAGTGAGATGCATGCACTGGTCGCCGATCCACCGTTCACTGTTTTTCACCATGACAGGGTGGTTCTGCGTACCCATCCTAAATTCCTTCCCAAGGTGGTCTCGGTTTTTCACTTCAACCAGTCCATTGTGTTGCCTGTCTTTTTCCCTAAACCCCATTATCATCCTGGGGAACAGGCGTTGCACATGCTGGATTGTAAGCGTGCCCTTGCATACTACCTTGACCGTACCAGGGCTCACCGCTCGTCCCCTCAGCTCTTTCTGACCTTCGATCCTAACCGTCTAGGTCGTCCTGTCTCTAAACGGACGCTTTCCAACTGGCTTGCTGCCTGTATTGCGTTGTGTTACGCTCGGGCCGATCTCTCACTGGAAGGTGCTGTCACGGCCCACAGGGTCAGAGCTATGGCTGCTTCTGTGGCTTTCCTCCATTCCACGCCCATCGAGGAAATCTGCAAGGCTGCCACTTGGTCCTCAGTTCACACGTTCACTACTCACTACTGTCTGGATGCCTTCTCCAGACAGGATGGTCACTTCGGCCAATCTGTGTTACAAAATTTATTTTCCTAATGGCCAACCATCCCTCCTCCCTCTCTGTTAGCTTGGAGGTCACCCATGCGTTAAGAATATGCTGCCTGCTTGTCCTGGGATAAAGCACAGTTACTTACCGTAACAGGTGTTATCCAGGGACATCAGGCAGATATTCTTACGTCCCACCCTCCTCCCCGGGTTGGCTTCTTAGCTGGCTTATCTTAACTGGGGACCACGCTCTCCTCCGTCGGGCGGGAAGGCACTCGCGCATGCGCGGTGCGGCCAACTAGAACTTTCTAGTTAAAAAGGTCCGTACCGGGGCTCCGTCGGTGACGTCACCCATGCGTTAAGAATATCTGCCTGCTGTCCCTGGATAACACCTGTTACGGTAAGTAACTGTGCTTTATAAACTAAACTAAACTAAACCTTAAGTTTGTATACCGCATCATCTCCATAAAGATAGAGCTTGGCATGGTTTACAGGTAATTCAATAAATGAGGGAAGGATATAATAAGAAATTAGAGGTTATGAAGAGGATAGCTAGCTTTACGTTTTGGAGAAAAGCCAGGTTTTCAGATGCTTTTGGAATAATTGGAATGAGCCTAGGTTCCTTAGCGGGGCAGGGAAGTTATTCCAAAGCTCAGTGAATTTGAAGAAAAGGGATTTCCCTAATTTACCTGCATACATGACGCCTTTTAACGAGGGGAAAGATAGTTTGAGTATGTGGGCGGATCTGGTAGTGTCAGGTCTCGAAGAATTCCAGGATAGTGGGATTAGGGGAGGAAGAATGCCATGCAGGATCTTGAAAATTATACATGTAAATATTCTTACTTATATGTTCAAAGCTTTGAATCCTGCATTTTTTTAATTTGTATTCTGGTTGCTTCTGATTGGATGCTTCTGATTTGTGCTGGGACTGAATCTAGAAGCAATGTCTAAATTGGTAGGCGCCTAGGGAAACAGCATCTACTGTGAGTCATTAAACGTTAGGTGCTGTTTACAGGCATTTTTAGAGAAGGGGAAAGGGCGGGAGGTGGGCCGACCTAGACTTAGTCGTACAGCAAGTATAACCAAAAACTTGAGCAGGTTGCCTAGTCAGAACTTATACGTTTTGACTTAAACCAAGTCAAACCAGGTATAAGTTCCGAATAGGCTCATCTCCCCTGCTGCGATCCCCACCCCCCAAACTGCGGCGGTTCATGGCAGTTTGGGAAGTGGGTGGATCGCAACTGCAGAAGTTCATGGGGTGGGGATCGCGATCACGGCAGAGGAGATGAGCCATCTCTCCTGCTGCGATTGTTGCCGGGGGGAGGGGGGGATTCTGTAACCAGTGTTGTTATAGAATCCAGCTTTATGCGAAGGACTGGCCCCCTCCTTCACCTAAAAGGTCTTGTTTTGGGCATTTGGGACTTGGGCTATTTTTTGGTTGATAGTGTGTTCTAAGGTTAGACGTAGTGGTGGTCTGGGCGATTAAACTGCTTAATTTTTGGACGGATTTTTTGAGAATGGACATTTTTCCCTGCTGCTACTTTCAGCGTTTAGGGCCTTCGGCCAAAAGGGGACTTAGATGTTTTTTAAAATTATACCCCTCCATGCGTTTTAGCGCGTGCTAAATCAACACGAACCACTGACTTGTCCATAGGATAACATGCATGCGTTAGCGTTTAGCGCGCGATAAAAAGCATAGCGCACCTTTGTAAAAAAGGGGGTAAGTTTTCAGACAGGCTTGCAATTGGTCAAATGATAATTTGGTGGAAAAGCTACTTCAGTTACTGAATATTTTTAGAGACCTCTTGCTTTTGTGGACTGGTTTGGAAAAATGTGTCAAGCACAAAACAATTGTTCTTTTTTAGTTACATGAATGTTTTGTTTTGTTTTGTTTGATATAGCTGAGCCTAGTTGTTGAATTCCATATGCTCATAAAATTTAGAGCTGAACTGAGTAGCCTATTTTACTATTTGGCTGAATATGAATCCCAAATATGAATAATGAGCTTTAACATAAATAATAAAAGAAGCAATGTGAAATCTGAGATCAACTGTTTATTTCAGTAAGATTTAGTACAGTAGAGCCCTGGATTATTCGTATTCAATTTACTCCTCTATTCAGTCAAATACAAATACTGTATTTGGGGTATTATTTGGGCCTGAATCTAATTAAACTAAATACAAATATTTGGTACAGCCTTACTCATAATATCCTGCTAATATTCCAGTTCTGGAGTTTCTTCTGGCTTTTTTTTTTTTTTAATAAGTAAAAGGAAGTTCTAAAAAGACTACAAGTACAGATCACAATATATATACACATCATCCATGTGAACTAGAAATGTCTGCTTTTTTTCTGCTTTACCCCAGGAAAAGACTATTAAAGAGCCATTAACATTCTCATAAGATGAGGGATTGTCATAGATCTACTGGATAGCACTTTGTTTTACAGCCAGAAGACACAAACGGACTGCAAAATGTCAAGTGTTTTAGGATTTTGAGGAATTGCTTAAAAAAAAAAAGAGAGGTGGTAACTAGATGACTGTAAACGCCAGTTGTTGGAGATTCATAACTTCATACCAAGGTTTCATGGTTTAAAGTATCAAGGAGGCACACTGCTCTAATTCAAAGCCTGAGAAATTTCAAACCAGATGTATAAAGTCTATAATGGTGGGGTCTTGGACGGTAGTTATGTACAAAATGTCTTCTTAAAGTATGCACAGTGTCTGTTTTACTTGAAAAGGTTGTTTGCCAACCTGTAATTGAAACATAGTATAGGACAACAGGTAATTCAGGAGATCAGTTTAGTTTTATAAGACCTTTTTAAGAAAATGTTGGTTTAAGTCTTTGTAAAGCCTCTGCTTAAGAATAAGAGTAATACTGATCATACAAAAAAACCTAATGTATGGGTACATTTCATGAACTGTGTTCTTAGGGATTTTCTTTAAAGAACTTCCAGAACTCTGTAAGCATAAGATTAGAGAAAGCACAGACTGAATAGTTCTTGGCTATCTCATTTAACATATTCCCCTCAACAATATCTTGGTTTTAGGAACTTTGCATTGAACAACTCATATCCTTGACTGTATAGTCTAAAATATTAGTTTAAACCAGTTCTTCCAGACACTCTAGTTCGATGTATCCTATGTATTCCATTCTTCCATGTTACCCTTAACCCAGTCACAGACTTAGCCTGAAGGGAGGGATTGAGGTGCAGGTGAAAAGAGAGATCTGCCCTCATTTGTTATTGTTTTATTTTTTTTATTTTTTTATTTATTAATTTTCATTTAAGTACATACTTGTGCTTAACAGGAAATTCACAGAAATTAATACATCCAGTTTACTAATGGATTTAGAAATTATAATTAAGCCCAAACTGGCTAAGAAACAATATACCTTAATACATAGTCCTCAAATTAAGAAAGAAGGAGACAAGAAAGAAATTCTTCCAGGAAAGAAAGAAAACCACCTCATCAATATTATTAAGGAAATTAGAGCAAATTAAATTTGGCTTTAATTACAGACTTGAATTACTTCATCATTCACTGGGGTGCAAAAGAAATCCCTTTCCCTTCTAAAAAGAAACGCAACTGATCAGGGTCATAAAATATATACTTATTATTCTGATACAATAGAAAACACTTGCATGGAAATCTTAACTGAAAAGAAGCGCCCAAGGAAATCACTTTATCATGATAACATAAAAATTATTTTCTTCTTATTTGTGTTCATTTGGAAACATCAGGGTATACAAATATTCTTTCTCCTAAATAGGTAACTTGCTTTAAATTATAATAAAGCCTCAAAAGTGAGTCTTTATCCTGGTGAAAAACCAAGGAGACTATTAATGTAGCCCGTCCTGTTAATTTAATATCTGACGATTCCAAAATCGCTGATATTTCTTTATCTGTAGTTACATTCACCTCTCTTAGTGTTCTCTTCAGAAAATAAATCTTCTGTAGAGGGGGCAGATTCCCTTCCGATATTTTCAATGTTGAAGTTAAAAAGTCATTGAAAATCTCCTTAGGTGTTTTAAATTTAGTATGGGAAAAATTCAAAATCCTTAAATTTAAACTCCTATTTTGGTTTTCCAAATTTTCTATTTTACGCAGAAGAAAAGTTTTTTGTTACTGTTTTATTGCACATCATGGAATTGTTATATCTTGCATGTTCACCATAGTCATGGATCCTTGTTCACTGTATTGTATAATGCTTTATCTGCTCGTACTTCTCCCTGTACCACCCTTGCTCTCTGGATCTCATGGGTAAAAGTGAAAGTAAACTACTGGTACTCCTTTATAAGCTGTATGGAATGTATTTGCCGAGTTTTTTTTTTCTCTGTAGTTTCACACACATCTGATTTTGATTAATTTACCATTTTTGTTGGTGGCCTAGCTGGCAGTGCTGACATAATATTCCATTAGACTGTATTACTATTCGTGGGGTTTTTTTCTTTAACTAATAGCCTGAAGGCAGTTAAGTAAAAATAATTCTTAAGCTTGACTTGTGGTTGATGTCTTATTAAGGCATTGTTTGAAGTATATCCTACAGATTTCAAATTGGCTCCATAAATAGGAAAATATTTGCTGCTAATTATGGACAACATAGACTTTGATTTGAAAAGTTCTGGAAGGCCAAGAATGAGATGGGTTCATAGTGGTGTTGGCATAAATGTTGAGTTACTAATGTGAGAATTATGGATTTACTGTACTTCATATAATTAGCTGCTTTTAATTTCTTCATCATCGTTTTTAATGGTTGCTTGTTATTAAGGTCATTAGACCTAGGGCTCCTTTTACGAAGCCGCGTTAGCGGTTTAACGTGCGTAATAGCGCGCTAATTTGCCGGCGCGCTAGCCGCGGACGCCTCCTCTTGAGCAGGCGGTAGTTGTTCAGCTAGCGCGGGGGTTAGCGCGTGCTAAAAAGTCACGTGCGATAAAGCCGCTAATGCGGCTTCGTAAAAGGAGCCCCTAGAGACACTGCCCATATTTATTTATTGGCCATAAATCCTGCTGAAATGTAGATTCCTCAGCACTAAGGGCTCCTTTTACAAAGCTGCGTTAGGGCTTTAACGCGCGGAATAGCGCACACTAGACCTTAACGCCAGCATTGAGCTGGCATTAGTTCTAGCCGCGTAGCGCGCGGTAATATCCAGCGTGCGCTAAAAATGCTAGCGCATCTTAGTAAAAGGAGCCCTAAATTGTGTTTACGGAGATCAGAAAGTATTAACACAGAGCTTTTAATTTTGTATTTGATTTTTGTTAAAACATAAACACTATACACTAAGAATATTTAGTGCTAATAGTTATACTGGACATCAGTTGTTAGCATCCTTAGCAACTTCATAGATTTTTTTTTTTATATATATACTGTAGCTGTACTCTTTACCAGTGGCATATCTAGTATATTCAGGGCCGATCATTTTTTAACACCCCCTCCTCTATAAATAAAAAAAATATTTTTAGTAATAATCTACATGTCATACAACAAGAGTATAGCTAGGAAAATGCAGCATCTTAAACACTACAGTGATCACTAGAACATCAATACACTCATTTAAAATTAAACAAGCCAGGTTAATACAGCTTGATCCTGCAGTCAATGCTAACAAGAAAACCATGTCCTTTTCATACACAAAGAATACAAATACACCCTCGTCCAGTATAAAATAAGTAATCACAGACTAAAAATAGAAATATGTAGACAAAAGTTAAACTGAACTGCCAAGAAGCCAGACTCTACATACAGTGCAATACCCCAGAAACAGTGTCATGAGTCCTTTAATACTGTGCAAAATATAAAGATAGCAGATATAAATTTGGAAAAAAAACTGACAAATAACAATTACTACTTTACAAATTAAGAAATAGAAATAAAACAAAAAAATGGAAAATAAGAAAATACTTTTTTATTGGACTAATCCATTCAGAGGCTAAAACCTCCTTTCCCAGGTCAATAGAGTATACTGCTGTTATGGTATCCTGTCCTGGCCTGAGGAAGAGTGTTTTGGTCTCCAAAGGTTAGTACAGTTACCTTATTTCCATTTTCTATTTACTGTATAAACATTTATCAATACAGCTACAATACTACTTTAATCTAAAGCAACAAAAGAAATCTTTTTTTCTACCTTTTGCCATCTCTGGTTTCTGCTTTCCTCATCTTCTCTTCACTCTGTTCTTTCCATCCAGCATATGTCCTCTCTCTCCCTTCCATGCAGCATCTGCCCTCTTTCTCTGCCCCTTCCATCCAGTGTCTGCCCTCTCCCCCTTCCATATGGCATCTTTCCTCTGTCTATGCCCCTTCCATAAACTGTCTTTCCTGTGCCTCCTCTCTCCTTTATACATAATTCATTTAGGCTTCAAACCCTCTCCATTTCTCTTTCTGTCTCCACCCCCTCCCCATGCTCTGGCATGCAGCCTCGAAAAAAGCCAACAGGATGCTGGGCATCATAAAGAGGGGCATAACAACCAGGACGCGGGAAGTCATCATGCCATTGTATCGAGCGATGGTGCGTCCACATCTGGAATACTGCGTTCAGTATTGGTCGCCACACCTCAAGAAGGACATGGCGGTACTTGAGAGAGTCCAAAGGAGAGCAACGAAACTGGTAAAAGGGCTGGAACACTGCCCATACGCCGAGAGGTTGGATAGGCTGGGGCTCTTCTCTCTGGAAAAGAGGAGGCTCAGGGGAGATATGATAGAGACCTTCAAGATCATGAGGGGCATAGAGAGGGTGGATAGGGACAGATTCTTCGGACTGAAGGGGACAACAGGTACGAGGGGGCATTCGGAGAAACTGAAGGGAGATAGGTTCAAAACAAATGCAAGGAAGTTTTTTTTCACCCAAAGGGTCGTGGACACTTGGAATGCGCTACCGGAGGAAGTGATCAGGCAGAGTACAGTACAGGGATTCAAACAGGGATTGGACGGATTCCTGAGGGATAAAGGGATCGTGGGATACTGAGAGAGGTGCTGGGATGTAATACAAGTATAGAAAACTAATCAGGTAATAAGTATGGAAACCCAACCAAGTCGTGAATGTGCAAGACCGGAGGATTAGGACTTCGATGGGAAGATAGGACTTCAATGGGAAACCAAGGTGGCAAGGGGGCCCCTTCTGGTTATTCAGACAGGTCGTGACCTGTTTGGGCCGCCGCGAGAGCGGACTGCTGGGCAGGATGGACCTATGGTCTGACCCGGCGGAGGCACTGCTTATGTTCTTATGTTCTTATTTCTCTCTTCTCTTTTCCTTCCTTCCTTCCTACCTCACCTCACCCACCCCACCCCCACCCCTATTCCAGGTCTGGAATCTCTGTCTCCTTCCCTTCCCTCCCACTATGCCCTGGCATCTATCCCTCCACCCCCATTCTATGGCATCTCCTCTTCTTCCTTTCCCTCTCTTCTCCCTACTTCCCTTTCCCCCTAGTCTGGCATTTCTATCCCCTTTCCTTCTCTCCACCCATACCCTGGCATCTTTCTTCTCTCCCTCCTCCTTTCCCACCATGATTTGGCATCTCTTTCCTTCCCGCCTCCCTTTCCCCTTCATGCTCTGGCATCTCCTCTCCTTCCTTTCCCCCCCTTCCTTCTCCGTGGCCTGGTATCTCTCCTCTGCATCCCATTCCCTTCACTGGTCTTCCTTCTCCCTCTCATCCAATTTGGAAGGCTTTCTTCCTTACCCCTCCCTCCCCCTCAAACAGGTGCAGCATTTCTCTCCCCCCCCCCCCCCACTCCCAGGTTGGGTACCTCTCTGTCTCATATCCTCGGCAACAGCAGACTTCACAACTCACTACTCTTACTGGCTTCGGGCCTTCTTCTCTGCTGGTTCTCACATGTTTCCTGCTTCTGCGAAGGCAGGACCTGGCAGAGAAGAAGGCCCGATGATGGCAGAGCAGCAAGTTGTGAAGGCTGCTGGAAGGGGAAGAAATTCCTCGACCATGATGCTAGCCCTGGGAGCACCCTCTTATGGACTGCCTCTGCCCTCTATATCAGTGGTCTTCGCTAATTTTTAAGCTGGGGCAATTTTGGGTCCAAAAGAGCTGAAGGTGAACCAACAATTATCTTCCTACTTGCAGCGACTTTCATCCCTAACTGGCCTTGGTCACATATGCAGAAAACAGATAGCCCTCTTCAAATACGGGCCCACAAACTAAAAACAATAATGTACACAAATGAACCCTAAGATGGCAGACTCTACACACAATACAACACCAGAGAAATAGAAAGAAATGGATTTCTTCCTGAACAGTGCAAAATATATTTCTGGTATGTCCCTTCCAGATTCTATATGCAAGATATCCAATCCAGAGCTGCGATCCAGTACTTGCAGAAAACCGACACTTTTCTCACCATATGCTCCTTCTTCTACTGAGAGAGAGACAGAGGCACCTACAGTTTCAGTTTCTGCAAGCAATCCATGCAGGTCTTTCTGCTCTGCTTTGCTTTTCTTCTTGCGGTGGTCTTCTGCTGGAAGAAAGGAAACAGTTCTGTGAAGCCAGACTGTTGCTTCACAGAGAAACTTTGGTGGACCTGTGGAGCCAGCTTGCTGTGTACCACCCTGTTCGGGTTAAGAGTCTGCCCCACTGGGAGCTAGCTTGCCTTCTGACTGTGTCAGGGATTTAAGCGCAGGCTGGGTGCATCCTGAGTAACAGCCCTTGGGGTATCAGGGCACAGGCTGCTTTTCCCACTTCCAGTCGGGTCCCGAGGGGATAGAGGTCTCAGTTGGGGTCCATCCGACTGGCAATCTGAAGATCTTGAAGTTTAGTCTTTTTGGAGCTATTCTGAGGCAGAAAATCCTTTTTCTCTGTTCAGGTGAAGTGAAAAGAGCTAACAGGCAAGGCACTTCAGTGACTGTGAGTACATCTCCATTATTTCCTATGGTAGAATCAGGGGTGGTCTGTAAAACTGATTTTTTTTTAGGGGTTTCTGAGGTTAGGGTTTAGGTCTCCTACCTCCCCAGACCCCAAATCGCTATTTTCCGTATTTGAAATTTCTTTATTTTGGGGCAAATTTGCTGGTGGTAGCCATCTTCGATTTTTTATAAATCTTTTTTTCAAAGCTTAAATTCTGCCTCAAAACCCCTCAATTTTGTTTAAAATCGGTAGGAATGGACTCCTTAACCCCTAATCTGTTGACTACATGTTTGGATTGTGCAAGATTGCCGGCACAGGAGCGTCCATGCACCACATGCCACAGCGTATTGGGGGAGGGAGCGGGAGCTTTGGGCCTTGCTTCCTCTGGGTCCTTGAGGGCTGGAAAGCTGGCATGGATCCAGGATTTAGGTAGCAAATCCTGCAAAATGCCTGTTTTGGCTGATGGCGCCAACATCTGCGCACCGAGTTGGGGGATTCCTTCCAAACAGCATCAGTGACTCAGCGAGACCCAGCTGCTGCCCCAGGGTGTGCCTTTTCTCTGGAATTTGTGTAACTCTTGTGGCGAGCATATTTCGTGGACCCAGCTCTTTTGACATGGCAGGTGAGCGCTTCTGCTGCTGAAAAGCGGGTTGCTACATTACCGGATGCCCCTCTGCAGGGCTCCTCTCTGCTGTCATACGAGATTGCGCCGGGTGCTCTCTGTAGAGCAGGATTCATATCTCCTTCTGGTGATAGAAAATGTGGATTATGTGGCAGATTCCCTCTATGATCTCATGCGAGTTCTCAGTAAGGTCTTGGCTTATGTGGTATCAGTATGCCGGACTCTTTTGGATCCAACATTGGGCAGGTGATTCTGCCTCTAAGGCAACTCTGATCAGACTCCCCTTGAAGGGCCAGCTACTTTTTGGTAAAGGTCTGGATTAGAGAACGTCACGGGGACAAATTTGTCCCCGTCCCCGCAGGAACTCAATTACGCTGGAGATTCCCACTTTGCCTTGTGACAGTACCCTTTTGCCATATTTTGGGTTGAACTTTAGGGGGCTGAAAGGGAGAATAAAGGAGAAAATGTTTGGAATGAATGTCACTGGTAAGTTAACAGCCAATATTATTCAGTATTGATTCTTGTTATTCTTAGGAGTAATGTATAGTCGGACCTGAGTGGTCTATATGCTTGGTTAGTCTAGATACCAGAGTCACTGCTAATTACTCTTCTAAGTTCTACAGCATTACCTTGTTTTATCTATACGTTTTATAGAATAAATAAAAATTAAATATCTTGGGGGTCCTTTTATTAAGGTGCGCTAACCGATTTAGCATGCGCTAAAGATTAGTGCGCACTAAATGCTAAGATATCCATTATATTCCCATAGGTATCATCTTTAGTGTGCACTTAATAAAAGGACCCCTTAGTGAGAAGACAGTGAACCGGGGTAATATCTTAGAACTAGTTGTATGCAAACAATATGATTTGACTCAATGATTATTAGGCTAGATTGAGCTAAACGCTTGGGGATTTTTTTTAAAAAAAAGACAAAATCCACAATATATCAATTTTAACCTTTCCTCTTCCAACTTATAGTCCTAGTTTTCATCAGCATTTTTCTTTTTGATTCTTTCTTCATTCATTCCCAGGGAAAGATTTTTCTTCCATTTAATGTGTATTTTGTATCACTTGCAGAAATGTGGTTTGTAACCGAGATAGTTGTACAGATCAGAACAATGCTGAGGTCAGTTGTGCTGCTTCTCCGTCACTTCATGTGAGTGTGTTTGTGAATGCATCCCTGGAATTCCACTGTGGGATCTCCATCTTTGAAGCCGATGCTAAAATTACTGCCCAGACTCTTCCAGAGGCGGATACTGATAGAAGATTCAATGAAATCGAAGGTCGCCAGTCTGGAAGGTGTTGAAAGATACCTGGCTATGATACTATTTCTGATTTAATAATGCGAATTGGAGGCTAGCCCTTTGTAATAATTAGGGCTAATTACTGAAGAGGTGTTGACAGATGGGCTAAGAGGAAACAAACTGCCTTTATCCAGTGGCTTAGAGTCAGATTACTAGCCTTGTGTTATCTGTTTCTCAGAAAGTTGAAGCTTCAATCATTCACTAAGTCTTCAAACAGGTTTGGAGGGGGGAGAGGGGAGCAGAGAATCCTAACAATATGCAAGATTTGGGCCGGAGCTATGAAAAAAGGCTTTGACTGGATATAGCTCAATTAATCTCCCCTCTGTAAATTATCATAGTTTTTAAGTTAGAGATGTAGATGGAGAATCTGACAACAGTGTGACGACTGGAGCTGATTGAATATTGCTTGCTTCTTTTTTTTTTTCTCATTCTGCCTGGAATTGGACCATGGTGAAACCCTATTTCTTTCTCTGTATAAATGATTATAGTAAATTTATTAATTTTTTTCTTGAAAAGGCTCTGAGCCTTTAATAACCAAAGGGAGCAGTGACCATGCAAAAATAATGTAACGCTCAATAAAATTTATTATGGGTATACATAATTAATAAGAATCTTCTACGTGCAAAAAGTATAGGACTAAGAAATTAAAGTGCACATTTTCTTCTATCTTATGTTAAACAGTTTAATATAGTTCCCACATTTGTAAATAGTTAATCTTGCATTGGTCAACAAACTTGAACAATAGATTTCTTTTAAAATTTTGAAATCTGTGTTTTGCTATGCAGGAAGCATATTGAATATCTTGTTCTATCTGATTTCCTTGTCTTTTTAGTTTTCATCCAGTACTATCATTTTTCCTTGGAGTATGTGGCAAATGGCTGATGTGAAGGCAAACAGGAATCTGGTTGTTGCGTTTGTTAGAAATATTTAAAGCCTTATTTAATGCTGGGGTTTTGCAGACAGTGATTCTGTGACCCTGGAAATATCTCACATGAACTTATGCAATGCACTATTGGTTGAGCTTCATAAGAATTGCCATAATGGGACAGACCAAAGGTCCATCAAGTCCAGTATCCTGTTTTTAACAGTGGCCAACCCAGGTCCCAAGTACCCAGCTAGATCCCAAGTAGTAAAACAGATTTTATGCTGCTTATCCTAGGAATAAGCAGTGGATTTCCCCAAACCATCACAATAATGGCCTATGCCAGTGGTGGCAAACCTATGGCATGCGTGGCAGGGGGGCACTCACAGCCCTCTCTGTGGGCATGCGCGCCGTTGCCCCAGCACAGAGTTCGTCAGAGTTCGTTACCCCACCAACCCTCCCACCGCGAGGCTGACATATCTTTGTTCAGAACAGTAGCGGCTGCAGCACCCTGAACAGGCTGCTTCGCGGCTTTCCCCACTGGGGCCTTACCTCTGCCACATCACTGATGATGTCATCCCTTATCCACGCTCTCATCATCTGCAATGTACTTCTCTCAGGTCTCCCGCACATCCATCTCTCACCCCTTCAGTTTGTTCAAAATGTTGCTGCATGACTCACATTCTGTGAGAGCCACTATGCTCACATTACCCCTCTCTTCAAGTCACTTCATTGGCTCTCCATCCATTTCAGAATACAGTTCAAACTCCTCTTACTGACTTACAAGTGCATTCACTCTGTAGCCCCTCAATATCTCTCCTCACTTATCTCCCCCATGCTCCCCCCTCCCCCGAGAACTTCATTCGTCAGGTAAGTCACTCTTATCTGTACCCTTCTCAACTGCCAACTCCAGACTCCGTCCCTTCTTTCTTGCAACATCATATACCTGGAATAGGCTGCCAGAATAAATACGTCATGCTCCGTCAATAGCAGTATTCAAATCCAAGCTAAAAGCCCACTTTTTTAAAGCTGCTTTCAACTCTTAACTCCCACTCACTGTCAGATACCTATACCCTTTGTATCATTCCTTCTACCAGATTTTAAGCTCTTTTGAGCAGGGACTGTCTATTGAATGTTAAATGTACAGTGCTGCATGCGCATATCAGTGCTATAGAATGATAAATAGTAGCAGTAATATGTTCCGCTAAACGTCTAAACTCAGATTTAGACATCATATCGAATATGCCACTCCTTATAAATTATCAATTAAATGTGCAAGTGTTAACCAGTTTGTGAATTTGATGACTATACCACTCAGCTTTTCTTCTGAATATTGTGCATCAGAGCAGAAGGATACTTCTGCTAAGGTATCAGGATATGACATCTGTGTAAATCTGAGGTCCATAGGTCCCCAAGGCCCAAGATCAAGGCATCAGATTTTCATCTTTACAAATTCAGTAAAATTGGTAGCAGTGGGTATAATAGTAGCAGGTGATGTTCTGAGCCAGTGGGGTTTTTTTTATAATGGCCTTATGCTTTTGAAACTCAGTTAAAAATAAGGCATTTATAATTTAATATGTAAAATGAATGTAGAAATAATCATATATCCTATGTGGAAATCCTTATCCTACAACATTCTCACGTTATAACCTGCTTTCTTCTTTTATCCATCTGAAAAATAAATCTGTGTTATCTCAAACTCTTGTGCTATAACATAATTTCACTGTTGGTTCAGTAAAAGATGTTACCACCTACATTGGTTCCAGATTACTTTTCTTTTCTTTTTTTAATTGACAAAAGATTTTATTAGAGAAAGCAGCAGATTATTTTTCTGGACATGTATAACTGCTAGAATTCTTAATCACATATCTGTAAAATGCTTTGGACATAATTACTTCTTAAGTACTGTATTACTTTGATGTCTAGAGAAAGAAACATAAAACATGATGGCAGTTAAAGGCCAAATGTCTCATCCAGTCTGCAGACCCGCAGCATCTATCATCTCTTCTTTCTAAGAGATCCCACATGCCTGTCCCGCGCTTTCTTGAAATCAGACACAGTCTTTGTCTCCAGCCACCTCTACCAAGAGGTGCATCTACCACCCTTCCTGAAAAATAAAGTATTTCCTTAGATTACCTCTTAACTTCATCCTATGCCGTCTCTTTCCTGAGCTTCGTTTCAAATGAAAGAGACTCGCCTCATGCACATTTATGCCTCGTAGATATTTAAACATCTCTATCATATCTCCCCTCTCCCGCCTTTCCTCCAAGTCTGTCTCCATATGTCTTATGATGAAGACCACTGACCATTTTAGTAGCCTTCCTCTGGACCAACTTCATCCTCTGTATATCTTTTTGAAGGTATGGTCTCCAGAATTATACACACTATTCTAAATGAGATCTCACCAGAGTCTTATACAGGAGTATCAATACCTCCTTTTTCCTACTGGCCATACCTCTCCCTATGCACCCTAGCTACCTCCTAGCTTTCACTGTTGCTTTTTCAACCTGTGTGGCCACCTTAAGATCATCAAATGCTATCACACCCAAGTCTCACTCCTCTTTCGTGCACAAAAGTTCTTCACCTCCTAAACTACACTATTCCCTCAGGATTTTGCAGGCCAAATGTATGACTTTGCATTTCTTAGCATTAAATCTTAGCTGCCAAATTTCAAACTATTCTTTAAGATTCGCTAGGTCCTTCCTCATATTATTCACACCATCAGGTGTGTCGACTCTATTGCAGATTTTGTTATCATCCGCAAAGAGGCAAAACTTACTTGACAACCCTTCGGCAATATCGCTAACAAAAAAGTTAAAAAGAACAGGCTCAAGAACCAAAACTTGAGGCACACCACTGGTAACATCCCTTTCCTCAGAGCGATATCTATTGACCACTATCCTCTGTCACCTTCCACTCAATCAGTTCCTGATCCAGTCTGTCACTTTGAGACCCATCCCGAGGGCATTTAGCTTATTTATTAGATGCCTGTGTGCAACACTGTCAAAGGCTTTGCTAAAATCTAAATACACCACATCTAGTGCTCTCTCTGTCCAATTCTCTGGTCACCCACAGGTAGAGAATGACACGGGGACACATTTTTCCCCGTCCCCAAGGGAACTCATTTTGCCGTCCCGTCCCTGTGAGTTCTTTTCCTGTCCCTGCCCCATTCCTACAAATTCCGTCCTCATCTGCACAAGCCTCAAACACTTTAAAATCATAAGTGTTCGAGGCTTGTGTGATTAAGGTAGAGCTTATAGGAATGGGGCAGGGACAGCGACATAACTCACGGGGACGGGATGGGAAAATTGAGTTTCTGCGGAGACTGAGACAAATTTGTCCCCGTGTATTCTCTACCCACAGTCAAAGGAACTGATCAGATTTGTCTGACAAGACCTGTTTCTAGTGAATCCATGTTGCCTCGGGTCCTGTAATCCACTGAATTCCAGAAACATCACTATTTTCTGTTTTAAAAGTGTTTCCAATAATTTACTTACACAGAATCAGACTTGCCAGCCTGTAGTTCCCTACATCTTTCTTTCTTACTCCCTTTTTGGGAAAAGTTCCGTTTTCTCTATAATGTGGGGGGGGTTTCACCCTCACACCTCCCCCTGCAATGGCAGCGCAAACACTAACCAATAAAGTGGGGGGGGGGGGTTGTCACCCCAAACCCCCAGTTGGAGCTCTTTAAAAATTATTTTTCCCCCGTGCGCTTCTGTCTTCCACCGAATTGTCGGCGCTGGATTGTTGGTGCACTGGTGTCTGGCGCACGATTATCCCATCACCCCGTAGTTTGTGCAATCTCTGTTGGTGAGCTTGTTCACCCAACTCCTTTTAGACATTTTATTAGCAACTTGGATAACCTTGCAGATCTAAGTGCTATTAATGGATATTAAGACTGAGGGCTCCTTTTACTAACGCGCGGTAGCATTTTTACCACGCGCTGCCCCCTGCGCTATGCTTAAAAACTAACGCCAGCTCAATGGAGGCATTAGTGTCTAGCGCATGCTAAAACCGCTAGCGCAGGTTAGTTTTCATAACAAGAACATATCGATTCTTATATACTGTGTCAAACCCAAAAGCTCAGAATGATTTATATCATAATAAAAATAATACATAATTATAACCTATAAAATACAATGGTGAAAATAGAATAACAAGATACAATGGCATTTAAAGTCTAAATAACTCCAAGCTACAGAAATGGCTAAAGTATAGAAATACAAAATAAAAAAATGTAAAGAAAATATTTACCAAACAGCTATGTTTTATGTATTTTCTGAAACCTTACTTAGTAATTTCTGAAGGCAGAGTTCCACAGAAGAACAACTACAAGGTGAAAAGCCTCTTTGTAGATGAGACTAGCCTTGGTTTAGAGAAAAGGAGATACTGTAACTTATTAGGATGAGTAGAGCTGGTTGTGGGAATATTAGATGAAAAAGAAAAAAGATATTCAGGACACAAACCATTCCTGTCGTAAGCCTTAATTCCACTCTAAGGGCTCCTTTTACTAAGCTGCGATAGCGGTTTTAGCGCACGCAGGATTTTAGCGCATGCTAAACCCGCGGTACGTGGCTAGAACTAACGCCAGCTCAATGCTGGCGTTAAGGTCTATCGCACGTGGCAAGCTAAAACCGCTATCGCAGCTTAGTAAAAGGAGTCCTAAACCACACTGTTAACCAGTGGAGAGTCCTAAGCAGAGGAGTAACACTGTCATATCTTGTTTTTATAGAAAAGCAGTCTGACTTTGCAGTGAAATGGGAAATTTTCATGAAATTTCCTGATTCAGTTGAATGTGTTTTTCAAATGAAAGAATATTAAAATGTTGGTTGGTTTTTCTTTCACTTTAAGAAATTATGACCCCTAATTTCTTAAAGTGAAAGAAAAATCAAACACCCCCCGAAATCCTCCAGGACCTTTACCAAACACATCCTGGGCCCTCTAAATGTAACAGTTTCTGTTCCACGAGTGCAGATGAATCCTAGTGGCTCCTGCTTTGCCATTATGACTATTGGAAATACTGCTGGCAGACTGAGGCCAACACCATTTTAAATTTCTACAGTGCAAGAAAAGGTTGCCAGCTTAGAGAATGACACGGTGACAAAATTCATCACCGTTCCCGCGGATAACCGCGGGAAACCATCTTCATGTCATTCTTTAAGGAGAGAGGGAAGAATCAGAGTATGAATGGCCACAACCACTGACCCACAAGCTTTGCTTTGAAGAATGCTGGTATAGAAGGACTGAGGTTGAAACAGAGACTACAGAATGACAGTCTCTGGTATCCAGAGCAGATATTGTGATGTCATAATGCCTCATTCCACCAGAGCCTAAGAACCAATCACATCAGTGATGTCACAATGGCTTCATTATACTTGGCTCACATAAGCACAGCCACTGACCCGCAAGCTTTGCTTTGAAGAATGCTGGTGTAGAAGGACTGAGGTTGAAATAGACACTAGAAAATGACATGGGATTATTTCCCGCGGTTATCCGCGGGGACGGGAACGGTGATGAATCACTGAGATCTGGAATAACCTCACCTCCCCTCTCCGAACCTCAAGCTCCCTCCAACTCTTCCGCAAGCACCTAAAAACCTGGCTATTCTCAAAACTGTAACACTTCCCCCCTCTTAGGCCTCTCACCTTCCCCCTTTACACCTAACTCTTTAATCTCTCCACTGTAGTTCCTCTCTCATCTTTCTTCCTGTAAACCGTGCCGAGCTCCGCATTCGTGGAGATGGTGCGGTATATAAACCCAAGGTTTAGTTTAGTTTAGTCATTCTCTATTGCCAGCTTCAGACACCATTTCTAATAGCTGAATCAGTGGACAGAAACAGTTGAGGATCACTTCTGCCCCATGAAGAGAAATTATTATGGTAAGAGAGTATACAGCAGTTTTGTTTCGTTTTTGACATTTCAAATAAAATAAAAACCCATAAGATCTTTCATCCCTTTTGGGCTTTTAAAACTGCCTTTAATATATATGTGTATTTAAAAAAAAAAAGCATCCTTGTAGTTAACGATTAACTTTTTGAATAGATCTGAGTTTCTCGAGTGACTCGTATGATCTGTGACACAACCTCATAGTATAGCCCGTGGAAGAAAGAGTTTCTCCAATTATCTTCCAACAATGGATGATTATTTCTCGTCTACAATATTTTTGTAAAGAGATTTGACTTTTAATAATTTCATTTTTTACATCAGACATTTTAATGAGTCTTTAACTTTTTATAACAGTTTTATTGTGCTATAAAAGTACAGTAAGACCCCAACTGTACTTTGATCTTGATTTTTCAGGTTGAAGATCATGGAAGAGGGAAGAGATTTCTTAATAAGTTGTGGTGAGGACATGTCATAAGCAGGTCATCTGATGATAGATTGACTCCTTAGTTCCTGCCAGAGCAGAGATGCAGTACAATGGCGTGCTGTTCTGGGCATAGTCACAGCCTGGCAGCTTAAGTTCAGCTTCTGTTCCAGTGTAACTTAAAAGGTTCAAAGTAAGGGTGTCAATGCAGTGCCTAGTAACTTCAGGCTAATTTGAAAAAAAAAGGGAAATCAGTAACCATTATGCTAATGCAGGGGTTCTCAAAACTAACCCAGCCAGTCTGGTTTTCTGGATACCCACAATGAATATGCATGAGATATATAGGGCTCCTTTTATGAAGCCGCAGTTTAACGCGCACTAAACTGATGGCCGCGCTAGCTGCTACCGCCTCCTCTTGAGCAGGTGGTAGTTTTTCGGCTAGCGCAGGGGTTAGCGCGTGATTAAAAGTCACGCAGGTTAAAGCCGCTCCCGCGGCTTCTTAAAAGGAGCCCATAGTATTTGCATGTATTATTTCAAGCATATTCATTGTGGGTATCCAGAGAATCTGATTGGATAATTGTGTCCCAGAGACTCAGTTGAGAACCGCTACGCTAATGAGTGGTTCTTAACAGTACTACAGAAGTAAAATAAGTAATCCAATATCAATGTGGTTTAAATCAGCATATAAACATTTAGATTCAAACAGTTTTATTGATGCAAACATCATCAAGTACAACAAATACAACATCAAAGCACATCAATAATGCATCAACTATAATAATATAATATACATAATAAAATACAAATTCCACTGTCAATAAACCCCCCACTTTATTGGGCTTTTATTTAGTTGAATGAAAAGAGTATCATTGGGAAGAGAGTACTATTGGGTGGGGAGGGGTGGGTGTGGAGAGGGATGGTAGAGGTTATTGATAGGTTCAAACACATAGCATATAAACATTTAAATAACATACATATTTGGTTTTCATCATAGCTCTGGAACCACTTCCATTGACATCTGCATCATCCCTGAGTTGTCAATAAGGATGTACGATTACTAAAATCAGCTTTCATGTGTTAAATTAGCAGCCCCTGCTTGGTAGATATTTACATATTTATGCAAGTTTTTATATACCACCTATATGGTAATGAAAACCATCAAAGTGGTTCACAAATCATTCAAAATTTTTCTTTCCCCACTGTTCAAACTACCTTCATAGCTCAGTACTGCCCTTAATTGACAAGTTTGACTCTAAATACAGTTTTCATATTAGTGTAAGAGGTTCAGTACTTTGGAGTTATGCAACTGGTGTGCAGGTAATGACTAGAAACCATTACATACAAATACACTTCCCCCTCCCCATTCGCGGTTCCTGCACTCGCGGTTTCATATAATCACGATTTTTTCTGGGGAGGGGGAAAATTAAAAAAAACAGTCTTAATGTAAAAAAAATCCTTCTTTTTTTCCTCCCTGCCGCCTTCCCAGCCTTACCTGATGGTCTAGAGGGCTTTCGGGGCAGGAGCGATCTTCCTACGCTCCTGCCCCGTGCACATCGCCATGAGGAAATGGCTGCTGGGAGTTCCCGTAGTCTCTCGAGACTACGTTGGGAACTCCCTACAGCCATTTCATGATGGCGATCTGCACGGGGCAGGAGCGTAGGAAGATCGCTCCTGCCCCGAAAGCCCTCTAGACCACCAGGTAAGGCCGGGAAGGCGGCAGGGAGGTGGGGGTGGGTCAGAGCCGGATAATCGCGGTTTTTCGGCATTCGCGGTCCGGCTCTGCCCGTATCCCCCGCGAATGATGAGGGAGAAGTGTATAGCAATAATGCCAATCATATTACATCCCATTTTCCATAAGTCCTCTAGGTTAGAAAAGGGACATCCAAGTTGAGATATTTAGACCCGGATTCTGTCA
Organism: Geotrypetes seraphini; assembly: GCF_902459505.1. Classification (NCBI taxonomy): domain Eukaryota; kingdom Metazoa; phylum Chordata; class Amphibia; order Gymnophiona; family Dermophiidae; genus Geotrypetes; species Geotrypetes seraphini. The sequence continues at coordinate 136,982,626 of NC_047091.1, read as the reverse complement.
AGCTACGTGCACCTAAGAAAAAGCTTAGGCACTGGTAATGTAGGCCAGGGTTTTTTTGTTTTTTTTGGGGGGGGTTACTTTTTATTTTTATTAAAGAAAAAAAAAAAAATTTGACAAAATATATAGCATACCAAAAACTCCAGTACAAACCAAACTGCTGTAAAATGACTCTTTGATACAAGGCCTATACATTACAAAAACAAGAACTGTACCAGAATCGCACCCACCCCCACTTCCCCCCTCCCCCTCCCCCCCTAGGTCCTGTATACAAAATCCAATCGATATACGGCTTCCACCGATGCATGAATACACCCAGACTATGACATTTCATAGCAGTTAATTTGGACATACGAAATACATAATCCAATTTATTAATCACTTGTGCTTTGGATGGAATCGTTTCCTGACGCCATGCAGCTGCTAATACTAGACGTGTTGCTGTAACCAGGGGCGCAATAATACGAGAAAATTTAGAGGGAACACCTGGTGGAATAAAATTCAAAAGTGCACACCCCAAATCTTTATAAGCCAGGATTTTAAAGGCCTACATTACTGGTGCCTACGTTTTTTAGAGAATCGGGCCAAGTAGCACCTAAGGTCATCCCCACCCCTAACTACACCTGTTTTGACCTTAGGCACCACTAGCCATCATGCTGTAGGAGCAATTTCAGCGCCTAACCCAGCAGACACCTAGCAGAGCCTACTTTTTTAAAATTAGTTTTTAATTGGTTTTAAATGACGTTGTTAATTACCACACTGCTTAAGGCCAATTGGGGAGGACGGGATATAAAATGAATTAATAAATAAAGCAATTATTGTTCCCCAAATATTGTAATTTTTATTATGTTCATCGCTCAGAAATATGATTAAGCGATCAATCAAAAACCTTTTTAAACTTGAAACTTGAATTAAGTTGGGCACCGGTAGACGCAATTAAGGTGCCTAACTTATGGCTCCATTTACAGAATATGGCCCTTAACATTTCCTGAGTATTTTACAAAAAAACATGCTCAGTGCATAGCTTTTTGTAAAATATGTATAAAGATGTGCAGGAATACACTTGTATTTGACTACACTTGGGATATGACCCATGGAAGTGCTGATTTTGCTAAATAACATGTACTTGAAGAACCATATAGGGAGCCTTCAAAAGTGTGGCTTTCTGATGCTTTTATAAGTCCAGAGAAATGAGTACAGTGAGCCCTCCGAATCGGCAGTTTCAGTATCCGCGGATTCAGTTATTTGCGATTTTTTTTTTTTTTTTTAATAAAGCTGCATTCTGGACCTTCCCTGCCTCCCTCCTGGCATCCCAGACCTTACCTGGTGGTCTGTCGGGCTTTCGGGACAGGAGCGATCTTCCTACGCTCCTTCCCCATGCAGATCACTCATAGCAAATGACTGCGGGGAGTTCCCATCGTAGTCTCGAGAGACTACGGGAACTCACGGCAGCCATTTGCTATGAGTGATCTGCACGGGGCAGGAGTATAGGAAGATCGCTCCTGCCCAGAAAGCCCGTTGGACCACCAGGTAAGGTCTGGGAGGGAGACAGGGGTGGGTCAGAGCCAGCCCAAAAGTGATTCACGAATATTCAGTTTTCACGGGCTGGCTCCTAACCCCCGCGAATACAGAGGGGGAAGTGTACAGTTAATCCTTGTTCACTCCTCACAATCCCAGGTCCAGACAAGCAGTTACTAGGGGTTCTACATCACTGAAGACCTTTGTGAGCTGTTTCCAGCTTTATGCATTTAGTTATTGATTTCACTTTGCAGTAGGTTTTCATGTTTTGTTTTGCTCATCACTTGTACAGTATAGACATGTTCTTTGTTATGGATTGTCCAGGATCTAGTATCCCCTCTAGATACATTTTATTTACTGCTTTGGTGCTTTAGTTTGTAATACCAGTGTTCCATCTGTTTTATTATTCCAAGTAGGTGTACTGAAAAATGCCAGGTGACTGATCTTACTGCTACATGAGGAAAGCAAATGTGATTTTCTCCCCTCCCTTTGAAGTTATGCATCTAGAACTTAAAAATATAACCTTCGAAGTGCAGGTCTAAGTTTAATCTTTTTCAATTGGTCACACTTAATCACCAGCAATGACCGTTCTACAACTAGAATCTTAGCTTGCTTAGGTCTGATACTCTGTCAAAGAAAGTGTCATCATTTCCATTACTGGACGTATGTACAGTACAAAAGTGATATTTGATATATATCAATGGACTGACATGTTTGAGGCCTTGAACTACAGGACGTTCTCCTCCAGTGCTTTAACTGTAGAATCATGTAGGACAGGAAACTGAATCAACATGTCCTTATAAACAGAGACCTAAAATTCTGTTGCAGAAAATGACTGGAGGCAATTCTACACTGGATACATGTCAAAAAGATGTATAATCAGACAATAAGAAATGACTAGATGAGTAATAGGGCCATTAGGGATGCAGTAATCCTGCAAGATGGTCATGGCAGAAGTATGTGGCTGGCAGAAGTCAGTTTGCTAGTAATAATGTTTGTTTTAATTGGGATTATTTTAAATTGCTGATGTTAACTCTTAGTTTTCCACATGGCAACATATAACCTTTGTTCTCCTTCATGCTTCAATTCTGTACAGACTAGTCAGCAGGGACAAAACCAGACAGTAACCAGAAAATGCGAAAGTAATCAGTTTCTTACTCTATCCCATTTTGGCATCTTGGGCTTAAATGAGACCCTGTATTTAAAAAAAAAAAAAAAAAAAAAAGAGGTTATCCTGGGATAGGTGAGGAAGGCATGTGACTTGGTGAAGATTTCAACATGATCTTCAGTAAAGTTTGATTGCTTGGTTGCAAACATTTTGTTTTAAATTGCCTGGCCAGAAAGATGAAGCTGAAAAATGGGAAAACTTTACTAGAGCTGGGGAGATGTACCAAGCCAACCTCTCCTCTGCATAATGATTTCCTAGGTATGACTTGATCCAGTGTTATTGTGCAGATAATAAATTACAGATCCAGTTGAAATGTAAAAACTGTCTGCACTTGTGAGTCCATGCTAGATCAGATCCACCTGCTGCTTTTTGCTTTACCAGCAGTCCTCCAATTTGTCCCTCGTTCACCGCCCTTTTTTGTTACTTCTGTTTCACGGTGTCTTCTTGGGTGTGTGAAAACGGTGCCAGTGGTGTAGTTGCAAAATGTGTTTACTGATTTCATTAACATTTTTCATGCTGTTCCGTGAGTTTTCTGTGGCACAATGGAAAAAAACCAAACAAGGCGGGATCTTTGAAGTCCTTCATTTTACCGTTTTATAATCTGTTCACTGCTTATCAGAATTAAAATTCATTTTCATAGATAGAATTGGTAATTTTATTTTTTTTATATATAATGGCTGACTTTTTACATATTTTATACCTGCTGCTACTTTTGTGGTCACTGTGATCCAATAAAAAACTACCACCATGACTACTTTCTTTACCTTCAACATTTGTATAGATTTAAATACTCACTTTCAAAATCTGAGCTCCGAGTTACAAGAAGGAGTAGCTTAATGATTAGCGCAGTGGTCTGTGAACCAGAGAAATCAGGGTTCAAACCCAATTGTGGGGGGTTCCTTTTGATCCTGGACAAGTCATTTTACTCTGCATTGTCTCAGGTGCAAACTTAGAATATAAGCCCTCTGGGGACAAGAAAATACCTGCTTGTACCTACATGTAACTCAAGTTAATATTGAAAAAGGATGTAACTAAAACTGGATCCTTTCCTTCCATCTAGTGGCGTAGTAAGGGTGAGAGGCACCTGGGGCGGTAGTGCCCCCTTCCCGTTCCCCGTAGCTTTTGAACTTCCCCAGCGTTGAGCAGCATACCCGTGTCAGTGTCAGCTTGCCCTTTGATGTCACTTCTTAGGCGTGGGTCCTGGAAGTGACATCAGAGAGAGCGCTGATGCTGACGCAGGCAGCAACCTCGCGCTGGGGAAGTAAAAAAGGGAAGGCAAGTGGCGCACGTGTGTGGCAAGGAGAGGAGCAGGGGGAGGAGGAGTGCTGCGCCCTCAGCAAGACTGTGCCCAGGGTGGACCGCCCCTCCCACCCACCCCCTTTTTACTACGCAACTGCTTCCATTCTCTTATTTCCCTGTCCACTTGGACTTAATCTAAGTTGTACCTAAGGCAGTGGAGGTTGATTCAACTTGCCCAGAATCACAAGGCGTATCATAAGAACATAAGAATTGCCACTGCTGAGTCAGACCAGTGGTCCATCATGCCCAGCAGTCCGCTCACGCGGCGGCCCTCTGGTCTAAGACTAGCACCCTAACTGAGACTAGCCCTACCAGCGCACGTTCTTTTTCAACAGAAACTTGTCCCCATTTCTCAGCCTAGCCTGAAATATATGGATATGTGTCTCCCATCCCGTGTGTACTAAACCTATACCCGATCTTATTTTTGGTTTTATTTTTATTTTTTAATATTGTAATTTAAGTTGCCCTTTTCCCTAATGTTTTAATGTCAATTAGCAGTATATGTGATATTTGTGGATTTTATTATTTTATCCGATTTTTATCTGATGTAAGTCGCATCGAAATGAGATTTTGCGATCTAATCAAAGAATTTATTAAACTTGAAACTTGAAACTAGCTGCTCCTCTACTCCTTTTTTCTCTAGTGCCATGTAGATTAATAGTAGCCTGAAACATTGCGAGAAAAATATTTTCATCTTGGAGTTGCACTAATGAATCAAGGTGAAGTTTCCCAGCTAGTTTAATCAAACATTGTACTCGCTGAAAAAACATTGGCTTGAACAGGTTCAAGCTCATGCTTTGTGATTTGATTCTTCGCCAGCCATCGGAAACATTATTTGCTCCAGAAAAATCCTTTGGCTACCAGAACATCTAATTTGGCTAGTGATTTTTATAGGTGCTCTGCATGCATCCATTGATCTCTAGGAATGTTTCTTGTACTCCAGTTGATTGGCAACCATTGAAACTGATTTGTTCACAGTTTGCATAAAAAGAAAATATAGATAGCAATTAAAAACAAATTGGCATCTTGTTCATGCCTAACGATTCAGTTTCCTAGAGGAATTTGCAAAATGTCACCTGACCGGACTCTAAGGGGCTTAGTTATCAACGCGGGCTATTAAGTTGTGTTTATTTTAACACTAACTCGGGCAATTTTATCACAGGCAATTTTAAGCGGTGAGACCTACCTCCTCCTTTACTAATGCGCAACGAGGGTTTTAGCGCCGGCAGTGGAAATCTATGAGCGTCGGAGCACTTACCGCCATTGCCAGCACTAAAACCCGCGATATGTGTTAGTAAAGAAGGGGGCTAGTTACTAATAACTAGGGTTAATAATAAAATAACACATCTTAATGGTAGCTCACACTGACAATATCCACCCTGAATGGATATTTAAAAACATGTCTGAGTTCTTTCACAGTTCTGTCCCATATTTCAGACTGCGTGGGCTTCTTGCACAATTTTTAAATATAACATTCTTTAAGGTTGAAGACAAGTCTTTAGTGGCAAGGGTGTGGATATGATGAGTATGATATAGGGAACGGTGTTAACCCATCACTTTATAGTTAACTAGTATTTTAGCCCGTTACATTAACGGGTGCTAGAATATATGTCTGTCTGTCTCTCTGTCTTTATTTCTGTCTCTCTCTCCCTCCCGCTGTCTTTCTTTCTGTCTGTCTCTGTCCCTGACCCCCTTTGTCTGTCTGTCTTTCTGTGTATCTCCCTGCCCCTGTGTCTTTCTTCTTTTTTTTCTGTCTCCCTTCCTCCCACTGTCTGTCTGTCTTTCTATCTATCTGTCTCTCTCCCTGCTTCCTATGTAGCAGCATTTCTCTCCCACCACTTCCCTGTGCAGCAGCCAAAGCAGCATTCCCTCCCCCCACACCACTTCCCTGTGCAGCAGCAGTAGTGTTTCCTCTACCCCCCTTTCTCTTCCCGCGGTCTGTCTGGCTCCCTTAGTCCCTTACCGCCCCCCACTTCCCTTCCCTTCCCATGGTCCCAACTATGAACCTGGCAATTCCAGCAGCATGTGCAGCAATCTTCACACACTGCTTCGGTTCCTTCTACTGCCCTGATTCACTCTGGCACATCCCTGATGACATCATCAGAGACGCGGCAGAGCAAATCAGGGCAGTAGAAGGGCCCGAAGCAGCGTGTGAAGACTGCTGCACACGCTGCTGGAATCGCCAGGTTTGTAGTCGGGACTGCGGGAAGGGAAGGGGGGGGGCGGCAAAGGACTCGGGTCCCAGGCGGCGAGGTCAGCGCAAGAGCTGGGGTGGAAAGTTGCTGGGCTCCTCGGGTCTGTCGCGGAGGCCGAGCCGGCTCCGTTTCTCGGTTCGTCCCGGGGAGGGGGGGGGCAGGAGGCACTCTTTGTGCCCCAGCCCTTCAGAGAGTGCATGTGAGTAGCCAGGAGGCCTAGGCGGTGACAGGGGCTGCGGCGGCCGTCTCTGAGTGACACCAACTCTCGCTTCTCCTTTTCTGTCACTGCCGGACCACTGCCCCACACCCTCTGACGATTATGGTACACTTTTATTTTCCCCCTCTGTGGCTGCCTCTAAATGTCCTGCCGCCGAAAGCGCCTGTCGTGTCTCTAGTGCACCTTTGGATATGTAGTAAGCACGCATGCGCACTCTTGCTGGCATATCCCGACAGATCAGATCTCAGGGAACACGTGGTGAGAGTGCGCATGCGCGCTTAGCGTTTTATTATTATAGATTGCTAGGTTTGGGATCAGGATGGAATTGTTTTCACTGGTACAGTATTGGCTACAAATACACAATATTCTGCTTTTCTCTGGCTTACTCTATATTAAGAGTTGTTAGGAAATCATTAAAGAAAATTAGCCTGGAGGAACCTCTTGAATTTTTTTCCGCCCATCCAACAATGCAACTATTAAATTGGGTGCCACATGTATAACCTATTCTAAAAGGTTGCATTAGATCAGGGGTGTCCAACCTGCGGCCCAAGGGCCGCATGCAGCCCAGTGAAGTATTTTGTGTGGTCCCGATCGAGGGCAATGCAGTGTTTTCCTCTACTGCCCCCGGGTGTTTACCATTTTGCCGGCTCCTTCCTCTGTCTTGCTGCAGCGTTTGCATGTTTGTGCGGCCCCAGAAACATTTTTTTTGGCCACTGTGGCCCAGTGAAGCCAAAAGGTTGGACACCCCTGCATTAGATAGTTGTTGTTAGGTGCCATTGACTTGCGTTTGAGTCCTAGCAACTTAATAAAAATATAAGAATTACCTTACTGGGTCAGACCATCGGTCCATCATGCCATCAGACCAATGGTCCATGTTCTCACAGTTGCCAATCCAGGTCACTAGTACTTGGCCAAAACCTAAAGAGTGGCTTTCCCCATGTCTTTCTCAATAGTAGGCTATGGACTTTTCCTCCAGGAAATTGTCCAAACCTTTCTTAAAACCAGCTACGCTATCTGCTCTTACCACAACCTCTGGCAATGCGTTCCAGAGCTTCTCTGAGTGAAAAAATATTTCCTCCTAGTGGTTTTAAAAGTATTTCCCTGTGACTTCATCGAGTGTCCCCCTAGTCTTTGTAATTTTTGACACAGTGAAAAATCGATCTACTTGTACCCGTTCTACTCTACTCAGAATTTTGTAGACTTCAATCATATCTCTCCTCAGCTTTCTCTTTTCCAACCTGAAGAGCCCTGCCCCTAACCTCTTTAGTCTCTCCTCATACGAGAGGAGTTCTACAGTCTGCCTGCAATTTTTCACATTCCACATGCGTTTTAACAACTTTGAACTGTTTAGTGTCATCTGCAAATTTAATCACCTCACTCGTCGTTCCAATTTCCAGATAATTTATAAATACGTTAAATAGCACCGGTCCCAGTACAGATCCCTGCGGCACTCCGCTGTTTACTCTCCTCCATTGAGAAAAATGACCATTTAACCCTACCCTCTGTTTTCTATCCGATAACCAATTCCTAATCCACAACTGAACTTTGCTACCTATCCTATGACTCTTTAATTTTCTCAGGAGCCTCTCTTGAGGAACTTTATCAAAAGCTTTCAGAAAATCTAGATACATTACATTACAGATTTCTATTCCGCCATTACCTTTCAGTTCAAAGCGGATTACAAAAAGAGTTATGGAAGAAGGGTTACAACGTTAGATCAGAGAAGGTTTCCAAGAGAGGGAAAAGTAGGATCTGGGGTTAGGGAGGGGATGGTAAGAGGGGGGTTAAGCTTTATCATGGTATTAAGCTTTATTAAGGGATTTCTTGAAGAGTATAGTTTTTATTTCCTTTCTGAACATCTTGTAGTCTGGGGTTGTTGTCAATAGGTTGGAGACTTGGTTGTCTATCTTCGCTGCCTGAGTGGCCAGTAGTCCGTTGTATAGTTTTTTCCGTTTTACTTCTTTGATTGGGGGGGTAAGTGAAGTTTTCATCAAGTTTTCATGGCAGAATACAGAAGCAGATTACCAGGCCTTTCTTCTGTGCAGCATAAATCTCATGTTGTTGCCGTTGCCACATAGGAGGCGATCCTCCGCCTCTCTGATTCACTTCCGTTGCGTCAGGGGAAGATTCCTGCACAATAGCCCTACTTTGCAAAGAATGGCGCTCTGGGATTCCCTGTGGTGGTATTCAACAGTGTAGGTGTCTGATAAAAGAAGAGAGGACACCTGAAGAATGGCGATTTGATATTTGCGATAAATGCTACAATGTTTTGAATTTGTGTTCCTTTTCTTTGACTGGAAGCTGGAATTAAGTGGAGTTTTTATAGTTTATTTATATTCCACCTTTATACAAGGTGGATCACAGCATTGCATACATAATAAAATACAAAAACAAATGGCATGCAAAACGTGTTACAAAGCAATCGTTGACATGCAAATCAGCAAAAACTCATCACAGAAAAGCGTCGGGAGGAAGCTGATCTTAATATCAGTCAACACCATAAAAGTCCCTCCCATCAGGAGGCATATTTCATCTGACAAAAAAGATGCCGCTTCAACAGTTTCTTAAATTGTCCCAGATCTTTCTGCTGTCGAACATACCCTGGAAGTTTGTTTCACTCCACAGGTCTAGCAAAGAAAAAACACTTTTTCTGATTGCTTCATGTTGAAAAGGTTTATATGATGGAATTACTAGGTCAAAGTGACCTGCAGAACGCAATTGCCTAGCAGGTCCATATGGTACAATACAGTTCTGCAAGTGCACAGGAGAAAGCTGATGCAAACTTAAATACACCATCAATGCCAATTTATATTTTACTCAATATTTCACTGTCAGCCAATCAAGTTTCAAGTTTTATTAAAATTTGTTGTGCACGCAATGTCAAATATTTCAAAGCATATTACAAGTTAAAAAAATTGGGGGGAAACCATGAGATATTTTGCTGCAAAATACAATAAAACCTTGGTTTGCGAGCATAATTCGTCCCAGAAGCATGCTTGTAATCCAAAGCACTCGTATATCAAAGCTAATTTCCCCATAGGAAATAATGGAAACTCAGAAGATTCGTTCCACAACCCAAAAACTTTAATACAAAATACTATACGTACTCGCTCATTTAGAACAGACACTACAATCTTGCAGCGTCATAGAGAGAAGAACCATCGGCTCAGTTGTGATGATGTGACGCATGTTGATGTACTCGTATTGCAAGACTTTGCTCGTTTAGAACAGTCACTACAATCTTGAAGCGTCAGAGAGAGAAGAGCCATTGGCTTAGTTGTGATGTGTGTATACTGTTTGTACTTGTATTGCAAGACTTCGCTTGTATATCAAGTTAAAATTTAATAAAATGTTTTGCTTGTCTTGCAAAACACTTGCAAACCAAGTTACTTGCAATCCAAGGTTTTACTGTAATAATATATATACGTACAAATTTAGGGCTCCTTTTATGAAGGCACGTTAGGGCCTTAACGTGTGGAATAGCGTGCGCTAAATTGCCATGCGTGCTAGCTGCTACCGCCTCCTTTTGTGCAGGAGATAGATTTTCAGTTAGCGCACGCTAATCCGGTGCGTGCGCTAAAACGCTTAGTGCACCTTCGTAAAAGGAGCCCTTACTGCCGATACAGAAGGAGAGGGGGATGAGCTACAATTGTTAAAGAAAATGGAGAAACATTTATGGGTAAAAAGTGAGAATAAAGAAGGAGAGAAAAAAAGAAGAAGAACAAATTTTTGAGTCCTATAAATGAGGACTAAATAAAATTGGATATTAGGATATAAAATTTTAATCATAAACTGGTCTCAAATGCATCCTTGTACAGGAAAGATTTTTAAAAACCTTTGAATTTTTCTCATGAGGTTTCACCATGCAAATAATTTGGTAGATTATTCCAGAGTTGAGGAGCTAAAACTGAAAAAATAGTAGATCTCTTGGTGCCTATTACTTTTAAGGAGGGAATGGTCAGACGATGCTGTTCTGTTGATCTGAGTGTCCTAGATGGGGGGTGTATGGTATCAGGAAGCGGTCTAAAAATATTGGTGCATTAGATTGTCGGATTTTAAAAATTAATAATGCAATTTTGTAAGTAATTCTGTACGGGACTGGTAGCCAATGTGCTTTTTGCAGAAGTGTTGTAGTTCCTTCCTATTTCTCCTACTGTAAACCGCGTCGAGCTCTACGAACGTGGAGATGATGCGGTATACAAACCTAAGGATTAGATTAGTTTTTATTGCTGTGTATTGTATAATTTGCAATCTTATTTCTTTCTGTGTTATGCCTTGATACAACGAGTTACAGTAATCAAGCCTAGAGATAATTAAAGAATGAATGAGGGTGTTAAGGGCTTCTGGTTTTAAGACTTTTGCTAAGGATCTGATTACGGTAGTCCTAACCTATAGAAACAATTTTTTACCACTGAACTGATCTGGTCGTGATATGAAAGTTTTTGATCTAGTATTACTCCCAGTATTTTTGTAGTTGTTACTATTTGAAGTGGGGATTTATCTAAAAGTATTTGAGATGAAAATGTTAGATTATTTTTCCATGGAAAAACATTGCTGAGGATTTTGATACGTTTATTGCTAACATATTACATGCTCAAAGTCCCATACAATAGACAAATAAATGAGTTCTGAACAACCTGCAGGGCTCGGAGACATGATGATGGAATCCTCAAAAGTTGTTTTTTTTCTGATGAATTATGGTGTTTTGGCCCCTGCATTTGAATTACCGAAGTGATAAGATGTATCTGAAGTCTGTTTTCTCCACTTTATGAGAAATCAGTGGCTGCAGCCCCAGAAGAGCCTTTATTCTCAAATTATATACTGGTAGTTTGTGTTTTTTGATACTTGACATAAAACATGGCAAGGAGTTGTACTTCTTTTCAATCTCAAATCTAGATTTTGACATACTTTTTCTAACCCATATAACTTAACCCACAGTTTTATTTTAAATAATTTGGTTTACTGGGAAAAAAGTAACATTTCCCTTTCCCTTCTTTCTTCCTCCCCCTCCCCCAGTATTTTCTTGCATTCTCAAAGCTGAAGTACTGTAATGTTTTTGCAAAAGTTACTTTCCTTGCATTACTGACAAAATAAATTAGGGTGCTAGTATGCTCTTCCTCTCCAAATTTGTTCTTAATGCTACTCTGATAGACTCAATGTCAAGACAATAGGTTTTACTTAAGACTAACTTGAGAGCAGGGTTTTTTTGTGTTGCTTTTCTTAAGACACCTATATTTATATGTATGTATTTTTTAAAATCCATTTTCGACATACATTATTTTAAGGAAACATAATTTAGAAATACAATAGTTTGGGACCAAAACGCACCCAGAATAGGACTAGCACTTTCACAAAGAAACAGAGTCAAGAAGGTAAGATGATATTTTAATTAATATTGGCAGCGTCGCTGCCTTAAGGCATGTCCTTTTTCATTGTCCTGCTTCTTACAGAGACAACCAACAATGGCTGTGTGGTCGACGTCAGGTCCCTGTATCTAACATGAGGCTGTATATTTTTCTGTAGCATATCCTGCGACAATAATGACTTGATAAAAGAAAAACAGCTAAGGTTTCTGTTCCCATTAATCTACCAGCACGAACTTGTTTGTGGAGCACTAACAACGTCACCTAGTTCAGCTGTGCTTTTCTGCCGCCTCCTCCTAATGTGTTAAGAGGACATACTGAGCTATATGATACAGAGTCCGCTAATCTACGATCCCTTGTTCTTTTGGCATCTGTGTTAAATGTTGCCTAGCTTTCTCAGGAATATGCACCCAAAATGCTTCGGCTGTCTTGAGAAAGGTCAAGCAGCTGGTAGTTGAGAAGCGAAAAAATAAAAAGTCCAACAAAGATACTGAGAAATTGAAAAAGGAGGGTATTCTCCTGACATATTAGGAACTTTAGAATGATTAATGTTTATGTTAATTTATCGCTTTTACATATTAGAATGATTAATGTTTGCTAATTTATGGCTTTTTACATGTTGATTAATTGCTTTAGTTTCAGTCCCTGAAAATGTGCAAGTGGCAATGAGATCCATATGCGAACTCGCAGTTCCCTGAAAGACACCCCAGTCTGTCTGCATTTCCCAGGGCTGGATCTGTTGGTTATGGGGGGAAATAATTACGTTTGTTTTCTAACTCAAGTAATTTTACTGTAAATTGCAACATTTTAACCTTCATATATTTTGTAGGCAGAATAGTCGGTAGACGCCTTCGAGTTAGTGATGTGGATCCCGTATCGCCGTATATACTGATAATCTCCACTATATTCTGTTATCACTTGATTCCCTTGATATGTAATTCTCAAAATTGAATCCTCTACCACACCATGTAATGAACACGAATCACTGTTATGTAATTTATCTAGATAATCTTTATTATGCAAATCTTTTGGTAATTCCTATAATTTGTATTCCGCCTTGAACAATATATAATGTATAATGTATTCGAAATTAATTTTCCTATGAACTGTTTTCCTACCTTCTTCTACTCTATGTTTATAACCTAACTAATTTATTTTTCTCAAGTACTTTAGCAAGAATGTGAGCCTTTGGGACAGTCAGGGAACTCTAAGTACTTTCTCTTCATCTTAATTAATCTTACTTATTCTTCTGTTTCTACTGTAAACCGCTTAGAACCTCACGGTACAGCGGTATATAAGAAATAAAATTATTATTATTATTGGCAAGATGAAATGCTCTGAATCAAAGTCATAATCCTTTAATATTAGTTACGGCGTCAGCATAACACAAGACAATGAAAACAAACATCTTCTTGGTACTCCAGTACCTTCTAAAAAATAAATAGTTGAACAGAATATTTCTGTGAGGATTTTCTTTTTTTTTTGCATTAGCTTCTGAACTGTGTAAGGCTTTTTGTGAACCTTCTTTCAGTGTATAAAATAAAGTCATATGGTTGTCATATTAATCCATCTGGACACAGAAACAAAATTCAATGAACAAGCTGTAGGTGATAACTGTTTTACTGAATTGAACACATTTATGACATATTTTCAGAATCTGTGCTTCCTTCATCAAGCTGGTGCTGAATGAGCTGCCTGCTGAAATTTCCAGTAAGTTGGATTTGAATCGATCAATCAATCTTTGTATGGAAAATTTGTTGATTGTTAAATTGTGTTAGGAATGTCTAATCATCAGATGTGTTTTATTTGTGATCTCTGTATCAAAAACTATTAACGTTATATACGGTTGCATTTTATGACTTTGTTAGTGGCCTATATAAGACATTTGTGAGATGTAACAGAATGCATCAGTCTAAGTTAAGCTAAGAATCTGTCAGCGCTGGAAGCTCATTGGTCAACAGGTCCATTATCTAAATCCCAGCTGGGTTTCCCAGTGCCAATATATTTAACATTACTAAAATAAAATGTAATATTCTATGCCATCAACCAAGATATCAAGCAGAGTTGCAAAAAGGCAGGAAATGATTTTGGTTATGCTTAGAATTCTATTTGATGAGTTGGTTTGATTTTAGTAATTTGGCTCAAAAAAAATTCTCTTGCATCCAAAAATGAAAAATTTCTTTAAACCCAGCAGGCGGCATACTGAAAATATTTATTTCTTTTTGCATCGTTCATTTCCCTTGCCATATGTGAAAGTATTCAGCACATTGTTTCTAGTATAATGAAGACTTAACACACACATGCAAGTGATCTTAATCAGATAAAACAAACTCCATGACATTGACAAAACGTGCTGAATTCTGTTCAGTATTTCTAATGGCAATATAGCGTATGGAGCTAACAGAGTTGCTAATGTGTGCTACTCTGTTGGTGTGTACTAATGCTGTTAATGTTTTATTTGTGTGATAACTAGGTTCCCTTGCATGGAATGTGCAGTCGGTGGCATAGTAAGGATGGGGGAAGGTACACCCCGGGAATCATCTTGGGGAGGGGGGTGCCGGCACCTGTCCTTCTCCTTGCCGCACGTGTGCGCCCGTTCCCTTCCCTTCCCTCTTTAATTTTCCCGGTGCGAGCAGCATCATGAACTTGCTGCCCATGTCAGTGTTGGTTCTCTCTGACGTCACTTCCGGGTGCTGCACCTAGGAAATGATGACAGAGGGAGAGTTGACACTATGTGGGCAGCAAGTTTGTCATGCTGCTCACGCCGGGCAAATTTAAAGAGGTATGGGGGAAGGGAAGGGGGCATGCACGCGGCACGGGGGTTGGGAAGGAGTGGGGGCAGAGAAAAGGGTGGGGGGAGGTACGCCACCGCTCCGGGTGCCACTCACTCTCGCTACGCCACTCTGTGCAGTAAAATGACATTGGTGCATTCTAACCTGGTAGCAATTTTTAGTAATGCTAGCTGTGAATCTTCAGTCAAGTCCTGAACCTGGTATGATTTTCTTCCATAACAGAGCAGGTGAACCCTCCAGAAATGAATATATAAAATGTATTAAGCTTTTTATTAATGCTACTCAATTACTGTTTTGATCCAGTATTAAGATTTTATACCGTGGGGAGTGTGGTTGACATTACCTGCACTGCAGGTACTTTTCTGGCTGCCTCTGCCTGAGGTCGGAGGGACTTCCCAGATGGGACATCTTGCGCCCGCTCCATTTGGCCATCGGGAACGTGGTTGAAGTTATCTGCGCTGCAGGCACTTTTCTGGCTGCCTTTGCCTGATGGAGGGACTTCCCAGACGGTACATCTTGTGCCCGCTCCACAGAATGCGGACACGTGCCCGAGGGCATGTGTGCAAAGGGGCACGCATCTTTGGAGCACCTTCAGAGCAACTTGGGAGCATTAAGCATAGTGTTCTGCCCCATTTTTCGATGGGGAAGAGGAAAGAAAGGGTAAAAGGGAAATTTGGACTAAGCAGTATGTTCCCCCAACCTCCCAGAGACTTCCCTATCATTCCAGAGACCCCCCCCCCCAACATCCTGTGAGTGGAAGATTGGAGCTTTCAAATTTAGACATCCGACGAGCACAGAAGGAGGCAGCAGGCTTTCTTGACCGCAGCACGTCCTCCACACCAGTGAAGTTCATGAACCGTGTCCGTCGACCAGACATGATTTTGGAGAGGGGAGAGGTGATAGATTTCTCCTCCATGAGCTCCTCAGATCGAACATCTATGACCAGCCCCTCTCCTTCTCCTTCTTTGGACTTTTCTGCTCCAGGCACACCAGCTTCTCAGTCAGCCACTCCTAGCCTGCTGTCTGAAGCAGATCTTATACCAGAAGTGATGCCACCACAGGCCTTGTTCCATGATGATGAAGAAATGGAAGGAGATGGGATGATTGACCCTGGAATAGAATATATTCCTCCGAGCGCATCCCATGCTGGTGGGGGCACTATGTCCATGAACAGAAAGAAGATGAAAGCACCAGAGCAAATCAAACAAGAGATGGAAAGCGAGGAAGAAAAACTGACAAGGATGACTGCTGACCATTCAGGCTCCGAGGACTCAAATGTGTCTCTACAGGCCCATGCAAGAGACAAGAGGAAGGCACAACCTGAGAAGGCTGATAAGTCCAGAATGCCCAAGGACATCGCACTCACCCTCTATGAAGAAAAACTACTGCTGAAGAGGCTGGAGAGGTGCCCTGAGGCTTATGTTTATGTTCTTATGATTCATTGAAAGTCCAAATATTAAGAGATTTAGTTTAGCCTTCTCAGACCACAGTGACTCAATCATTTTTGATTCCTCTCCAGACTGTTTTTTTTCTCATTCCTCTTCTGAGATCTATTAGATAATACAGAGATATCCTTGAAAGCTATAATGAAAGCGATAGTAAAAATGGATGTCATTGCATGATAATTTGCAAATCTTCAGCAAGTATACTGAAACTACTTGCTGAACGGGATACTTGATTGAATACTTTGGAAAAATCTTTGGGGAAATTTGAATCATAGATAAAGGTTTGTCAATTGGCACAGGCTTCGGCTATAAAAGATAACCTGATAATTGGAAATTTTTTAAAATATGTCTAGTGCGTCTAATCTAAGATTATTGAATTGTCCTGAAACTCATTTTCTTTCCCCTAAAGAATTCTTTAAGTTATATCTGAAGGATGTAATACTATTGAACATTGATGAGAAGGAGATTCTGAATACTTATTATGTACCATGAGGTGTAAGAGAAACAAGACAAGAGGGAGGGGTTGATATTATAAATACTCCAGACAGTTTGGATCTTACTAACTTCTTCGAGAATACTCATGAGCCTATAACTAAAAGATCCACTTTACTTGTTACAATGTCATCAGTGAAAAAGAAAAGAATAATTATGAAAGCTTATTTTCCAAAAAAAGCGACTATGTTCTATGGTCAGATAGTTTCAGTTTTCCCAGATGTGTCCAGACAAACTCAGTGTCGTTATAAAGCCTTTCTCCAGCTGAGACCTAGAGGTCCTTTTACTAAGGCGCTTTAGCCATTTTAGCGCACGTTAAATATTAGTGCGCACTAAACGCTAATGCGTCCATAGACTATAATGAATGCATTAGCATCTAGCGCGCCTTGGTAAAAGGACCCCCTAGAGTCCTAGCTGGCGGAGGTACTTTATTTTTGAAGTTTCCCTGCAAATGTCTGGTCATATGTGTTTTGGGAACTGACACATTTAGAAACTTTTCTTTCTGATAAGACTGAGAATTAATGAAAATGTTTTATTGTAATTTCTTCCATTGGGTTTAAATGGAGTGGAGGAAATTCTCCTGCTCCCCATGATGTGGGCTTGAAATTGTTGTAGTTTTTCTCATTTTAATTTCTGTAAATGATGTTCATTTCTGATTTGCTTTTTGATTTCTAAATTTGTAATATATGAAGAAATCTCACTAAAAAATAAAAATGTTTTTAAAAAAAGATTTTATACCGTGATTGTCTTCATATATTCTATCTAGTACTGTAGATGTGATGTGGGTTTATTTACTTGCCATGAAATGAATAGCCAAAACACCAAGGTTAGAGATAAAAAGGAAATCAAAACAAAGGGGTCCTTTTACAAAGGTACGCTAGGGCCTTAATGCGCGGAATAGTGCACGCCAAAAGGCTGCGCGTGCTAGCCGCTACCGCCTCCTCGTGAGCAAGCAGTAGTTTTTCGGGTAGCACGCGCTAATCCGGTGCGTGCGTTAAAAATGCTAGCGCACCTTTGTAAAAGGAGCCCAAACATTTGTGTTCTTACTAACACTTCATAGAGACATTCATTTTCATCACAGATAAACAATCTGGGGCTGATTCTATAAAAGGCGCCTTACTTAATTGTCAAAATACTCTTAATAGGCTCAATAATTGCTAAAATAATAATAATAATAATAATTTGGGCAATAGGCGCCTAATGCCTAAGTGGGCGTTTCTATGGGTGGAGCGTGACATATGCACCACTAAGTGTGATCTCCAAAACCTTAGGTGCCTAAAATGTAGGCCTTTAAAATCCTTGCCTACATTTCAGGTGCTGCTAGCTGTGATTCTGTAAATGGCACGTAAGTGTGATTGATACGTGGCCGGCACCATTTTTTTAGGTGCCTGCCAATTTTGGCACTATTTATAGAATCAGCCTTTTTTTTATATACTCTAAGGCTGGTGAAAGTTCTCCCGAAAACCCAGAAGAGAGCTGTGTTGCAGTGTGATGACATCACAAAACATCCCACTGGAGTTTTGGGGAAAGTCCAAAACTGCTCAAGTCAAGTTCACCCTGTGGAAGCATTTTAAACAATCTGCGCAGAGAACAAAGGCTCCCTTTTATCAAGCTGCGGTAAAAGCTCTGATGCTTATATACTAAGATTTTTCTGTTTAACTGTCTGCTCCAAAGAATCTGTTTTCTTCCTGGTAATTTTTCCATCGTTTGCCCTTTTCCTCCATTAAGGGAGTTGCCATTCTACCTTCTATTCCTTCCTTCCGAATTCTCAATCCTTAACCCTCATGCCATACTCCATTTCTTAGGGTATTTCATGCCATTGATTTAGGGTTTATTGCTGATATTAATCTGAGGGTCCCCAAGGCAGCAGACTGGATTTAAAAGTGATAAATGGAGTTTATGCAGAAGGAGGAGGAAGGACTAGTGGGATGCCTAAGGGGCCAGTCCAGGGTCTCATTCTGTTAAGCGTGTTTGTGAGCAGGATTGTGGAGGGAAGCAGGAAAAGTTGGCCTCTCTGCAGATTAGACCAAGATCTACAACAGAGTCAATACCTGAGGAAAGAGGCATTGTGATACCTCATAGATATCAGTAGTGCAAAAGAAGCAAATCTTTCTTAGAGGAAAAAATGTTGTACACTTCCCCCTCCCCATTCGCGGTTTCCCTACTCGCGATTTCACATAATTGAGATTTTTTTTTGGGGGGGGGAGGAGGGAAAAATAAACCCCATATTTTGTCTTCCCCCCGGCATCCTGGCCTTACCTGGTGGTCTAGCTGGTTTTCGGGGCAGGAGCGATCTTCCTACGCTCCTGCCCCGTGCAGATAGCCATTAGGAAATGGCTGTGGGGAGTTCCCGTAGTCTCTCGAGAGACTATGGGAACTCCCCACAGCCATTTCCTAATGGCTATCTGCACGGGGCAGAAGCGTAAGAAGATCGCTTCTGCCCCAAAAACCAGCTAGACCACCAGGGAAGGCGGAAGGGAGGTGGGGGTGGGTCAGAGCTGGATATTCATGGATTTTTGCCATTCGCGGTCCGGCTCTGCCCCTATCCCCACGCGAATAACGAGGGAGAAGTGTAGATCATGATGTGAGGCTCTAAGAGGTTGTGAGTTTGATCCCAACCTGCTCCTTGTGGATTCCTCTAATACAGTGTCTCGCAAACTTTCCGGCTTGCGGCACACTAATAAACCCAGTGCCCCAGCTGGAAGTGCGCGGTTGTCGACGCGATGACATCACATGCATGCATGATGTTATCGCGTTGCTGCCCACGCATGCGCGGAGGCCCCTCTGGCTGAGGGATCCGGGAGGAGAGGAGATGCGGGGAGAGGAAGAGGGACGCCGGCGAGGAGGGGGAAGAGTCATCCACGCTGGCTGACTGCCTCCAGAACGCAAGAGGCGCGTCCTGTAGGCAGCCAGCCGGCCTGGATAACTCTCCCCTCCTCACCAGTGTGTCGTGGCACACCTAAAATCTCAGGAGACATACTGGTGTGCCGCAGCACACAGTTTGCGATACACTGCTCTAATAGAATGACTCTAATCTCCTGCATTACACAAGGCTTTCTTGTTAATGGTCCAATTCAGGAGGTTTTGTGGTTTTTTTTTAAAATAAATCTTTATTCATTTTTAAAACTCAAACAATAAGTGTAACATACAATACAATCATCTTATACTTTAACATCCCTTAATACAGGGGTCCCCAAAGTCCCTCCTTGAGGGCCGAATCCAGTCGGGTTTTCAGGATTTCCCCAATGAATATGCATTGAAAGCAGTGCATGCACATAGATCTCATGCATATTCATTGGGGAAATCCTGAAAACCCGACTGGATTCGGCCCTCAAGGAGGGACTTTGGGGACCCCTGACTTAATATTTCATCAAATTCTAACTCGCATCAAATATCCCCCCTCCCTTATACCCAACAATTTTCATAACCATTTTTTATGCCGATGATGCACTTACCCCTGTAAGGTTCTTCCACACTTTAACTGGTCAGTGTGGGAGGGGTTCTGAGACTTTTTCCTACCTCTTGGACAGTTTAATAAGCCGTTGAATGCTGGAAGCTTATGTCATCATTTGTATTAAACTAGTTAACACTCTAGTGTACGTGTCATTTTCATTTTTTCATTTATTCAATTTTTTATACCGTTCTACCAGAGGAGCTCAGAACGGTTTACATGCATTTATTCAGTTTTCCCTCTCTGTCCCGATGGGCTCGCAATCTATCTATCGTACCTGGGGCAATGGGGGGATTAAGTGACTTGCCCAGGGTCACAAGGAGCAGTGTGGGTTTGAACCCACAACCTTAGGGTGCTGAGGCTGTAGCTTTAACCACTGCGCAACACTCTCCCATCTATAGATTGTGCTGATTAATTTCTAAGGGAGTGGCACACTACATTTTGATTGTCCTTATGAACTTGTGTTGGGAATACAAGTCACTTCATCTGCCATTTCCCCAGGTAGCACAGTTAGAGTGTGAGCCTGCTGCGACAGATAGGGAACAATACTTAAGAGTACCTGATTTCTATTTAATGTATTATAAACCGCTTTGGGTGAATCTCTTCCTGAAAAGGCGGTTAATAAATCCAAATAAATAAATAACTATTTCCTCCCGGAAAGAGTGGTACATGCAAATGGCCTCCCGCAGGAAAAGGTGAATACAGAAACAATTCTAGAATTAGTTATAAAACACAGAATTAGTTATAAAATCTTACTTTTAACCTTTACAGCACGCTTAAATAATCAGCCAGAGTTCATTGACAGACTTTTAATTCCTTATAATCCTTCAAAAACGCTTCGTTCAATGTCACAAAACCTTCTTGTCATACCATCATTAAAATTAATTAATACATTGCGTTCCAATAATTTTGCTGTCACTGCCCCTTCTCTCTGGAACTCACTGCCCAATTATTTGCGCTGTGAAACCGTAACAAAACAATTCAAATCAAAATTAAAAACATATTTGTTCCAGGATGCCTTTGAACAATAACTGTCCTCTTAAGGACAAAAACAAACAAGTTTCATCTCTTTTTATCCTAACCTATTGTTCTTTCCCTTTTTTTGTTGCGCTGTCTCTTTCACGATTGTAGTGCTTCCTTTTTCCTATTGTTTGAAGTTAGTCCACTAAATTAGTTTCACTAAATTAGTTTGGTATTGTTTAGTATCCCTAATTTTAACCTGTTTTTATGTTAATTTTATATTGTACACTGCTTAGAAACCTGATTAAGTGGTTTAAATTTTTTTTAATAAACTTGATAATAAGCATAAAATTTTTTTAAATAAACTTGATAATAAGCATAAAATTTTTTTTAATAAACATGATAATAAGCATAAAGTTCCTGGTTATGAAGAAGTGAGGGACAACAGATCAACTGAGTCTGTTACTGCAGTAGTACTCAGAGATATTTATCTGCCATCATACTGTATGTTTTGTTCACGTTTAGGAATCACATAATTAATACCTAATAAGCTCTGTTCAAGTACTATTAAACCTAGAAGTATCACTAGCCCTGGATGAGGCAGGCCTACAAACAATATGGCGTTACTGCTAGGCTTACCAGACGTCCAGGCGTCGGGAAGGCTTTTCAAAACCCGGCACTTTGTCTGAGTTTTGAAAAGCTGGTGAGACGAGGTTTGGGTGGGGCTGGGTTTGGGGAGCGGAATGGAGGCGGGGCTGGGGGGGGCAGAGTGGAGATGGAAAATCTGGTAACCCTAGTTACTGCAGTTTGATATCTTCTGTTTTTTTAGTGTCACTTTCTTTTCTGGGGAATGGTAATCAGTGGTAGTGTGAGTTTGAGCCACTCAAACGGAGTAGCTAGTGTCGTGATGTTTGATGTGCTGGACATTTCATAGCAATAATACCTGGTGAAACTCAGGATCCGAGTATTGGTTCTCCAGGGCATACCTCAGTAACTTCTTGTCATCTTGTTTGATGGTAGTCTTCCAGGCTTTGCTCAGGGTGGCCATATCTTATATGGAATATGAAAGGCGATCTGAAAACAGTTGGATAATATTTTATCATTTATTTTCCCCTAGAGTGTGCAATGATTTAGAAATGACATGAGTGGGAACAAGAGACCTGCTTCACACAGTTGGAATTTTTCCTATGGGAATATGTTAGTGTTTTTCATTCTTCAAGGTTTTTCTTTAGCAGAAGGTCCAAGTGGCATCTAGATATTTTATAGTGAATTGAAAACTTTTTTTAAGTCTTTTTTAATTCCACATGCTATTAGTGATGTTTTTGGAGGCCCGCACAGGAACACTGTAGAAGCTGATGAAATGTTTCATCTCGACGGAGTTCTTTAAGGAAATGTTCATGATAAATCTGTTCCCTAGGGCAGTATAAACGACCATACAAGTTCATTAATTGTTTAGTAGAATCAGATTTTCCATTGCACAGATTTTGCAAAGTATTTAGCAAACACACAGCACAGGTATGCATTCATGCCAAACTATTAATTTTTTTCTTGATACTTTATTTTTATAGTAAACTTATAAGATGATCCTGTCTAGAATAAAGCTACTAGATGTGGTCATAAGCAGTCACCCTCTATGAATTTGTCTGGAAACTGCTATACCCACTGTGGATATTATTTTATGTACTGCCTTGTGCACAGTCCATGTAGATATGGAAACAAAGGGAAAAATACAAAGCAAACACATAAAATAAGTAAAGAAATCTGCTGCTTTTCAGTTTGTTAGTCCTCTTGAATGCAACAAATATACCCCCTTTTCTAAAACTATGGAAGCGGTTTCTAGCGCAGGCCGTTGCGCTGAATGCCCTGCCCCCGATGCTCATAGGAATTCTATGAGTGTCGGGAGCAGCGCAGAGCATTCAGCGTGCCGGCCTGCGCTAAAAACCGCTTCTGCGGTTTTGTAAAGGGGGGGGAAAGGCAAACTAAAAATATATGAGTTAACCATTTTATTGGGCTAAGACTACATTTCTTGATGAGCTTTTGCTAGCTAGCTAATAATTTCATTGTGAAGTCAGTGAAAAATGTTTATTAACTAAGGGCCCCTTTTACGAAGCAGTGCTGCCATGGTGAATGCACCAAAGCCCATTCAATTCCTATGGCGTTCGGTGTATTTACTGCGGCAGCATCCGTACCACAGCTTTGTAAAAGGAGCTCTAAGGGATTCTTTTACTAAGCTGTGGTTTAAAGTGGCAACCTTAATGCAGATTTTTATCTTATGCTAAGGCCATTTTTATCACAAAAGTAAAATGACCAATTTCTATTTCTCCTATTAAGGGCCATGTGCCAATGTTCACATCACTGGCTCCAATTCCACCCTACCACCGAATATACTTTATTATTCTAAGGGCTCCTTTTACAAAGGTGCGTTAGGGCCTTAACGCGCGGAATAGCATGCGCTAGCCGCTACCGCTTCCTCTTGAGCAGGCGGTAGTTTTTCAGGTAGCGCGCGCTAAAAACGCTAGCGCACCTTTGTAAAAGGAGCCCTAAATCTTCATATTATCTTCATATTTTAATTCTTTAATTCTCAAATAACTTTTGTAAAAATTCTCAACTGTTTTTTTTTGGTTTTTTTTAAATAAATTCAAAGTGGTCCAATCTTGGCCTAGACATACCTGTAAACTCAGCAGGGGGGTGCAATAACATTACAAACTGCTTTGATCAGAATCGGCAACTATATCTTCAAATTATTTCAAAAGGTAACGCCGTTCTGTGGCAGTAAAAGAAGTTGTGCCAGTGACGTGAGCAGGAGCCTGTGAACGTTGTTCTCGTAAGAATCCGTAGTGGGTACATAAGCTCCATATTCCGAGGCTCTTTATTCCTTTTAAAAGAATTAAGGATAATCGCTCCTTCCATTTCTGTTTTGTTCATCTCACCAGTGGATTTTTTTTTTTTTTTTTAATTTAATACATGTGCTAATGTTGCCATTAGTGTATGACCATTAAAAAATTTTAGTACATGAGTACTTGCTGACACCTATTTTTTAAAAGGTAAGGGCTTATGTGATAAACAGCATATGGTAATATAGCTGCACTAATTGATTAGCAGAAAAATGACCACTCTCTGCCACCCCCAGACACATCCCTTCCATAGTAAAATAAAAAGTATTGTATAGTGTATGCAGATCAGGACATTACCGCAGGAGGCTTGAGCATGTCTTATGGTAAATGCACGCTAGCACTTACTGCAACTTAATAAAAAGACCTCTAAGCTTCTTATACGGCCAAATTACACAAAGTGCCATACAGCAGTTTACAATAAACAATATACATCCAAACGTTAACAAAAGACGTTACTTATATCAGAGAGAAGAATAGGGAGAAACTGAGATGAAGAAGAGTAGTAATAGGAAAAGGAAGGGGAAGGTGAGGCATGGAAAAAGAAAAGAGGAACATGAGGGATGTGTTTAGATGAAACAGGAGACAACAGAGATGTGGATATGGTCAGCATTTCCGAGGTCATTTTTGGGGCCTTCATTTTCCTTTACCTTTCTAGCCTTCCTAGTCTTAAGTATTTAGCTGTAGAAGACATTAGATTGGAGGAGAGTAAACAGTGGAGTGCCACCGGAATCTGTACTAGGACCGGTGCTATTTAACTTATTTATAAACAATCTGGAAATTGATTAAATTTGCAGATTACACTAAACTGTTCAAAGTTGTTAAAACGCATGCGGATTGTGAAATATTTCAGGCAGACCTTAGGAAATTGGAAGACTGACCGTCCAAGTAGCAGATGAAATTTAATGGGGACACATGCAAAGTGATGCATATTGAGAAGAATAACCCAAATCACAGTTACTGGACGCTAGGTTCCACCTTGGGAGTTAGCACCCAAGAAAGGGATCTGGGTGTCATTGTAGACAATACAATGAAACCTCCTGTCCAATTTGTGGCGGCGGCCAAAAAAAGCTAACAAGATATTAGGAATTAGTTAAAAAGGGATGGTTAACAAGACTAAATGCTCAAGTACCTGAATAAACTCATGTAAACCATTCTGAGCTCTCCTGGGAGAACAGTATAGAAAACTAAATAAATAGAATAATGCCTCTGTATCGCTCCATGGTGCGACCTCACCTGGAGTATTGCGTTCAATTCTGGTCTCCTTATCTCAAGAAAGATATAGCAGCACTAGAAAAGGTTCAAAGAAAAGTGACCAAGATGATAAAGGGGATGGAACTCCTCTTGTATGAGGAAAGATTAAAAAGGTTAGGGTTTTTCAGCTTGGAAAAGAGACGGCTGAGGGCCGATATGATTGAAGTCTACAAAATCCTGAGTGGAGTAGAACGGGTACACGTGGATCGATTTTTCGCTCTGTCAAAAATTACAAAGACTAGGAGACACTCAATGAAATTGCAGGGAAATACAGTCAAACCTCGGTTTGCGAGTAACCCGGTTTGCGAGTGTTTTGCATTCTCGCAAAACGTGTCTCGCAAACCGAGTGTTGACTCAATTTGCGAGCACCCCCGATACCGGCATCGCTCCCCCCCGCTCGCAAAGGGCCCCCTCCCGCTCAAATTGGCACCCCACCCCCCCGCGAGAACAGGAACCACCCGCCCGACCAACTTTAACTCACCTCCCCTTTGGCACCGGCACGCAACCCACAAGAGCCGGTGCCGCTTGTAGATCTTCTTCCCAGCCTCTGCTGGCTTTGAGCATGCATCTGCGCATGCTCAAGCCCTTCTAATTCTCGGCGAGAGGGAGAATTAGAAGGGCTTGAGCATGCGCAGATGCATGCTCATAGCTGGCAGAGACTGGGAAGAAGATCTACAAGCGGCACCGGCACTTGTGGGCTGCGTGCCGGTGCCAAAGGGGGGGTGAGTTAAAGTAGGTCGGGCGGGGGGGTTCCTGTTCTTGTGGGGGGGGGGCCGATTCGAGCGGGGGGGCCTTTGCGAGCGGGGGGGAGCGGTTCTCGTGCCGGTGCCAGACGGGGGGGGGGGGTTTGAGTTAAAGTTGGTCGGGCAGGGGGGGTGCCTGTTCTCAAGGGGGGTGCCGGATCACGCGGGGGGGGGACACTTTGCGAGCATGGGGGGGGGAACAGCGCCCTGGCCTCAGGGGGGGTAACGTATCAAAGCGAGTTTCCATTATTTCCTATGGGGAAACTCGCTTTGATAAATGAGCATTTTGGATTACGAGCATGCTCCTGGAACGGATTATGCTCATAATCCAAGGTGCCACTGTACTTTTAAAACCAATAGGAGGAAAATTTTTTTCACTCCAAGAATAGTTAAGCTCTGGAACATGTTGTCAGAGGTTGTGGTAAAAGCGGATAACATAGCTGGTTTTAAGAAAGGTATGGACAATTTCCTGGAGGAAAAGTCCATAGTCTGTTATTAGGACATGAGGGAAGCCTCTGCTTTCCCTGGATTGGTAGCATGGAATGTTGCTACTCTTTGGGTTTTGGCCAGGTACTAGTGACCTGGACTGGCCATCGTGAGAATGGGCTACTGGGCTTGATGGACCATTGGTCTGACCCAGTAAGGCTATTCTTATGTTCTTATGTCCTTTAACTCTGATCTCTGATATATTATTATTATTTTTAATAATAATAATAACTTTATTTTTTTCTATACCGCCACAATCTTGCGACTTCTAGGCGGTTTACACTGAAGAGAGCTATATAATCAGCTGCCTTTTCTAACTTGCAGGTCAAAGAGCTTTACAACACTAAGGGCTCCTTTTACGAAGCCGCGTTAGCGGCTTTATCGCACGCAACTTTTCAGCACACGCTAACCCCCTGCTCAAGAGGAGGTGGTAGCGGCTAGTGCGGCCAGCAAATTAGCCTGTTCTATTACGCGCGTTAAACCGCTAACGCGGCTTCGTAAAAGGAGCCCTAAAACCTATAAAATTAAGAGATGAACTTCAATTTTTTGACAGAAAAGATAAACTCACACTTAAAATAGGTTATTTCTTAGAAATTATCATACAGGGAAAGAGGGAAAGTAGGGAAGAGGAGAGGTGATATTCCAGTGACATTTTAAAGATACCTCAAACTTACTCAAGGTTGAATGCCTGTTTGTACAATCAAGTTTTTAAGTTGGCTTTAAATGTTTTGAAATTGAGTTCTGTTCTTAATGAGGACAGTAGTAAATTTCAGGATGAAGGGGCCATGAAGAAAAATGCTGAATGTCTAAATTGCACAGTACTTGCAACAGGCCCATTGGGTTGCAGTGGCACAACCACCTTAGGTCATCTTTGCTAGAATAATGTGCGCCAGATGTGGTAGAATCAGTGATTAAAGGGTGGATGTGTGTGGTGGCTAATATTTGTAAGGTTGACATCAAAATCTCCTGGTCGGCAAAACCCTGCCTTCCCATCACTTCCTTTGCTCTCCTTTGACGCTCTCCTAACAGTGTTTCTGCACCTCTAGAGAAACCCAAAAAAACTCTGTGGAGTGACGATGTTCCTAAATGGACTTTATTTGAAAGTGTCAAAGTTCCAAAGGTACACTGAAATCATCCACACAAAATAATTCCATCCACATAAAAATAAATCACCCACATAAGAGCCTTAAAGGACCTAGTCCTCTGGGGATACAAGACCCAACACGGTCCGCGTTTCGACAAAAAGTCTTCTTCAGGGGTCCCTGGGGGTCCTGTAAAGGTGAGTACATGAGAAACAATTATGTGGTGAGCCGGAAGTGAGACACTTCTATTCCACACTATAGGCCTTTCCATTCTAGTTTATATTCTGTTACATTTCTGTTTTGTCGCCTTTGAATACAGTTCGATCCAAAAGCAGTATAAGCTTTGAGGGAGAATCTTTTCCTCTCTTCCCAACCACGCCAATTTATCAAAGAAATTGTGGAAACTTAAGTCACAGGGTGTTACTTACATTTAAAACACTGATTCACAAACTGAAACTTGAAGCATCTTGCTAATGGGATCATATTACTTCCAAGGAACACAGCCAAGAGTTTTTACCCATGCACTTGGATCACTTCTGTCTTGCTTTTTATGATTTTACTGCTGGTTGTTTCCACAATTGTAATTAGACGATAGGACTCCTGCTAAAAGTTTTAAGATGATCTTTACTTTTAAACAGGGTTGCCTACTTGTCTGTGCTTATTATAGTAATATGATTTTTTTTTTTTAAATGTTTTACCTCCCCTCCCTTTTATGAAATCGCGCTAGTGTTTTTTAATCACTGGCCATGGCAGTAAAAGCTCTGAGTCTCATAGAATTCGTATGAGCAGTGCAACTTTTACCTCCACTGCTGGCGATAAACAAACGCTAACGTGGCTTCATAAAAGGGGGGGATGGGTTAGTTTATTTTAGTATGTAAGTAAAATTGTAGCCTGTTCACATTGTTTTGATAAGTTTCAAGTTTATTAAAAGTTTGTTGTACCCGCAATGTCAAGTACTTCAATGCGTATAACAGTTTAAAAATAGGGGACAAAAATAAAACAATTTTATACAAATAAACAAGGTACAGTATATACGTACAAATAAATTACCAACACAAAAGGAGAGGGGGGATGAACTACAATCTTTAAAGAAAATAAAGAAACATTTAGGGAGAACACATCTGGAGGGTAACAAAGAATAAATATAAGAACATGGATAAGCATAGAAGAGAAGGTGGAGAAGTTTGCGACCTATACATTAGGTCTGATTAAGATTAAATATTAGAGCATAAGATATAAACCAGTGGTCTCAAACTCAAACCCTTTGCAGGGCCACATTTTGGATTTGTAGGTACTTGGAGGGCCTCAGAAAAAATAGTTATTGTCTTATTAAAGAAATTTTGCATGAGGTAAAAACTCTTTATAGTTTATAAATCTTTCCTTTTGGCTAAGTCTTAATAATAATAATAATAATAATATTGTAATTTATAGCTAAAGAGACATATGATCATGAAACTATTTTATTTTACTTTTGTGATTATGATAAACATACCGAGGACCTCAAAATAGTACCTGGCGGGCCGTATGTGGCCCTCGGGCCACGAGTTTGAGACCACTGATATAAACTCTGTTAAATAATTAAATTAAAGTAAATGAATATGTTAAAATATGTACTGATTCTCCATAGAGATGCAGAGAATTCAGTGGTTGTTCACTGGACTGGATATTTTATATAACCTCATCCCACTACTTCTAATCTTCAAATGTCAGAGTTAATTATTATTTTCTGACCAATTTTTATTTTTCAGTGCAGGAAGCATGGCTCTTCCACCTCCTGACCCAAAGTTTGTACTGCGAGGCCCCAGTGCTGAGGTCGCATTTCTGCATTTTTACTCCACAGACCAGGATCAGAGTTGCCCTGTTCTCTTTTCTGGGTTAGTACTTCTATTATGTACTTGCTGTAGTAGTGATAGATCATTAACTATTCTTTTATTAGATGGTTCATGGTTAGTTTTATTTGATTTACTGCCTTCCTTAGGCAATAAAAGAATGGTATACAATATACCTGTATATTAAAAGCAAATCAGAAAAGAATGTTATTAAGTGACAGTAAAGTAGAAAGGGAGTAAACACGTAAAGAAAGAAGGCACAGTTCCTTCCAGTAATGTTAATATTAGAAACTTAGTAATCTAACACAAAGACAGACAGACTTGCAGTGTCAGTGGATCCCAGGAGGTGCCGCCTTATCGATTTGCACTTCATATCCCCTAGGACAATCAGATCCAGACCTGGTTTTGTGCTAGTCAATCACAGAGATGCAGCCCTATATGCAGTGGGGCAAAATCAAGCCCCCCTGCACTGTAATTCTATTCAATCTAATAGGATCATTTCCGTTCTGCATAACCAGAATATGGCTCAGGACAGATCACAGCTAAAATAAAAATGGGACAAATCCCATTTAATTACAGTAGAATTAAGAGCAGCATAAGATCTCTAATTTAACTACCTGTCAAAATATTGAGCAAATAAGTACGATTTGACAGCTCTTCCAAATATACGGTAGCAGCAGGCAATTTCTCAACTATAGTGGTAATTTATTCCATAGAAAAGGACAGCTATCTACCAAAGATCTCTGCCCAGTAGTAGATTTTTGAAAGGGGCTGCCTGTTTTTAAGCACCAAGGATGTACCTGTTTAGCGCCTATTACATAAAGAAAATTAGGCCCTGCTTTTCTTTATAGAATATTAATATAACGGAACAAATACCATAATTTAGGCATGAGCACTTAGGCCATGATTCTGCAAAGTGCGTCCCGATTGTAGGCAGCTGTAGGCATCCTACAGCTATCTAATCAGCTAATCGGGAGGCACGCTTTCTAAAAAACTGCTCCCCAGGCAGGCCACCTATATTGAAAGCACCTCCAAGGGCCTAGGGAGGCTCACAAGCCCGCCTAAGCTCACCTAAGGCTAGTCAGCCCTACGTGTCTCCCTAGCAGAGCGGGAGATGCTTACAATGCAGGCTAGCAAAATTCTGGCCTACATGGTAACTAGACGTGGTCGCTATACTTATTCATGGCAAGGGATCTCCCTGCAGCAATTAGTATAGCGGCCATGGCTACAGCCGCCAGCCTCCCCTCCCCAAACTCCCTCCAACGATCGCGGCAGGAGGGTGCCCAATTCCTCCTGCTGACAAAACCCGCAATCGCTGGCAGGAAGGTGCTCAACTCTTCCTGCCAGTAGGCCATTCCCACCCCACCCCTGCCCGTGATCGCGGCAGGAGGGTGTTCAACCCTTCCTGCCGGTAGGCCCCCACCCCTGACGATCGCGGCAGGAGGGTACCCGCCCCCCCCGAAGATCGCCATCAGGAGGGTGCCCAACCCCTCCTGCCGGACCCCCCCAATGAAACCCCCCACCCCGGAACCCCCCTCGGGCTTACCTGCAAGTTGGCCGGACAGGTCCTCGCACTGTTCGGCAAGCAAGCCTACCTCCGTCCAAATGAGGCGGGCCCGCCCCTCCCCTGCCCAACCCACAGGATCCTAGGGCCTGATTGGCCCAAGCGCCTAAGGCCCCTCCTATAGCGGCTGCATCTAAACAAACCCAATACTGTAACCGGTGTCTGCAACATGGATGTCAGTTACAGAATTGGGTTTACTTTGGGCGGTTATAGGCCCGATTCTGTATAGGAAGCCTGGGACGTGCTTCCTATACAGAATCCGTGCCTTAAAGCAGCCATAGAGCTAGTGTAAATGCTAACACCTAGACTGTGAAAGAATGCACATAGGTCATAGTATTTTGTAACATATTTGTGTAAATGTGCATCCCACCTGCGCTACACCCATTTGAACCCCAACCTGGTGTGTACTTACAGAATGATGCATAGCCAGAAGGTGGTCATTTATACCCATGTGTCATGATGTGAATACTTATTTGACTCAAATAATAGAAGATATGGCAAGGCTAATCAATCAATATCAAACTAAATGCTTTACCATCAGCCCCTTAGCTTTAAATCATTTTTTAATCTATAAAAGTTCAGAAAATCATTCAAATAATTGAACAACAACCTCAGCTGTCAGCCTAGCTATCGCTACCATTCAGCATTTTTAGTTGGCATTACTTATGTCAGCGAAGGCCTATGGGAAATTATATCAATCTGACTCTGGCATGGGAATGCAGATAGACCCTGAGGGCAGGGAAACTGTTTTAA
Organism: Geotrypetes seraphini; assembly: GCF_902459505.1. Lineage (NCBI taxonomy): Eukaryota > Metazoa > Chordata > Amphibia > Gymnophiona > Dermophiidae > Geotrypetes > Geotrypetes seraphini. Next base: position 136,951,127 of record NC_047091.1, on the reverse strand, counting down.
GTATCCCTGATATGTTTTAAGTAGCCCTGATTGAATCATGACTAGCTAAAAGGTTGTTAATGTCTGATTAAGAGGGTGCTTAGGACAATGGGTCCAGGTGCACAGATCAAGCTGAAAGCCTGCTTGAATGGGACAAATAAAAGCATCAATTTTGTTTTGTTTTGAGTTCAACGTAACCAGCCTCCTCATCAGTCTTAAGCTGTAATAACTTTAGCTGAAATTGCATAAATGTAAGTATTAAAGATTTTTACTCCAAAGAAAATATATGAGATGAGTAAAAATCTTTAACGCTTACATTTATGCAGTTGCAGCTATAGTTATTCCAACTTAAGTCCGATGAGGAGGCTGGTTATGTTGAACTCAAAACCAAACAAAATTGATGTTTTTGAGTGTAGCCGCTGATTGTAATTTTGTTCAATTATTTGAATGATTTTGGGAACTTTTATATCAAAAAATGGTTAAAAGCTATGGTACTGATGGTAAATGATCTGAATACTGGCACTGACACACATTCTTACAGAATGACCCCCAGTTAGCTACAGCATGCGTAGTTATAGTATTCTGCTCTTTCTTACCTGTTGTGCAGGCATTGCAGTGTATTTTTCACAGCTCCTGAGAGACAGTGGCTTATGAAACAAATGGAGGGGCCAAATAAAAGAATACATCTAAGTCCGTTTTGGGCCTAAGTCACTAGTTGCCAGACCGCTAAGTCGTCTCTCTTTATACTCCATTCTCGTCCAAAAATTTGTTCAAGTCAAAAATGCCTAGAACAAGACATTTTGGATGTTGGAGGGGCCAGCAAAGTGATGGACTGGCCACCCAGATTTGGCAACAGAGTAGTGGGGCACCTTACAGGGCACTGCTGTGAACTTCACAAAAAGGGTGCCACATAAACATCTCATCACAACTCCCTTATAGGTCATTGTAAGCCCCCAAAACACCCCCAAAGCCTACTAGACTCACTTGTCTACCATCCCAATAGCCCTTATGGGTGCAGGTGGCACCTATATGGCAGTACAATAGTGCTTTGGGGGGTGCACATGTTTCATCATGAATGCAGTGGTTAGAGTGGCTTATGGGCCAGGGTCCTCCTCTATCCCACAACCCCAGACTACTTAAGCCACCTCTGAGCAGCTCTACTAGGCTTTCCTATACCAGGTGCTGATATTCTGGAGGCAGGTATGTACGTTTTTATTCCGATTTTTATGGTGTTGTTGGGGGGGGGCAGTGATCACTGGGGGAGTGTGTAGGGGTCTGTATTTTGTGTCTGCAGTGGTTATCTGGTCACTTCGGATACCTTCTGGGCACTTAGACCTGTTTTTACATCGCCTAAATCACAACGTACAAGTTCTATTTAGGCAGTCTTGTTAAACTTTCGGTTATACTTGCAGTAAGACTAAGCCTAGGTCGGCCCACGTCCCAACCTCACCACTTCTCTTAAAATGCCCCTTTCAGCTCTGGGCGTACAGCAGCACTGAAAAGGCATGAGCTGTTTTTAGATACGTCTAAAACCCATTTCGATTATCAGCACTTGGACAACGTGTCTTTTTGATCGTCCAAGTGCCGATTTATGCAGGATTTTAGACGTATTTCTATTTCGATTATGAGCCCCATAGTGCATTTCTCAGAAGAGTTTGCAGAAGTACAGAGAAGGCTCTTTGACAGGGCAGCAGCAGTAAACTGATGTCAGCTTCCGGTTCCTCCTCTCGCAGGTCTTCTAATGGACTGATCCATCTCTGGAACCTAAAAACACGGAGAACGGGAATGATTCTGGATGGTCATGGAGGAAAGTCACTTTGCTGGCTACAGACTTTGTATGGCAGAGATACCCTTCTCAGGTTTGTGCAATTAAGAGGAAAGTGAACCTCACTGCCTAGTGATTAGTTTATTTTGCTCAGATAGGATGGTGCTTCTAGTTACTAAATTTAAACCTCGAGCTTAGGGAGGGAAATTTTCAAAAGCAATCTTTTATCTGCCAAAGTGAGCTATTGGAAAATTGTTCTCCCTGTCAGCAGATAAGTGTTTACATTATTTTACACGTTTCTACCTACATTTAGCGGAGGTATTCCCAAGGGCAAAGACTGCAACAATGCATTTAAGCACCTACAATAGACTCTCAGTTAACCGGCAACCAGGGGATTGATAGATACCAGATAAATGTAGCTTCTGGTTGCTTGAGAGTTACTATTAAAAATAGGCCTAACTAATACTATTCCCCATACTATGCCATACCATAAACTGTTCCATACAAACTATCGGACATGTGGTAGGCAAAGCGTGGGTGTACTCAGATATGGCGTGCCAAGTTTACACTTAAATTTCTGCCAGAAATTGATTTTATTTTCATTTTTATTTAAAGTATTACAGTATTTTTTAGATTTTTTTCCTGGTTGCTTGAGAATTCTAGTTGCTTGAGTTCTGGTTAACAGAGAATCTACTGTATTTACTAAGCTGTGTTAATGATCTGATGGGGAAATTTTCGGTGGTGCAGGTGGCTAGGGCTGGCTTATATTTTCTTTGGGAACTTGGTGGGAAGGGAGATTTCGGCCGGGGAGGATTGGTACCTAGCCAGAATTTTTTATGTGGATCTCGCATAAGACACAGTAGTTAGCACTTAATAATTAGCCCTGGATATTCAGTTCCATTGCCCAGACATGCCACGGCCTGAATATATCCTGGCTTATGGTGACTACTTCACTCTCATGGTGTGAGGTTCAATATACAGTAAGGTTTAGATTCAAGAAGCCTGACTGAAATCAAGCTTGACAAGTGTTTCCAAGTTTATTAATATCTTGATATACCGCCTATTACAAAAGAATATCTAGGTGGCTTACAATTTATAAAATAAGTTTAAAAGCAAATGGTAAAAAAAGGGGGGAAATAGGAAAACCCATCACCAAATTCAGTGAAGGGGGGATTCCATAATTTAAGACGAACATCACGGGGAAGGTAGGTACATAAGGTTTCAAAAAATCCATCGAGATAAAAAAAAAAAATGCGAAGAAGGGGAGGGTAGAACAAGAAAGACTGGTTCGCCTCTAAGGAGGCGTTTGGATTTAAAAACCTGCATAGAGAATTATTCCTGGTAAGAGCAAACAGGATCTTAGATTAGGTGTCGTAGGTATCTTTGAAAAGAAACGTTTTGAGTTTGGTCTTAAATATAGGGAGTGAGGACTCTTGTTTTATATGCAGAGGCAGGGTGTTCCAAAGAGAGGGTGCCATGACTGAGAAGATGGAATTACGGGTTGTATTGTAGAAGATTTCTTGAATGGAGGGAATAACAAGACGATCTTGATAGTTTGAACGAAGTGTACAACTAGAGGCGTAAGGGATTAAATATTTATCAATAAAGGCGGGGATATGATGTTGTTTGATTTTATAGGTGAGTAATAGAATTTTGTATGCGGTGCGATGAATCTAATTATTAGTTAAATTTAGTCAGTTGGTTGATTTGAGTACCTAAGGGGGCAGCTACATTTTCACGTTTCAAGTCTATTTTTCATTTGATATACCATCTAACAGAAATTATCTAGATGGTTTACAATCAATAAAGAGTAAAAACAAATGTTAAAATAATGTCCACATACATATAATTAAAATTAGCGGTGGAAAGACCTGTAAGACTGACTGGATATGGGTCATATGGATGTTGGATAACTTTGTTCTTTAACGAAATGAAATAATAATTTAAAAACTGTATTGTGTTTTACTGAGGTTCCGTTTGTCTTATAATGGTAAATAGTCATATAAAAGGAGGGATCCTGGTGATGAATTAAAAAAGAAATCTTGCATCTTTATTTCAAGATCATAAACCATTCAGTTTGACATATATACAATAACTAGTCTTTTAAGCCCGTTACATTAACGGGTGCTAGAATATATGTCTGTCTTTTTTTTTTTCTTTCTGTCTCTCCCCCTCCATTTCCCTGTGTAGCGCTGTCTCTGCTTTCTTCCTCACTTTGCACTCTCCAGCTGTAACATTGCTGCCTCGCTTTTTCTCCTGCAAGCATGTCTGCTCTCTTTCTCATCCCCAGTCTCTTTGCTCTTTTTCTCTTCTTGCAGGGTTCTCTGCTCTACTTTCTCTATGTGTTCCTTATTCCTGCAAACCTCTATGCTGTATTTTTTTCGCTGTATGCTCCTGATCTTGTGTTTCCCAGTAGGTATTTATTCCTATTTTTTTTTTCCTTCTTCAGTCTCAGCTCTTCTTTCTCTGAACATTTCCTACCTCAGTCTCTCCAATTTTCTTTCCTTCTTCAGTCTCAGCCCTTCTTTATCTGAACATTTCCTTCCTCAGTCTGTCCAATTGCAGCTCTCTTGCCCTCTAAGCCCCTGCTGCAAGTGGCTGTGCATGTCTTCTCTCCTGCTTCCCTTTCCCGACAAACCTGCGACTCCAGCAGCGTGTGCAGCACTCTACACACGCTGCTTCGGGGCCTTCTACTGCCCTGATTTACTCTGGCACGTCCCTGATGACATCATCAGAGACGCTGCAGAGCAAATCAGGGCAGTAGAAGGCCCCAAAGCAGCATGTGTAGAGTGCTGCACACGCTGCTTGAATCGGTGTTTGGAGTCGGGACCGCAAAGAAAGTAGCGGCTGGAGTCTTTTTTCAGCGTTTCCCTTCCCGCCCCTTGAGGTGTCGCCGCGGCTTCTCTCGATCCCCGCCAGCATCGGAAGCCTTCTCCGACGCTGGTGCGGCTCGTGAGAGGAGCCGACAGGAGAGCAGGATGTCCAGCCTGGGGTCCAGTCCTTCCGGCGAGTGTAGGTAGGTGCTGGGGATTCGTGCATGCGCACTCCTGCGGCCACAGACCTACTGATCATGGAAGCACGCCGATAGGAGTGAGCATGTGCGGCTAGCGTTTTATTATATAGGATAGGAGGAAATGAGGAGGGGAGGAACTTTTTCACATCACTATACTTGTAGTCTGTTTTATAAAGGCAAATCCTGCAGAAGTTGTAAACTTGTTTTATCCACATGCATTTGCACCAGCTCGACTCTGTTCAAACTCTGCTCCAGAATATGCCTAGACAGAATGCATGTACAAGTATTACACAGCATCTGGCCATTGTATATGCTTTTGCACATGGGGAAATTTTTATAAGAGAGACTCCTTTCTTCCCACTGGACAACTTAACCACCAGCCTGACTGGGGTTCAAATGGCGTTTGTGGCAATGGAAGGGGGAGATCCTTGATAAAGCCATACAGCGAAACATGTCAGATATCTAGTAACCCTGGCCAACAGAACAGACAGTTGAACCGATTAAGCTCAAAACGTTATTCTAAAGCTGATTGCTTAAAAAGATTAATACAAATATATTAAAAAGTTATAAAATTAAACTTAAAAATAAGGCCAATGACGATTTGACACATAAAGCTTGAGGCAATTAAATTGTTGAGCCTTGACTGGTGCCGCTGAGGTCTTTGATGAAGATTAAAATGGTTTAAATAAGAGCAAAGAATTATTGTGTTGTCTACTGGGAAGAAGGGATTCATTCTTAAATAATTGTTCCGCTGATAAAACTCTTTATTGCGCTGTGCTCTATATCAGTGGTTCTTAAACCTGTCCTGGGAGACTTCCTGCTAGTTGGGTTCTCAAGATATCCCTAATGAATATGCAGGAGGCAGATTTGCATGCCTGTCACTTCTATTATACGCAAATCTACCTCCTGCATATTCAAACCCGACTAGATGGGGATCCCCCAGGACAGGTTTAAGAACCACTGCTCTATATAATTTGATATTTTATAAGAGGCATATCAAAACCGAACCCAATTATCTCAAATTTCAAAAAACAGCCTGAAGACTCCTCTTCGGGGCAACACACCCCTTCGACAACTAGTAGTGTACACGGACTGAGTCTCCATTTTTTTCAGTGCAAATTCTATCGCCATTCCCCCTTCTACCTCCCCCTATACAATCCCTCTTCCCTTCCTACCCGGTCTCTTTTCTCTCTTCCCTCTTTCTTTCAGCCTCTCTCGAATTGTACATCGCCTTGAACCTTTTTAGGCACAGAGCGACTGACAAATCATAGATTAGATTAGACATTATATATGAAATAATGACTTTGCAAAATTCCCTCCTTTTGGGATTAATTCTGTAACCTCCATTTAGGTTCCTTGAGGCTGTATGATAGGTGCCAATTCTGTAACAGATCCTAGGTGTTTAAGTACAGTTATAGAATTCAAGCAGTACTGATGGGCCTGCAGTTGCACCATCCAAATGGATGGTATAAATGTGGACATCTAAATGTGGCAGGGATGCATGTTACTTGAAGCATTCAGTGGAAGTTCAGCCCATGCTCCACCCCTGTCTACACTCCTCACAAATATTTGTAAGCAAGTTAAGCAAGGGTTTGCCGAACAGCATAACACATAAGTGCCCAGTTCATAGAATTTCCCTTCACATGTCTTTAGATGGTATACTTGTAAACCACTATGATGATGCTTCTCAAATGGTAGTAGAGGAGGAGAATGTGACGTAGTGGTTAGAGCTATAGCCTCAGCACCCTGAGGTTGTGGGTTCAAACCCCACACTGCTCCTTGTGACCCAGAGCAAGTCACTTCATCCCCCCATTGCCCCAGGTGCATTAGATAGATTGTGAGCCTACTGGGACAGATGGAGAAAATTCTCGAAGTACCTGAATGTAAACCACTTTGAGTGTGGTTGTAAAACTACAAAAAGGCTGTATACAAGTCCCAATCCCCATTTCCCCTATACCAAATCAATTCAAGATGATCTACTTATTTTATAAATATAGAAAGAAAATGTGACCACGCAAGGAGCTGTAAGCAGTAGAAAAGCTCCCACATATTAACATAGGTCTAATAAAAAGGATAAATCCTAAGACCTTTAGGTTATAAGGCCTAAATATATGAATCCAATAAACTGCATGTTTGATTTTTTTTGTCTTTCTAACAGTTCCTCCATATCGTTGAAGAACAATTTAAAGTTTTTGTAAAATTTCAAAGATGTCTGGCCATGTCTATGATGCTCAAAAGTATTCAACAAGCAGAATTGGTTTATTCCTGCTGAAAATAAGATTCACAGAACCTAAAGCATGGTATTGGTGTTCCCTTTTCTCACTAAAATGTAATTATTCCTATTTGGGCTGGGGGGGTGTTTACTAGTAGCTTAGGCCAAACTTTTTAAACTAAAACATCTAAAAATGAGATCTAGGTGTTATTAGAATGCAAACAAAACCTTATAATGGTAAATAGTCATATAAAAGGAGGGATCCTGGGGATGAATTAAAAAAGAAATCTTGCATCTTAATGTACCCAAGAAGAGAACGACAACAAATACTGCCTTGGATGAGTGCACACCTACAAATGGTCATGCTGTATGGCTAGCAGCTGGGATATATCTTCAGCAATATGGACAGAGCTAACATCTATTATGTTAATGGTATAGTGTTAGAGCGACACCGGTCTGCATATGATCAGATCTTGTTACTCTTCTAGATTAAAAAGCATCATCAATAATGCACTAATCTCCCTGACGGATTCCTTTAGGTACCTAGGAGTTATCCTAGATAGCCAGCTCTCTTTCAATCAACACATTTCTCTAGCAGTCAGATGCTGTTCCTGTGCACTTCGTCAATTTAGAGCTTTTTTTTAGACATTTCAGATTAGGAAACCAATCTACTTGCCACCGTTACTTTGTGCCTTGACTATTGTAATGTAGTCTGTGTGGGTCTTCCACAGTCATCTCTCGAATGTCTTCAATCAGTTCAGAATATGGCAATCAGACTAGTCTATAAGGCTAGGAAGTACTATATCAACATCACTGGCTTCCAATTCAGAATTGCTTCAAGTATAAGACTCTTGTAGTTGACTATAAAACACTTCACACTGGTTCCTCGCCTTACTTGGCTTCACTTTTGGTATAATACCTCTGGTTTTCATCCAAATTACTACTTACTTTGTCACTTCTGTCTAAGGCTTATTTAGGGCTCCTTTTACTAAGCTGCACTAGCGGTTTTAGCGCGCGCTAGATGCTAACGCCAGCATTGAGCTGGCGTTAGTTCTTGGTATGTAGCGCGGGGTTAGCGCGCACGGTAATGCAGCGTGCGTTAAAAACGCTAGCGCATCTTAGTAAAAGGAGCCCTTAGGCTCTACCCTGTTCACAGTTTTTTTCTACTTAGTATCAGCCTTATAGAACATAAGAACATAAGAATTTGCCTCCGCTGGGTCAGACCAGAGGTTCATTGCGCCCAGCAGTCCGCACCCGCGGTGGCCCATCAGGCCCACGGCCTGTCAGGTTATCTTGATTTAGCCCTATACCCCATCAGATCCATGACCTGTCAGGTTATCTTGCTTTAGCCCTATAGCCCCCTTGTTTTTATCTATACTCTTTCCATTCTCATATCTACCCCTATCTGTATCCCTCAATCCCCCTATCCTTCAGGAATCCATCCAATCCCTCTTTGAATGGATTCCTGAAGGATAGGGGGATTGAGGGATACAAATAGGGGTAGATATGAGAATGGAAAGAGGGCTGAACTTCCTATTGCAAAATTCAAAACAGGCCTGAAGCCTTATGACTTTATCATTTAACAAAACTGAATCTACATTGTTGGATCTTGGAGGGGCAACAGCATACCTGCCATGGATTTCCCTCTTATCCTCTGAAATACTCTGCCTTATTTCTATGATTCTTCTATGCTATCAATTTAATTGGAGTTCCTTTCTAACTGTTTTAGTCTGTAAGCCACTTTATAGTGATAACACTGATGGGTGGTATAGCAAATACCCAATAAGCAATATGTGTCATTTCTTAATTGGAAGTAATTCTTATATTGCAAAAACTGTTCTGTAGGAGAGCCATGGATATTCCGTCATGATACAGGCTTGATCGCATTTGTCCATTCTTTATACTCAGGATGAATATAAAGCATGTTAGCATCCAACTTGACAAGGATGAAATGCTCCTCTGTCCCTGCTATCCTTGATCTAACTGACTGCATGAAGCGATCAAATAACTGGGAAAGGAGATAACCCAGACAATTTATCACTATAATTGTTGGTCTCTCAGGAGATTAATCAATGTCTTCTAGTTTCTAGGGGCATGTACATTATAGGCTGTTGTGTTGTTTTTTTTTGGGGGGGAGAGGAACTCTATGGTTTCTCATCAATCCAGGTATTCAAACATTTGTAGAGAGAATTAAATCCGAAGGAACTGACTGGTGGTATATAACTTTTTTAAATAAAGATAAATCTCTGCTTGTTGCAGGTTTCCAGCTGCGGGAGCCCTGAGAGAACAAAAGATAAATCTCTTTTTATAATCTTAAGAGTAGGCACAGCTAATACAAAAACAACCCTTACAAAGCAGCCACACATACACATACCCTGAAGATTTGATTATTACAGAAGAAGGGATGCATTAAAGTACGTAACTCAGCCTTTGGACATGGTGGAAACCTCTAGATACAGCAGCCAAAATACTGTTTGTCTAGATTATAGTTAGAAGTGCCGCTTCCACTTTACCGATTCCCTTTTCCTTCTACTTATCTTAGAATTACTGTCACCATTTTCTCCCCTTCTTTTCTCCTGCAGTGATTACACACTGCCAGAAAGCTGATGAAAGGCTGACAGCAGCTTTCATAATGGCTTCCTTAACTCATGGTCACATGATCTCTTGAGGGTTTTTTGCACAAAACTCCTCGGCCTGAAGGGCTTTTTTGTCAAGTGACAACACTGTTTACTTAAATTGTTTAAGTACTTTTTTTTTTTTGGTTTTAATAAACTCTTGGAAACAGATCTGGGCTTCTTACACCAGGTGATAACTTAGGGGCAAATCGTCTGACTACCTAAACACATGAAAAGCATCTTTCATAAATTCATTGTTTCTGTTTTATGGAAAACATGTGCTGGATATGTACTTGAAATTGCTTGTAATTTTACCCTGAAGTAAACTAACAAGTTGCTGCTTTTGCTTTGGCAGTGAAAGTACTGGAGTTTCTGTTTAAATCCCTTTTTTTTCATTCCAAATCTATTTGATTGTTGACGTTAGTAACATATTTCTTGGTGGTTGTAAGATCTCGTTAAAATTGCACTGTGCTTGGAAAGACTGTGATATCCAAGTGCAGTAGAATTCTCTACACGGCAATGGTTTTCTTGGGGGGAGAGCTGTAGATTTTGGATAAAAATTCCCTTTACCATGTTTTCTCAGGGGTGGGGAGAGTACTTTTATAACAGGACATCTGTGAATAATTTTCAAAAACACATTTGTTTTAGAAAATCAACTTAGGGCTCCTTTTACGAAGGTGCGCTAGCATTTTTTAGCGCATGCACCGGATTAGCACGCGCTGCTCAAGAGGAGGCGGTAACAGCTAGCGCGTGGGGCATTTTAGCGCATGCTATTCCGTGCGTTAAGGCCCTAACGCACCTTCGTAAAAGGAGCCCTTAGTCACTCATATATCATAAGACTCTACTGTATATAACAGGCATCCAGAACTATAGTGCTTTTTGTTTTAGTACAATCTTCCATTCTGAGTATTCTTGATTATTGCAACATCATATATCTGGGCGCCTTTAAGAAAATTATCAGGAAATTGAGGATGGTTCAGAATACGGCAGTCTTGGCTTGAAGAAATGGGAACATGTTACCCCCTTCTATCAAAAGTTGCACTGGTTGCCATTGGAATCCAGAGTTCTGTTTAAGTTCTCATGCATCTGCTACAAAACAGTTTTTGGTGTGTCACCGGGTTATCTCAACCCTCATTTCACTTTGAGTTATTACAATAAGAGCTCTCGAAGAATACATTTGTTTGCTTTTCCCTCATTAAAATTATGTCATTATAAAAGGTTCTTTGAAAGAACCTTTTCTTTCCAAGCGGCCAAACTAAATTCATAGCTCGCCCAAATTGTGCTTGATGCCTCTTCTTATCTTCATTTTAGAAAGCAGATTAAAACTCAATTATTTAACAGACTGAGTTCTTAATATATTTTATTATTATAATCTTTTATTCTTTTAAGATTGTTGCACCCTCTTTATATGGCATGTATGTATTTTTCTTATATTATATGCATATAACTTGTTGATTTCAATGATTTGCATTGTTTGTATTTCAATTAATTGTTGTGAACTGCCTAGAACATTTTGGGTGTGGCGGTATATAAAATAAAATTATTATTATTATTTATTCATAGGCATGCTCAGCTAGGTGCTTATCCTCTTTGTGCATGCTTGTATTTTTATAAAGTATGTGTGTATATCATAATTGAACCACTTTGCTGACTAAACTACGCCCTCAAATGCCTACCCATAACGACATAAGCATTGTTATACTGGGATTGACCTAAAGTCTGTCAAGCCCAATATCCTATTACAGTGGCTAATCCAGGTCACAAGTACCTGGCAAGAGCCCAAAAGAATAAACCAGATTTTGTGCTGCTTTTCCCAGAAAAAATGTAGTGGATTTTCTCAAGTCCATCTTAATAATGGCTTATGGACTTTTCTTTTAGGTAATTATCCAAAATCCTTTTTTAAACCCTGCCAAACTAACTGCTTTTACCACATTCTCTGGCAACGAATTTGAATTTAATTATACATTACATTGTCTCTTGTTTGTTCTAAATGTACTACTTAGTAACTTCATTGCGTGCCCTCTAGTCCTTGTATTTTTGGAAAGAGTAAACAAGCAATTCACATCTTCCATTTATAGACCTCTCTCATATCTCCCCTCATCCATCTCTTCTTTCAGCTGAAGAGCCCTAGCCTCTTTAGCCTTTTCTGATAGAAGTTGTCTCATCCCTTTTATCATATTTCTCAGCTTTCTCTCTGTACCTGTTCTACTGTAATTCTTCTATATCTTTTTTGAGATGCAGTAACCAAAATTGCACACAATATTTGAGGTGTGATTGCACCATAGATCAATACAAAGGTATTCTAATATTCTCTATTCCTTTCCTAATAATTCCTAACATTCTATTTGCTTTCTTAGTCGCCACTGCACTCTGAACAGAGGGTTTCAACTATCATCAACAATGATACCAAGATCATTTTCCTGGGCTGTGACTCCAAATATGGAACATTGCATCATGTAGCTTTCATTTGGGTTTCTCTTTCCTACATACATCACTTTGCACTTACTCACATTAAATGTCGTCTGCCATTTGGTTGCCCAATCTCTCAGTCTTGTAAGGTCCTCCTACAAATTTTCACAATCTTGTGATTTAGCAGCTCACTAGTTATTAACCTCTCCAGATCATTTATAAATATTTTACAAAGCATTAGACCCAGCACCAGATCCCTTGGAAACTCCACTATTTACCCTTGTCCATTGAGAATACTGACCAATACTCTCTGTTTTCTAGCTTTTAACCAGTTCTTAATCCACAATGGGACACTGCCTCCTATCTCATGACTTTCTAACTTCCTCAGGAGTCGTTCATGAGGTACATTGTCAAATACCTTTTGAAAATCCAGATGCACAATATCAACTGGTTCTCCTTTAGCCACATGTCTATTCACCCCTTTAAAGAAATGGAGCAGACTGGTGAGGCAAGATTTCCCTTAAGATTAACTCTGTTGGCTTTGTCTCATTAATCCATGCCTATGTATATGCTTAGTAATTTTGTTCTTTATAACAGTCTCTTCCATTTTGCTTGGCGCTGATAACAGGCTCACTGGTTTATAATTTCCCAGGTCACATCTGGAATTCTTTTTACAAAAATTGGCATTACGTTTGCCACCCTCCAATTTTCTAGTATCATGTTTGATTTTAAAGACAGATGACATATTATTGATAATAACTCTGCAAGTTCATTCTTTAGTTCTATCAGTACTCTAGAATGTATATCATCCAGTCCAGGCAATTTGCTACTCTTTAATTTATGAAATTGCACCATTATGTCTTCCAGATTTACAGAGATTTAGTATTGAATACCATTTCTCACGTTGGTATCATGCCTTCCTCCCCCTCCCCCCCAATCTGCATTGGTGAAGACTAAAGCAAATAATTAATTTTATTCAGTCCGCTATGGCCTTGCCTTCCCTTAGTGCCCCTTTTACTCCTCAAGCGGTCTTTTATTGGCTTCTTCTAATATACCTAAAAAAATTTTGTCTGTTTTTGCCTCCAATGCAATCTTCTTTTCATAGTCTCTCTTAGCTTTCTTTATCAGCACTTTGCATTTGACTTGCCTTTCCTTATGCTGTTTTCTATTATCTTCAGTTGGATCCTTCTTCCATTTTTTGAAGGATATTCTTCTAGTTCTAATAGCTTCCTTTGCCTCATCATTTTTTTAACCATGCTGGTTATCTTTTGGCCTTCCTTCTACCCTTTTAAATTGGTGGAATATATCTGGTCTAGGCTTGCAGGATGGTATTTTTGAATAATAACCTTTGCAGCTGCTCCACCAAGTTTTTGTTGGGTTTTTTTTTTTTTTAAACCATTCTCCTCATTTATCATAGTCTCCTTTTTGAAAGTTAAATGCTAATGTACTGGTTTTCCTATGTGTACTTCAGTTATATCATGTTATGATCACTGTCATCAAGTCCCCAGCACTGTTACCTCCTGGACAATACTCGGACTGGAAAAGCATCACGAGTGGAATGCCGCAGGGTTCGGTGCTTGGACCCGTGCTCTTCAACATATTTATAAATGACCTGGAAATTGGTACGACGAGCGAAGTGATTAAATTTGCAGACGATACGAAGTTATTCAGAGTGGTGAAGACGCAGAAGGATTGCGAAGACCTGCAAAGTGACATAAACATGCTTGAGAAATGAGCCGCAACATGGCAAATGAGGTTTAACGTGGATAAGTGTAAGGTGATGCATGTCGGTAACAAAAATCTTATACACGAATACAGGATATCTGGTGCGGTACTCAGAGAGACCCCCCAGGAAAGAGACCTGGGAGTACTGGTTGACAAGTCGATGAAGCTGTCTGCGCAAAGCACGGCGGCTGCGAAAAGGGCGAACAGAATGTTAGGAATGATTAAGAAGGGGATCACAAGCGGATTGGAGGTTATGCCACTGTACCGGGCCATGGTATGCCCCCACCTGGAATACTGCGTCCAGCATTGGTCGTCGTACATGAAGAAGGACACGGTACTACTCAAAAGGGTCAAGAGAAAAGCGACTAAAATGGTTAAGGGGCTGGAGGAGTTGCCGTACAGTGAGAGATTAGAGAAACTGGGCCTCTTCTCCCTTGAAAAGAAGAGGCTGAGAGGGGACATGATCGAAACATTCAAGATAATGAAGGGAATAGATTTAGTAGATAGAGACAGGTTGTTCACCCTCTCCAAGGTAGAGAGAACGAGAGGGCACTCTCTAAAGTTAAAAGGGGATAGATACTGTACAAACGTAAGGAAGTTCTTCTTCACCCAGAGAGTGGTGGAAAACTGGAATGCTCTTCCGGAGGCTGTTATAGGGGAAAACACCCTTCAGGGATTCAAGATAAAGTTAGACAAGTTCCTGCTGAACCAGAACATACGCAGGTAAAGCTAGTCTCAGTTAGGGCACTGGTCTTTGACCTAAGGGCCGCCGTGTGAGTGGACTGCTGGGCACGATGGACCACTGGTCTGACCTAGCAGCAGCAATTCTTATGTTCTTATGCATCAGATCATGCTCTCCAATAAGGACTAGGTATAGAATTTCTCTCCTCTTGTTAGATCTTGAACTAGCTGCCCCATAATGCCATGCTTGATTCCATCTACACATATGCAAATGTAGGGATTGTGTTTTTCTGTGAAGAGAAATGAGATTTAAAAAAAAAAAAAAAATATATATATATATATATATATATATATAAGCGATTGGACAGGTTAAGAGAAGCAAAACAAAAATCCAGTATGGCAAAAATCAATTGTGTTTCTATGTGCCTACTTTCTATGCATGCATACCAGCCATATTTTTTTTATAATAGCCATTTCCCACATTTAAAACATGCTTTTCATGAAGAAAAAGGTTTATATCTTTTATTTGCATTCTTTAAGAAGGTACAGGAGTGGGCTAATGGGTTAGAACAGTGGGCTGAGAACTAGAAAAATCAAGGTTCTAATTCTGATTTTGACCTTCAGCAAGTCACTCAACCCTTAGATAAAAAAAATTATAAACCGATCCAAATATAAACCAACCTTTCCCCCCAAAAAAGGTTGACTCAAATATAAACCAAGGTTAGAAATTTGGGTGAGTGTCATTTGCCATCCTCATCAGAACACCTGGCCTTGAGCATACATGCAGAAAACAGAGAAAAAAAGAACTTTTCAAATACAAACCCACAAGCTAAAAGTACTATAGTAAACAAACAAAACCCTAATACACCAGACTCTACACACAGTACACCACAAGAGAAATAAAATGAAATGCATTTCTTCCCGAACAGTCCAAAATATAAAACCAGCAGATGTAAATTTTCAAAGTTGACATATTTGAATCACTAAATTGAAAATAAAAACCATTTTCTTACCTTTTTTTATTTTTCTGGCTATTTTATTTTTCTGGTCATCTTGTTCCATCTGTGCGCTTAATTCTGTTTCCAAGGACTCCTTATATATGTGGAGGGGCATAATCGAAAGGAACGTCTTAAGTCCATTTTTGTCTAAGTCGCAAGTCGTCCAAAGTAAAAGAACAGCCTAGGACACATTTTAGAAAAATACATCCAAAATTTTTTTTGTTTCGAAAATCGTCTAACTATACGTCCTGCCGATCTGATCGTCCAAGTCAAAAACACCTAGAACAAGCCCTGTTGGATGTGGGAGGAGTCTGCAAAGTGATGGACTGAACACCAAGACATGGCACCTAAATAGTGGGGTACCTTACAGGGCACTGCTGTGAACTTCACAAAAAGGGTGCCATGTCTTCATCTCACTACAGCTCCCTTATAGGTCATGGTGAGCCCCCAAACCACCTCCAGAATCCCCTAGACCCACTTATCTACCACCCTAATAGCCCTTATGGCTGCAGGAGTCACTTATATGCCAGTAAAAAAGGGTTTTGGAGGTGTATAGAGGCGTGCACATGTTTAAGTATCAATGCAGTGATTACAGGAACTTATGGGCATGGGTCCTCTTCTCCATGAGTCCCTAACCCACCCTCAAGAAGGCTTAAGCTGCCTCTGTGCTGGATGACTAGGCTTTCCTATGCCAGGCTGCCGGGTGATGATGGTCTGGAGGCTGAATTTTAAAGGAGTGATTAATATTTTTATGGGGGGGGGTCGGTGATCATTGGGGTAGTGTGTGGGGGTCTGTTTTATGTGTTTGCAGTGCTTATCTGGTGACTTTATGTGGGTTTTTGTAAAACATGGTCTAAGTCACAACGTCCAAGTTCCGTCGATCCTGGGCTGTATAACGTGCTGTACGACTAAGTCTAAGCCGGCCCATGTCCCGCCCAACTCCCGCCCTCAACACTCCTCCTGAAACGCCCCGTTTAGCTTTGGACTCCCTTTGAGAATCCTGGAGAGGGCGGGAGCCAGCAGGCCTTGAGCATGTGCAGACGCTCAAGGCCCTTCAGCCCGGCACAGAACGGCGGTGGCGGCTTCTGGAGCATCAGGACTGTAAGTGCAATGTCATTCTGGAGCAGGGGGGAGCGGGTAGTGGAGAATAGGAGTGCCAGTCAATGAGGAGGGGGAAAGAAAGGAGTGCCAATCATCGTGAGGAGGGGAGTGATAGGAGTGCCAGTCATTGGAGGAGGAAGAGATAGCAATGGTCATCAGTAGGAATAGCAGTGCTGGTCATCAGGAGGGGGGAGAGATAGCAGTGCCGGTCATGGGAAGGTGTTGGAGGATAGCAGTGTCGGGCATCTGGAGGGGTAGAAAATAGCATTGTTGGTCATCGGGTGGGGAGGGGAGGAAAAAAAGCACCATCATCCAAAGGAGGTTCAAATATAAACAGAGAGCCCCATTTTGGGGCCATTTTTTGGCCCAAAAGTCTCATTTTATATTCAAGTATATACAGTAAGCTTTTTGGGGACAGGAAAATTCCTACTGTAGTATACCTGAATGCAATGCACCTTGAACCACTGAAAAGGTGTGAGCTGAAAAAAAATTTTGTCAAATGGTATCATGTCACCCTGGTGTTTAGTCTACCCAGCACATATGGTGCCATATATGATCTTTTTCAGTAAACAGACCTAGGGACTGATATACCAAACATTCTTTCCATAGACAAAACATGAGAGAAGATGAGTGTGTATAATTTGAGTTGTGATTGTTAGCTTGGATCACTCAAAGGAGCTAATTGATTTGTGGGTAAATGTTGTTGGAAAATACTGGATCTATTATTGCAAACAGCTTTTTTACATTTTGTCTATGCCACATTTTTAGCTTATTTATTTCTTATTAAATGATATTTTAATCAGATTCTAAAATACCCTAATTCTATTCTTCATATGAAATAGTGGTAGCTGGCTTAGTAAGTTTTAAATGTATCTTAGAGTATAAGATTAAGATCTTAATTCAAAAAGTGCTTTATAATTTAATATGTCTTGCAAAAGCCAGGGCCGTGACCTTCAGATCTGCATATGGGATTTAGCAGAAGGAAGGAATACGGTGACGGATTCTATTTCCATGGAGAGCGTTGGATTCTGTAAATGTTCTCTGCTCAAGAATGGACATGGAAATTGGCTGCTAGCAATGCCAGGGCAGGAAACATCTGAGGTAGGCAAGATATTTTTCTCTGTTCTTAAATAAGATAGGATTGCTAGTTACTTTAAAAGCCATACTGACTGCCCCTTGCTATAATCGTGTTTTAAAGGCACACCTTTTGCTGTTTAATCATGTTTTTATATAATTGATATGGAAACCCTACCCCTCTTGTATACCTTGGCACCTAATGTTGGGCACCAAGGCCAGATACAGAAATCAGCTCTTAAGCCTCCTCTTTTACAAAGCTGCGGCTGCTGCTGCGGTAACTGCCCCGAAGCACATCGGGATTTAAAGGGCTATGGGGTTTTGCTGCACGGCAGCCGCTAGCGCTTTGGATTTGCTCCTATAACTTGTGTCAGAGTGACTTAGCATGTGACTGCGAAGGGCGTTTACATGGGCAGAGCACGAGAAGGCCATGGCTGTGTTGGAAAATGACGCACACCATTTCTAGAATGCGAACAGTTGCATGTGCTGCATAGTGCACTTTTTGTGCCAGCCATAAGTGGATATGCCTAAATTTCAGCACTCCAAGTGACTTTGCGCTAACTCTTTAGGCACAACCTGAATCTGTTGTAGAATTAGCACTAAGGCACAAATTCTATAAACGGCGCCTGAAGTTAAGCCCTTAGATCAGTGTGCCTAACTTAATATTTTTAATTGGCTTGATTGATGCCGTCAATCGAAAGTGCCCAAAAAAATTATTTTAAAAATTAATTAGCTGCTAAATGCCTACCACTTCTAGCCAGGCATCTATTCCAAGGTGCCTATCAACAATAATAATAATAATAATTTATTTTTATATACCACCTAACCAGCAGTTCATAGCGGTTTATACAATAGGTACTCAGCATACATAATAAAATTCTAGGTAACTAATACAAGCATTAAAACTAATGAATAAAAAAACACAATATAAGCTAAAATAAGTATAGATAAAAAGATTAAAAGTACATTATAACTACATGATAATATGAAAATCAGTAATGTATATTATATTGTTTAAATAAGTGGGTTTTAAGATCTTTTTGAAATTGATAGTAAGTAAGAAATGGAGAAACAAGAAGATTCAAGCATGAATTCATTAATCCTGCTTGGAATGCTAAGGTCCTATCCCAAAATTTTTCCTAACGACATGCATTTGCTGAAGGAAAATAAAACCAACCAGATCTACGGATATTTTTCTTAGAAATAAAAAAAACTAAAATGAGAAACAAGGTAAGCTATTTTCTTCCGCTCCAGCGCCTCCAAGGCAGAGGAAGGAGGAAGCTTCCCCCATCGTGTTCCTCCTTCCTCCACCCGACGCCATTCGAGCAGGAGGTTCTGCCCTGCCCTGCTGACTCTGAGAGCCAGCTCTACTTCAGCCCATCCGAGGGCTGCACAAGGCCAGCGTGACCCGGCCTCTCTTCAGCCCACTGCGGGCCGCCGAAAGCTTTTTCTTCCGCTCCAGCGCCTCCAAGGCAGAGGAAGGAGGAAGCTTCCCCCATCGTGTTCCTCCTTCCTCCACCCGACGCCATTCGAGCAGGAGGTTCTGCCCTGCCCTGCTGACTCTGAGAGCCAGCTCTACTTCAGCCCATATTTCACTATTCTTTTCTGTACCATATTTTACTACTGCCTGCTCCTGTTTAGTTGCTAAACTCTTCTCTGCTTTTGCTTTGTTCAACACCAAACTGTACCATATTTCACAATTGTCTTTGCTCCTTGTTTAGATGCCAATCTTTACTCTGTTTTTGCTTAGTTCAGTACCAAATTGTACCTTATTGTACCAGTGTCTTGCCCCTGTTTAGATGCTACACTTTCTCCGTTTGCCTAGTTCAGCTCCAAACTGTATCCTCAGCCAAAAGGTTTCCTACCAGTCTCCCACTTTCTCGGTTGCCCCATTTCCCACTCTAGGCACCACATGGAAAGCGCCTAGACACCAATTGTCCCCTCTGATATAGCCCCCTTAGTTCTAAAAAAAAAAAAAAAAAAATTAAGGCTCTCCCCTACTTGCCCCGCTCTTAGCCAGCCCGACTTAAGTTTCCCCTGCTCCTTCCTCAACCAACTCTATCCCCTCTCGCTGCAGACTCTCTCACACCAAACACCCCACCATGAATCCATCCATCTGGATCCTTCTCCTCCTACTCTGCTCACCTCTCTATCCCTCCCTCTGTCTGAAACCTCCCTCCCCCAACCTACTCGACCCTGCAAACACCAATACCATCTGCCCCGGACTCAGAATCCCCACACTGATACGCACCAGAAACTCCCCTCCCAAGAAAAACCCCCGAAAAGTCAACCAAGATTCCCTGAAGCCCCTACCCCCTGCCAATCTTCCCAACACTGTCCCGGACTCCCTCACCCCAGTCCCGATACTTTATTGTAATGCCAGATCTGCGTGCAATAAGACCCAAATCCTGAAAGATCTTCTAGATGAGCTCAACCCTGGTTTCCTGTGCATCACAGAATCATGGATCGCCAAAGACGATCAATTCACACAAAACGAACTCCTCCCCCATGGCTACCAAGGCCTCTTCTCCCCCAGACCCAACCGAAAAGGTGGTGGCCTTGCACTCCTCTCCAAATCTTTCTTTGACGTCCAGCTCCTTGAGACGGGCACCCATGCCTCCCTAGAATATCTACTTGCCTCAGTAAATGACGAACTCCGCGCCCACCCACTGGGCATCCTGTTATTATACCGACCACCCATCCCTTGGACCAAATCTTCCAATCTCGTCTACGAGACTATAACATCTGCCTTCCTTAAATTCCAAAGACTTCTAATCGTTGGTGATATCAATCTCCACCTCGACGACACCAATAACAATGATACATCCGAATTCAACAACTTCCTTACCTCCCTAGGCTTTCCCTCACCCACCCCATCCCCAACCCACGAAAAAGGGCATACTCTAGACCTTACCTCTTTCATTGATCTTACCGCTTTCAAAACCTCAACCGATGACACTCGCTGGGAACAAGTCCCTTGGTCTGACCACTTCTTAGGGACTACCTGCCTCCCCATCTTCATGTCACATCTTCACTCCCCACCCCACTCCTCTCATTCCATAACCTTCCGCAAAAAAACCTCGAGCAATCTATTCTGGTCCAAATTCCTCAACAAACTCTCCTCAAACCCTAGACCTACAGACCCCGAATCACACTGGCATAACTGGACCGCCCTTTCCGAGTCCACCTACCACTCCCTTGCCCCATTAACCACCAAAACCATCTCCTACCCCCGAAAGGCTCCCTGGTACCTACCTCTCCACAGAGAATTGAAACAGAAATGTCGCGCTCTGGAGCGCAAATGGAAAAAATCTAAATCCCCCTCAGATAGACAGACCTGGAGAGCTAATATTAAATCTTACAATTCAACATTAAAAAAAGCCAGGAAAAACTTCTTCGGAGATAAGATTTCGAGATCCTTGTTTTAAATCTTTATTCATTTTTTTGTGTTACAACAAGTGTTACAAATAAACTCAATAGAAACTTAAATACACACTTGACTAACTCATATATTAATATCAAGTATAACATTAATATAATAATCCCCTGTCCCACCCTCCTTCCCAACCAATAATACATAAATCAATTTTATTGTACATTTTTTAAATATTAATTTAGTATGTAATAATCAAAATTGAAAAACCCACCCCATTTCCCTCTTAACAATTATCTTATCATGGGAAAAGTTCATTAGAGAAATCATGTTAACGGTCTTCAGATGTTTCCAGTGTTATTTATGGGAAAAATTATCCTTCTTTACAAAAATCGGTTAATGGTCCCCATATTTTTTTAAATTTATTCATGTATCCTTTGTGTGTTGCAATAGCGAGTTCCATTTTATATATGTGGCATACCGAATTCCACCAGAACATATAGTTCAATCTATCATGTTGTTTCCAATTGAATGTAATTTGTTGTATTGCAATTCCAGTTAAAATAAATAAAAGTTTGTTATTACTGGATGAAATTTGGCTTTTTGTTCTCATAGTTGTTCCAAATAATATAGTATCATATGTCAAGGCTACTGGATTTTCTAACATTCTGTTAATTTGGGGCCAAATTGATTTCCAGAATGATAGGATAAATGGACAAAAGAATAAAAGATGATCTAATGTCCCAATTTCAATATGACAGTGCCAGCATCTATTAGATCTTGAACTATCTATTTTTTGTAAACGAGTAGGGGTCCAAAAAGCTCTATGAAGAAGAAAAAACCAAGTTTGTCTCATAGATGCTGACACCGTACATTTTAACCTCCAAGACCAAAGTCGTGGCCATTGAGATGCACTAATTTGGTGTTTTATCTCAATGCTCCAAATGTCTCTAAGACCATTTTTTGGTTTTTTATTTATATATCCGGATATTAATTTATACCACTGTGCGGCTTTGTGACCTATTGAGTCCATCTGGAAACATAAGAATTCCAAACTGTGATATTTAACGAGATCTTTCCATTCAGGGAACCCTTTCTGAATAGATTGCTTCAATTGCAACCATTTAAAATATTGTGTTTTATTGAGACCAAATTTTTGTTGCAATTGTGAAAACTCCAGCAATTTATCATTTTTAATTACATCATCCAAAGTGCGAATGCCTGCTATCATCCAATGTTTCCAGATGACTTTAAAACCGCCAATTTTGATCTTGGGGTTTAGCCATATAGTTTGGTTGGTTGATTTACTAATTGGAATTTGAGTAAGATTACTTATGTATTTTAGAGTTTTCCAGGTATCCATAAATATTTTATGATCTTTGTATAACCTTGGCATTTTGATACTAATTACATGATTAAGACGTAATGGAAACATAAGCCTCCATTCTAGCCAAAACCAGTCTGGAATATTATCTGTAGGTTCTGGGAGGATCCAATACATACCATGACGTAAGATTTCGAGATCCAACAACCAGACCAGTGCGCTGTTCAACATCTGGCGCTCACTAACTACAAAAAAAAATGACCTATCTTTGCTCCCACCATCTCTATCAGCCGATGCCCTTGCAAATTTCTTTAACGAAAAGGTTACCACCCTAAGATGCTCCTTCCCCCCCACAGTCTCCTATAATTCCTTGACCTCTATTGATCTCAACCCTACCTCACTTGTATCCACTCCCATTCCTGCCGACAGATCCTGGACCTCCTTCGAGCTTGTCTCCGAACCGCAAGTCTCCAAACTCTGCCTCAAATTAAAAACTTGTAACTGCTCGCTGGACCCTTTCCCCTCCTACTTATTCGAGAATATCCCTACACAGGCCATCGCTTCCCTCACTGAACTTATTAACTCTGCCCTAACATCGGGCCTCTTCTCCCCCGACATGGGACACATTTCATTGTCCCCTTTACTGAAAAAGGCTGACCTTGATCCCTCCATTCCATCAAATTACCGCCCTATAGCAAATATCCCTCTCCTAACCAAGCTATTAGAATCTATCATATCCACCCAACTCTCTTCCTACCTAGAAAGATTCTCTATCCTCCTACCCCACCAATTCGGCTTCAGACCCAACTTCAGCACCGAATCCCTCTTGGCCTCACTAATCTCTAAAGTGCAACAACTCCACTCGCGTAACAAATCTGCTGTTCTTCTTCAATTCGACCTCTCCGCAGCCTTCGATGTCGTTCACCACGACATCCTAATCTTCCAACTCTCCGAAATAGGCATAAGCTCCACTGTCCTAGACTGGTTCTCGAAATTCCTACGCTTCCGCTCCTACACCATTAATACAAACGGTACCTCATCCCCCCCCTGGAAGCCGAAATGTGGAGTCCCGCAAGGCTCACCCCTCTCCCCTATCCTTTTCAACATCTACATGTCCTCTCTGAAACTACTTCATCTATCCCCCCTAGAAACTCTCTACTCCTACGCTGACGACATCCTCATCCTCCTCGAGACCGACTCGAACCTCTCTAACCTCACTGAAAACATATCCTCTTGTATTACGAACCTCCAATCCTGGGCCCAATCTGTACAAATGAAACTAAATGAGTCCAAAACAAAACTACTTTGGCTCGGCCCTATTTCAGACCATTTACCCTCCTCCATTCCACTACCTTCCGGCCCCACTCTCCAGCTTGAGTTTTCAAGCAAAGTCCTAGGCTTCGTCCTAGACTCCTCCCTCTCCTTCAGTGATCACCTCAACTCCCTGGTAAAAAAATGCTTCTTTAGCCTCCATATGTTGAGGAAAGTAAGATCCTACTTTCACCATTCTCATTTCGCCATCCTCGTTCAATCCACCATCCTCTCCAGACTGGACTACTGCAACTCCCTCTATATATGCCTAACTAAGAAAAACCTCCACAGACTTCAACTAATTCAGAACGCCGCGGCCAAGCTTATTTTCACAAAAGGCAAGTTTGATCACGTCTCCCCTCTCCTCTCCAAGCTACACTTGCTCCCAGTATACTCCAGAGTCCTCTACAAATGTGCCTGCTTATCCTTCAAGATTCTACATGGCATCCTACCCCCCGTTATCCCACTCCTTTGGAATTCCTCTAACCCACTCTCCTCTAGATCCTCCCAAAAACTGAAACTATCTTTCCCATCTACAAAAGGTATATCCCGCGCAGGAAAACTTGGAACATCCCTCCCTTTTAGAACCACAGAACTCTGGAACAACCTCTCATCCCCGCTCAGAAATGTCAGCTCCTTCCAATCCTTCCGTAAACATCTGAAAACTTGGCTCTTTTCAAAAATCTAATCACCCCTCGTTCTCTAGTACCCTGTTCCCTCCCTATCTTCTTATTCCCTCTCCTATATCCATCTTTGTAGTTCCTTTCCTCCTAACCTCTGTAAACCGTGCCGAGCTCTGCGCTTGCGGAGATGATGCGGTATACAAACCTAAGGTTTAGTTTAGTTTAGTTTAGTTTACTCTTAATTATTTCTATAGCACTACCAGATACACGCAGCGCTGCACAGAGTCACATGGTCAGGGGTGGATTTGGGGCATGGTTCAACTTAAATGTCAGTAGGTGCCTAACTTAGGCCAAGAAAAGCCTGACCTAAAAGAGAGTGTGCTTAAGGTTTCAACACCTACCGATACCTAAGACTGCTTACGAGCTACTAGGTGCAATTCGATAAACAATGCCTAGTGGATGATTGACAATTGTGTTCAACAGCACCTAGCTGGTGCTGTTTTTTTAATCAGGGCCTAAGTACACCCCTATATCTTGATGCCAAGGTTAAAATTGTCCCATACACCTTTTCATAGGCATCTAACATATTTCTATTTTTGTTTTTAGCTATTTTGAGATATTTTAATAATTGCTTCCAGGGCAAAGAAGCTTTAAATTAAATTAAATTATCAAGGGATACTGCTTAAAATCTTTCTTTGGTTTCAAAATATTTATATTTCTCTTGATTCCTAGAGTTTAATGGAACTGTGGGAAATTCCTGCTTTTGATTTGTAGGGGCTTAAAGTTGCATAAGATTCTAGATTCACAGCTGAGCTGGAGGATTCTCACTGCAGCTCCCTAGTAACCTTGGGCAACTCACAACCCTTCGTTGCTCCAGGTACAAAAAACTTACATTGTGATCCCATTAGGTAAGAGAAAGTACCTGTATGTAGTAACATAGTAAATGACGGCAGATAAATACCTTAACGGTCCATCCGGTAATATATAAATCGCTCTGGTTGTACTAAAGAAAGGCAGCATATCAAATGTATTACTTTTAACTTTATAATTAATACTCAAGTTTGACTAAATTCAGGGTTGAACATGATGGCCTGCAATCTTTCTGCCTTGATTGGAACCATATTAGTTAGTTCCATATTCTTGAGGAAGAACAATGTAAATTGTGTGTGTCTGGGGTGTTGTTGGTTTTTTTATTGGTAGTAAATATTTAACTGCTTGTGAAAATATTTCTCTTGTTCATTGTCTTGGCTCTCTGTATTTGACATACATGCAACCATTTTGAGACTGAATGTGTTTCCAGCCTGTTATTAAAACTAAAGGCCTAATAAATGTTTATGCTTGGCTGATCTCCAGGAAAGGAATAATTTTGACTGTAAGCAGATTCTGTCCATAAATAATAAGATTTGAACAGGTATTTATTTGTTCATGATTGCATTTAAATCACCAATTATGAGTTACACGCTATTCTCTTGCCAGGTTGAGAGATACATGTTAAAAGCTTTATTAATGTGAAAGAGAGAGAGGGTGTGTCTCTTGGCCTGGTTTAACCACCCAGGAACATTATTAACCGGAGGCAAAGCCAAAACGTTTTCCGTATATAAGCATAACCAATATAAACACACAAGCAAAATTTAAATTTCAGCTGTCAAAAAATGGGAAACAACTAATTTTTGGATACATTTCAGTTCAGTTTCTGGGATGAAAGCTCAAATGGAAGCAAGGTAGGAACAAAAAAATGGAGAAAACCCTTGATATTTCTGACTGTAAGTTTTCATACTTAATAGTGTAGTGAAGATGATCCCATGGTTTAGCTGTAGTGCTGTGATGCAAGTTCTCTTTTGGTGTGCTTGGAAGATGGCTTTACTGGAAAAAGAAACACATTACGGGGGTCCCATCCAGATCAGGAGTCTGTTGAGATGAAAGGAAGTTAAGGCAGCAACCTAGGACTGCGCGCTTGAGTAGCTTGGATAGAAACCCGCAAGGTCTTACAAGTACGCACTGTACACCCGCGTCACATTGTTTCGGGGTTTTGAGGATGAAAATTAAAAGGTATCTAACTACAGTGTTCCCTAGTTACATTTTTTTTGTAGGCATAAATAACTCTAAAAATTAGTACAGTAAATCATTATGGAAATTCATGAAAAAATGTAGAAAATTATTATTTTTTTTCTTAAAAATGTGTATAAAAAAGGGGGTGCATCTTATACACCGCTGCATCCTATACACCGGCAAATATGGAAATCGTCACAACTGAAAACACTTCCATGATTTTAAAGCCACGAGGAATCAGCAGGTGCAATTGTGTTTCAGCTAAAATCACCATTGCTAACGGCACAGACTCCCAGCTGATCTATAGAGTGAATGATATTTGAAAATTTGCAAGGATATTCTTACCTTCAATGACTGTTAAGCATGACTTTTAGTGTTTGCTAAAGCCACATACCTTGCTTGTGATGTTGGGAGACCCCCCACAAACAGAATACTGAAAACTTTACTTGAAACTTGGCCAACACAATCGTTTCTTTTTTTTGATGCCAGATTCAGGTTTTAGATCTTCCCTCCAAGAAGTTGGTCTGTACCTTGAAGCCGGAGGCAAATGCTAAACTAGGCATGCCCATGTGTCTGAAACTGTGGCAGGTAAGCCAGCTTGCTAATTATGAAACATTAAAGATATGATTCACTTTACATAAAGCGCATGAATCACTGCTTGGTGAGGTTTTAAGTAATTACATTGTAAACTAAAATTTGAGAAGTATTAGTAGTCAATTTGATTTTCCTAATTGAAAAATGCACAATTTCTTGTAAACACTTTGAGGTTTTAGTCACCCCAGCTTTGTTTGTTTTTTCCCCCTCCATTCGCAGTAAGTTGTTCATTTGTTGATGTTCCCTGCTGACAAGTAGCAAGACACATCAGCCACATGAGTATATGATGTTATCTGGCTGCACTGATATGGATGGGCTCGCAAGAGATTTAGAAAAGTGTGAGATTTCTGGGGCATTCTTTCAGGGCCCCTAAGTCTTTTTTGTCTGCATCAGCAGTTGGATCTTCTACAGTGAAACAGAAAGAAAGTTTTTTTGTAGTTTGCTTCTTCGATTAGATTTGTACCTCTTCGATTGTACTTCGATTAGATTTGTTCCTACAGTATTGTCCATTGTTAGCCTTTTACTGGCTTTCAAGTTTTCCTTTCTTATTTAATGTGGTTGCAAAACCCTGACTTTTTCTCAATGTGGCCTATCTGCTACAGTCTTGGCTAGAACTTTTCACTTTGAATGTCACTGTTTCCTCAGTATGTCTGGAAAGAAGACTAATCGCTTCAAGTACTGCCTTGATGCAGCTTAATTGTTGTTAGGTGCCATTGACTCGTACTCAAGTTCTAGCGACTTGATGAATTGCGGATCTAAAAAGAAATTGGTTTTGTGCTAGTTCGGAAAGATCCTCTAGTGTCATCCCCATGGTTGTTTTCAATGGTGTCAGGTCAAAAGTGCGCCGGGACAAAGGCGCGCGCAGACAATTGAGTGCAGCACGGAGGTGCGCGCCGCAGAAAATTACTGTTTTTAGGGCTCCGACGGGGGGGCGTGGGGGGGAACTCCCCCACTTTACTTAATAGAGATTGCGCCGCGTTGTGGGGGGCTTGGGGGTTGTAACCCCCCCACATTTTACTGAAAACTTCACTTTTTCCCTGTTTTTAGGGAAAAAGTTAAGTTTACAGTAAAATGTGGATGGTTACAACCCCCCAAACCCCCCATAACGCCGGCGCGATCTCTATTAAGTAAACTGGGGGGGGCTCCCCAACAAAACCCCCCATCGGAGCCCCTAAAAACTGTAATTTTCTTCAGCGCGCGCCTCCGACTTGTGCTCAGTTGTCAGCGCGCGCCTTTGTCTTTCGCGGGGTTGTCTATGAACCATTTTCAATGGGTCCAGCCATCTGATTGCAGGTCACCCTCTTCGTCTGGTTACATCAATTACCCATCATCAAAAAGTCTATCTGTTACCTGGAGCTAGAGCACGATGCCCTTTGTTATGCACCTACTCAAAAATGTTATCATGGTTCATCAAATTCCAAAGATTGAAACTTCAGGATATCTTTGCTGCTAAACAAATGTTTGGGGCAATTTCACCACCAGCAAAAGATATCAGTGTCAAATGACTGATTGCAAGCAATGTATTGGCACCAAGGGAGTCTCACTTGGTGCCAAAGGGAAGCATTGGTCCTGGAGTAGGGAAACTTTCTGCCCAGCATGAGAAGGGTTTGTTAGAGTCAGGCTCAGATCCCAGAACTGTGTCAAGCATGATACTAAAACACCAAAGCAACGTCATCATTTGCCTTTAGTTCAGGGAGCCGAGAGCAGGGATGTTGCTACCCCTTTCCACCTCTTCCCCCAAGCGGCTATGTCAAGAGATAAGCTTGGTCCCCCAGACTGAGATTTAGCTGCAACAAATTACAGAGGTTGAGATGATTTGCTTTCAGTATTTCCCATTTGGTCACTCAGGAGGAGGACACAATGGGGCAGATTCTGTAAAGGACATCTAAAAGTTAGGTGTCATTTAGACGTCCAGGAGCAGAATGCTATCCGCAATTCTATAATGCATAGATGCTGAGCGAATTTAAGTGCATCTATATTAGATATCCTTTGTAGAATTGCCTTTTAGGCGTTACATAGACGTCCTAATATAACATTATTATGTGTTAGCATTATGATGTCATTAAAATGGTGATTTTATGCCGGTTTTTTTACATTAAAATTGTATCAGAAAAATGCTGGCACTACTATTATATTTTATTTATTTATCTTTTAATTATTTATATACCACTTATATCCTATGTGGTATTTAAATTTGGCTCCTTTATCGTATTCTCTTCTGTTCTGGTTGCCCATGGTCACAAGGGGCAGTGGAGGATTTGAACCAACAACGTCAGGGTGCTAGGGTTGTAGCTCTAACCATTGCACCACACACACTCAGATAGTAAACCACATGTCAGTTCCAAAGCCAAGCTTATATCCTCTTGATTTACAAGCAGTCATTTCTCTAGGATGAATATCAAACATGTACCTTCAACACTTGTCCAGTTCCTCTTTTGACCTCTATGTTCCTCAATCAAAGCACATGGAAAAAAAAAAAAAATATATATATATATATATATATACAGTATATTTTGCATACTAAATCCTCTATTTTTTTATTTTTTTTAAAGAGGACTCCTTGCAAAAGGAGGTCTACTTTTGAGTGCGAGTTGGGCACTAGATAGGCTTGAGTTAGGTGGACGCAACTTAGGCGTCACTTAGGCATGTTGGAGGCGTCTGCTTATTGGTGAATGGGGCTTCTATTTTGGGGGGTATAGAGGACTCTGGTTTGATATTAAGGTCAAAAGATGTTTAATAATGCATTACTTAATCAAAGCACGTGAAAAAATATATATTCCAAATTGCATACTAAACCTTCTATTTTGGGGGTAAAGAGGACTCCTCTTTGATAATGATAGAAAAAGATGTTTAATAATGCATTACTCAAGCAAAGTATGTGAAATACATATAGCATACTAAACCTCATTCCCAAAAGTCTAAGAAAATAATAAGAGAATCCCTACTCAAAACGGCTGTGGTTTAGAGCAAGTGGACATGTCTGATGCACAATCTTGACATCATTGTGACATCATCAATATGCACCTAGATGGCAGAATGTCACTAAAAAATAATAGGAATATGTGCTGGGGTTCCTGACCATACTAAGGATTTGAATCCACCACCTTGGGACGATGGAATAAGTGCCTTAAACCACTGATCTACAGGAACTTTCATTTAGGCAGGGGTTCCTATTATTTTTTCGTGACATTCTGCTATCTAGGTGCATAATGATGATGCCAAAATGATGTCAAGATTGTGTATCAGACATATCCACTTCCTCTGAACCACAGCCATTGTGAGTAGGGATTCTCTTCTTATTTTCATAGAGCGGCATAATAAAAAAACCCTTTTAAGTCTGTTTTGGGCCTAAGTCGCTAGTCGCCCAGAGTCAGAAACATTCAAAGCCCATTCTCAAAAAATATATCCAAAATATTTTTTTTTGAGAATCGTCTACTTGTACGTCCAGCCGTTTGATTATCCAGACAGCTAAGTCATCTATCTTTATTCCCCATTCTCATCCAAAAAATCATCCAAGTCAAAAACGCCTAGACAAAGACCTTTTGGACATGGGAGGGACCAACAAAGTGATGGGCTGGACACCCAGATATGCAACAGAGTAGTGGGGCACCTTATAGGGCACTTCTGTGAATTTCACAAAAAGGGTGCCACATAAACATCACACCACAACTCCCTTATAGGTCATGGTGAGCCCCCCAAAACCTACTATACCCACCTATCTACCACCTCAGTAGCCCTTATGGCTGCAGGTGGCACCTGTATGGCAGTACAGTAGGGTTTGGGGTGTTTGGGTGGGTACACATGTTTCACCATGAATGCAGTGGTTAGAGTGGCTTATGGGCCTGGGTTCTCCTCTCTATGATTCATTAGTCCACCCCCCAGACTATATAAGGCCCCTCTGTGCAGCTGTGCTAGGCTTTCCTATGCCAGGTGCTGATGTTCTGGAGGCAGGTATGTACCTTTTTATTCTGATTTTTGTAGTGGTGGTGGTGGGTCAGTGATCACTGGGGGAGTGTGTGGGGGTCTTTACTTTGTCCCTGCAGTTGTTATCTGGTCACTTTTGATACCTTCTGGTCACTTATACCTGTTTTTAAATCCCCTAAGTCACAATGTATAAATTCCGTCTAGGAAGTCTTGAACTTTTGATTATCACTGAAGGACAACTAGCCCCCTCTTCTACGAAACCGCACTAGTGTTTTTTAGCGCAGAGAGCCGCGCTTAATGGCCCGCATTGCTCCCCGACGCTCATAGGTACTCAGTGAATGTCGGGAGCAACACAGGCCATTCAACGCAGCTCTCTGCACTAAAAAACGCTAGCACAGTTTTGTAGAAGAGGGGGTAAATTATGTATATAGTGCTGATTTTAAAAAAATAAAATAGCACTAAGTGATAGTCTGTTATTAAGACATGGGGGGGAAGCCTCTACTTGCCCTGGATCAGTAGCATGGAATGTTGCTACTGTTTGGATTTTGGCCAGGTACTAGTGACCTGGATTGGCCACTGTGAGAATGGGTTACTGGGCTTGATGGACCTTTGGTCTGACCCAGTAAGGCTATTCTTATGTTCTTATGACATTTTGTTGTCTGTATCAAACAACCCCTATGTTCATGACTAGAAGCTTCTATTTAGACACCTGCAGTTACACCAACCATAGACCTAGTGTTAACTGTAGGCACCTCAATGCAGCAAGGACATGCATAATTTACAGTACTCTGCAAGTGGTTCTGTACAGAAATCTGTTCCAAAAAAATAACACTACACGATGAAGATAATTCTATAATTGGGCACCCACATTTAAGCTCCACTTGTACATGTGAACATGCAGAATACCTGCATGCTTGCAGGCATGGCAGCAAAACTGCTCAGGGTTATTCTGCATGGGTGTGTGTATATGTGGCATAGCATGTAAATGCAAAGGGTAGAGCATGGAATGGGAATGGGCGGGGCTCCACGTGCACGCCCCGCTTGTAAATTATGCATGTCCTTGCTGCATTGAGGTGCCTAGGTCTAAGGTTGGTGTAATTGCAGGTGCCTAAATAATGGCATCTGGGCCCTCAGATGCGAATATAGAATATGCTCGCAGCCTGCATCATTGGGGCACCTGAAAGGAGACACCACTTACAGAATTACCTCCAGTGCATGAAGTTGTGCATGAAACAGAACTACACACGTGCCAGTGGATGGTATTTTGGACTGCATTGGAGGTCTTGCAGAAATCTACGTTGAGTATTAATGGGTTGCTATAGAAGCTGCTCAATAGTCATTCATTTCACTGCAAGGATTTCAAGTACAGCAGTCATCAGGAAAATGAATAAACCTGCATCACCATCTGGTATGCAGCAACTTTGTTAATGCACACTATAGCAATTGGGAATCCCCACTGGTATTAATATGAAGCTTGGTGTTGGCATAGTGGTTGATTTATTGGCTGTTGCTGTGGAACCTAAGGAAATCAGTTATTAAGTCTGGCCTGTTGGTCTAGTAAATTTGTCTCTATTAAACAAAAAATAGCTGATTATCAGCTTGTTTTGCTTAGTAAACGTTAAGATCTTGTTTGACTTGCTGGTAAAGAATAAGTGTACAAATTATGCTAATTTTGTTCTGTTTGTGTTTCTGCTCTAAGCCATTTACTTTATGGTTGTGTAAGTGGGATTTTTTAAACCTTTCAATTTAAATTGCAAATGTTTTAAAAATTATACAATCACTTTGCCACATCTATATGTTTAATTTAAGGCCAATGATCCAGATAATTCATACCACCCAAACCAGGACTGGCTCAATGGTATCTGACACCCTAGGCAAACCTTCAGACACATGCCCTCTCTCCTCTCACATCAAGCTTCTTCCCTCCATTCTGTAGTCTAGTATCTCCCCTTTCCTAAACTCCTCTCAATGGTTTCCAGCCTCGCTCCTTACTTCCCATCCATGGTGTCCAGCATCTGTCTCCTTCCCTATCTCCACCCTTCTTCCTCCCCATAGTGTCCAACATATTCTCTCTCCTTACTATCAACCTCATGGTGTCCAACCACAACATGGTGTCCACTTCCTCTTCGTGCTGGTGGTACCAGCCCTGCGTGAGGTCTTGAGCTTCACATGGTTTGAGGTCTGTTGGGTTCTGCCCCTTCTGAAACAGGAAGTTCAGAGGGGATGGAACCTGAGGGTTTTTGAGAATGTGCAAGTGTTGAAGGCCCTGCACCGGGTGCAATAAGTATTCTGTTGACAATCTTACTGACATGCTGGTGCTGCTGTTGAGGGGGCAAGGTAGAAAAGGGGAGCTGCTGAACACCTTGGGGGTGGGATAGGAAGATGCAGAACATAGATTGAATCCCGTGGTTGTGCCACTCCCCAAATTGTGCTGCTCCTAGGTGGACTCCTAGTCCACCTAGTAGTTGGTTAGCCCTGCTCCAAACCAAGCCATACATCTAGTCTCTTACTATATGGTGGTTATCAGGCTATTCACATGGTATATGTCCTGATGCTATCTATATAGTAGCTGAAAATCTGTAAATAGGTAAGTTTTATTTGTTCAGTTGCTGGTGAATTTATAACTAGCTTTGAATATTAGCCTGTTTGTGGTTTGTCCCCTTCCATAAATATGGAAATAATTGTCTCTGCCAATATTTACTATGGTCCACTAGAATTTCTAACAGCTGCCTTGGCAATTCCCTATCAAGTAACATAGCTGCAAGTACTGATTACCAGTGTAGCCCTTAAATCAGGCCTAATTCTGCTTGGTTAGTCATTGTATTACTATAATCGAACAGTATAAATAATGTTGGCATCAGATTTAAATAAATGCTTTTACAACAGTGGAGTTCTGTGGTAGTGAAGTGATATTACTTCAGGTATGAAATTTCATTTTTGTGACATCATTACATATCTCTATGTAGAGCTATAAACATGGGTAACATCAAAAACCGAATGGCCAGTATTGGCATTATTACAGGTTTTCCTAAGCAGGTGTAACTATCTGCTTGTACTCTACTGTATGGTGTGTATTTGAATATTTTATCAAGTACTCAATTCCTTGGAGATCTTCCCAAACTAGACTCCCATATGGGATATCAATAAAATGCTAATAAATAGCACATCAAAGTTGGTGCTATCTTTTTGTGGGCCTCCTTTTTATGCATGCATACTTTTATACAGCTTTAGAAGAATAGCCATTTTCCACATGCAGAAAATGCTTTATAAAATCTCCCCCTAAATTCTGTTTCCAAACTTCACAACCTCTCTTGGTAAGTTATGACGGTGTTCCTTGTGCTGAAGTGCTTAACATACAGCCTGTTTAATTATGGAGATTATCACTAAAGAAAGAAGACAAATGATGTGATTGAATTGAAGTTCTTTAGGGTTACCCACAGCATTCTTCAGCTAGCTGAGCTGTTTAACTGTGCACATCACAGAGGCCTAAAACCTAGTGTCTTACCTCACTTCCATCCTATCATGAAGATATGTGACATAACAGGGTAATTGTCTCGTCATGAATTGTTTCTGTGAGTAGCCCTCCTGGCTAGTAAGCAAATCTTTCAGTATCATGCGCCTTGTTTTCATATTTGAAAGGAAGCGAAGCTCTATACGATAAATATTAAGTGCTCTAAAAAGCTAACATGGCCATGTTTTGACTATATGCCTGCATCAGGGATTATAACCCATGAGCACTGAAATAAACTTAAAAATATATACAATGTCAATAATATCTATATAACCACTAATTCTTATTATATTTTCCTTTCTTAAACTCTTGTAAACCATTTTGAGCTCTATCCTTATAGAGAAGATGCAGTATATAAGCTTTAGGTTTAGTTTAAAGAAAGTCCAAGTACATTGTCCTTTAAAGTATTTGCATACACATCCTCATCACTCTTTGCCAGCAATTTAAAATGATGCATTCAGGAATTGCCCCAGGTATCTAGTGTTACTAGATTAGTAGCATTAATTTAGCCCACTCACAGTGCAGTTTGTTAGGCATTTTGTATTAGATAAGGATTTGCATTTAAACTATCACTTTTTCATAGTCTGTATACATCAAGAGGCTGATTCTACAAACGGGCGTCCTGACTGTAGGCGGCAGTAGGCGTCCTGCTGCCATCTGACAGCCAATTGGGACACATGTTTTTGAAAAAAGCTCCTCAAGGTAGGACGCCTACACTGTAGGCATTTGTCACGGGTCTAGGGAAACGCTTAGGGACACCTAAGCTCGCCCAAGGCTAGGCATGGATGTGGTTTTGCCTGAAAGTGGTCTTTGGCGAGTTTAAGCAGCCCTGGGAGTCTCTCTAAACAACAGATGCCTGAAATGTAGACCTGCAAAATGTTGGCCTACATTTCAGACATTTAAAACTAGACGTGACTGGCTGAGCTGATTGTAGCAAGGGAATTATGTATCAGCTGAGCTGGCAGGACTACCCGAAGCCATGGCTTCAGAGAGTCCTGTCGACTCAGCTGATCAGGGGGAAAATACCCCTGCCACGGTTAGCTGAGCCAACTGCAGCAGAGAACCCTTTGACCCCCCCTGAAATACCCCTGCCCACTTCCTCCTACTGCTGCCCCCTCCCGAAGTGCTGACAATCCCCTCCCTCTAAGAATGGCAGGAGGGATGCCCACCCTCCTGAAGTGCTGACAACCCCCCCAAATTGTAGAACGGCAGAAGGAATGGCCTCTCCTTCCTGCCACCGACTCCCCCGGGGGGAGTCGGTGGTTGGGGAGATTGTCAGTGGTTTGGGAGGGCCAGTGGCAGGAGGTTTGGCAGCAGGAGTGAGTGGGCATCCCTCCTGTCAGCCTACAATTGGGGGATTGAAGGCACTTTGGGAGGGTCGGCGGCAAGAATGAGTAAGCATCTCTCCAGCCGGTCTAAAATTGGAGGGGAGGGGTTGTTGGTGCTTCAGGAGGGCCAGCTGTAGGAGGGGAATGGGCATCCCTCCTGCCACTCTTCAAGGAGGGGGCTTGTTGGTG
The DNA here is from genome assembly GCF_902459505.1 of Geotrypetes seraphini. Classification (NCBI taxonomy): domain Eukaryota; kingdom Metazoa; phylum Chordata; class Amphibia; order Gymnophiona; family Dermophiidae; genus Geotrypetes; species Geotrypetes seraphini. The sequence goes on along the minus strand of NC_047091.1, from coordinate 136,915,329 downwards.
CTTTGGGGGGGTTAGTGGCAGGAGGGAGTGGGTATCCCACCTGACAATTTTGGGGCTCAGCTGATCAGGGATTACCTTGCTTCGATCAGTTGATGGCAAGGAATCTCTTTGCAAAGATAAGTGGCTGAGCCACCTATCTTCGCAATGAGTCTAAGACGCAATTCTCTTAACTGGCACCAGTGACATGGACGGCAGAGAATTTTTTTTGGGGGGGGTTGGCTTCTGACCGTTAGGGCAGACATGATTCTGTTTAGGTTGCCAGTACATGATTCTCAGCCACTTCTTAGGCAGCCACCAAGACCAGCGTCCTAACAGATCCCAAGTGCATACCATACTTTTTATATATAGTATCTTATTAATCTGCTTATAAGACAAGGGTTTGGGGGCATTATGCAGGTTCAGAAACCAACCTTGTCTTATTGTCATAAAATTCCTATTAAAGAGTGTTGCAGAGAAGGCCAAATGGAATCCATCTCATTGGACCAAGACTGCTACCAGGGAAAATTGACATCCTTTTAGGCTGAATGAAACAACCCCTTCTTCTCCCTTAGAGATCTTCTGTACTTACCTCATGCTTTCTTATACTCAGATACTGTCTTCATCTCTAACACCTCCATTGGGAAGCTGTTCCACATATCCACTATGCTTTCTATGAAGAAAGATTACTCTTGAATTTATCCCCTGTCACCCTCCACTTGTGATTCCTCATTCCAAAGTTTCCTTTCAACTGAAAGAGGAAACAGCTCCTCTCATGCCTAAAAGAGAGAGAATCAGTGAAGGAGGCAGTGATGCCATTCTTTCTGTAACCATTGGGGAAGGAAGCAAGAGGTCCATGGGACCTGGTTGGAGAGAATTCCAAGGTGTTCTTATCAGCCTTGGGGAATAGAGACAAGGAAGCAGTGATGCCAACTTGGCTACTGCTGGGTAGAAGAGGAGGTTGGGTCACCTGTTCTGGAACCATCAACTTTCATGTATCATGCTTTCCTAAATAGGGACAGCTTATATTTGGAGTTGTCTTTTAATTGGACCAGCATGATAGAATGAAGAAACAATGCAAGCATGGGTGCCAGATAGTGATGGAATTAGGGAACAAACCGTGTTTGGCCCCATTCACGTGTCTATTGTGGGCATAAAGTACTGCAGAACCTTTTGAACCAGGGTAAGAATTAGAGCACACTGATTCTGCCATGATTCTTCAACCACGCAAGAAGCAGCTTGAGATTAAAGAAAACTCTTACCTTTGAATCCCTTCCGGGAAAATGTTCAGAGGCTGTGATTAAGATAATACCTAAAAATAAATCAAAAATGTAGGCCTGATTCTCAAAGCAGCATAGTATTATGTAAGAGTGGAATTAGTATAAGTGCAAATTAGTGGCTAAGTTTGGAATTAGCTGGTGACTTGACAGGCTAGAACACATTAATCCTATCTTAGTGACTTTTAAATTACCAAATAAGAATACAATATCTTATGGATGTGTGTGGCACATTAATTTATTCCTTTGAAAATCATTAGAATCTATACAAATAAATTCAGATGTTGTCAAATAGGGAATAAATCAGTGGTGTGAAAACACTTAATCAGCCACACTTCTGAGAAGCGCAATATTTATAGTCTGGAGTTAAAGATGCGAGTCTGTCTAGGTGAAGTTTTTAAAAATCATATTTATAGGCAGTATCACCAGCCACTTGAGTGTTTTCTGTGTTCTGTATGCTTCTTTTCATCCCTTCACGAGCAGTTACCCATCACAGTCCCTACTCTTTGTAACAAATGATAAATCTTTTTCTGAAGTGTGACATGCAATCTGGCAAGGTTCTCTCTCCTTGGAATTATTTCAGAGGCTAAAATAAATTAGGTGTCTGCCCAGGGTGCCATGCCCTCTGGCCCCTAAGATCATTAATCAAAATATCTCTCAACTGTAGTAACCAACCAAGATATTTTGGAAGGGAAGCTGTCATTGCTGCTGCAGAATCACAGTGTACTGGGGGAAGTAGCTATTTCCATGTAAGGAGAATCATGCGCCTTTTATTGAAGATAGATTAAAGAGGGAGTCTGGCCAAGAAAAGTATGTTTGGAGGGGAGAAAGGCAACAAGTGATTTGGGGGGGGGGAGGGTTTTGAGGTTAAAAGGCAAGACACTTGAGGAAAAGAAATTGCATAGAAACATAGCTAAGAAAGGCAGCAAAAATGTGTGATACTGTCAGTCAGGAGCAGTAGTGTAAAGCGGCCTTTGCCCTCCATTGAATTCATTCTTGACATTATTTAGAAATAGGCACATTGGGGGGGGGGAGGGGTCCTGTAATTCAGAATCCATTTCTGGTGTTAGTGTGTCCCATTATTAGGTGCATGTTATCACTTAATGCAGCTTAGTAAATGGGCCCCTTAATCAGGTTTAAATGAGCCTTATAAACTTTAGTTTTTAGAGACGTTATTTGGAGAGTCATGAGATTAGGTTGACTGGGGTGGGGCTTCAAGAGCAAGGCTATTATCTCAACTTCTGTCATTTCTATATAGTGTATCTTTGGGCTCCTTTTACTAAGCTGCGTTAGGGCTTTAACACACTGAATTGCCTTGCGCATTAGACCTTAACGCCAGTATTGAGCTGGCGGTTAGTTCTAGAAGCATAGCGTGCGGTAATTTCTTGCGTGTGCTGAAAACGCTAGCGCACCTTAGTAAAAGGAGCCCTTTATGAATTCCATCTAGTACCTATTTTTATCTCGTTTGTTTTCTCATCTTTCCTTTTCTGATGGCATTATATAATATAAACTGTCTTTGTTATATATCGATGCGCTTACTGTTTCTTTCTTTCTTATATATTATAACGTAAACCTCCTGGTGCCTAAGGCTTGAAAAGTGGTGTATGGAATTTATTCATTAAAGTAAACTAATAAAACTGCTTGTATTCTTGTTCAGATAAAAGGTGATGCATAAATTCAAATTACATCCAAATTGTTATTACAACAGAAGCAAAGAAGTTGATGAAAACAAAGCAGCATTATGCCAAATACGAGGAAGTACTGAAAAGTTCTCAGCCCAACCAACCAACTTCCTAAATTCTGGGCGTTATTTTACCACTATTGCTGAAAAGAGGGTTATCTTATTTCGTTAAGTGCCAATTTGCAGAAACAGACTTCTAAGTTTTGACATTGTTTCAGATCATTGAATGAACCATATCCATGCCATTCTCTTCTTGGTTGGACTGAGAACTTTTCAGCAGCCCCCCTCATTTATAGCTCATTTATAGAAAGAAGCAGTGCTGGGGTCTCCAATGCAAAAGACCTAGACTGGCCTGTGATTCTGGGACTGCGAACTTTAGAGTTATCAGCCACAATATCCAGAAGGGAAGCTATGCCCTGTCTGTTCATCTACACTGGTACCTATTGGCTGTTGTTTAGTGTATTTGTACTGGTCTCTGAAGGAGATATGGGGCTCATAATCAAAACTTAAACACATCTAAAAACCCACCCAAGTCGGCACTTGGACAACCTAAAAGACAGGTCGTCCAAGTGCCGATAAACTGAATTTCTGGATGTGTTGTGGGACTTTTTATGCTTCTGAATGTGCGCCCAGAGCTGAAAGGGGCGTATCTGGAGGAGTGGTTAGGGCAGGATGGGGGCCGACCTAGACTTAGTTGTCCTGCAGGGATAATCAAATGTTTTACTAGACATCCTAGACGAAACTTAAATGTTGTGAGTTAGCCAATGTGAAAACAAGTATAATGCCTAAAAGGTATTCAAAGTGACCAGATAACCACTGCAGAGACAAAGTAAAGACCCCGCCACACTTCCCCAGTGTTCACTAACCCCCTCATATCCCCCGCAAAGATCAGAATAAAAAAGTATATACCTGTCTCCAGAACATCAGCACCTGATATAGGAAAACCTAGTAGAGCTGCACACAGGTGTCTTAAATAGCCTAAGAGGTGGGCTAATGAACCATAAAGAGGAGGACCCAGGCCCATAAGCCACTCTAACCACTACATTTATGGTGGGAACATGTGTACCCACCAAAATCCCCCAAAACCCTACTGAACTGCCTTATAGGTGCCAGCAGCCATAAGGGCTACTGGGGTTGTAGACAGGTGGGTATAGTGGGTTTTGGGGGGCTCACTGTAACCTATAAGGGAGCTCTGATGAGATGTTTATCTGGCATCCTTTTTGTGAAGTTCATAGTGCCCTGTAAGGTGCCCACTGCTCTGTTGCCATGTCTAGGTGGCAAGTCCATTACAAGATTGGCCCCTTCCACATCCAAATGAAACGTAGATATTTAAACGTCTCTTTCATATCTCCCCTCTCCCGCCTGTCCTCCAAAGTATACAGATTGAGATCTTAAGTCTGTCCTCATATGCCTTATGATAAAGACCATGCATCATTTTAGTAGCCTTCCTTTGGACCAACTCCATCCTTTTTATATCTTGGTCTTGTTCTGGACGTTTAGGACTCGGAAAAAATTTGGGTCAAAAATGTGGTATAAACATAGATGTCCTGGTGGTCTGGACAAACAATAGCCTGGATGTCCAGATAGATGATTTTTGAACAAAAAAATATTCTAGATGTATTTTTCAAAAATGGGCATTTTCCCATTGCCAACGTTGGACATCTAGAACCATAGGTCCGAATCAGACTTAGACTTTTGTTTTGATTATGCCCCTCCACACTTCTTGGCAAGGATTGTCAATGTAAATGAAAAGCTGAATGGATGTAGGAAGAAGGGACAAAACAGAAGAAAATCCCAGTATATAAAACAGAAGAAGGTTCCCAGTATATAAAAAGGTTGTTGGAGCTGTAGAGTAATGAAAAAATACTACCAATAAATGCTTAGGAATAATTTACTTTAAATTTTAATTATAACTTTGAATGGAATATTGTCCTGCTGTCTACTGTAGCTATAAGTGTTCTCTTACATTTTTTTAATTTATAATTTTGAATACATTACAATATCCAATACTTCAAAAGAAAAAAGGAAAATCACATAAAACAATACATAATCAAATATGCATACATAATTCCTTTTAAGCCCACATTAATGGGGAGTATGCCTTGCTATTTCTAATTAAATAAAGTTCAAGAAAATAAAGGACAATAATTCTTGGTTCACACTAAAGAACCTTGAATCATTCCTTAAAAAGTGGGATATTTTATATTAATTCTCCTCATAATCTCAGCTAGGTGAAACAAATCTCATTTATATTCCTATTTCTATTCTCTTGCAACTAAAAATTGTTGTAATTGTATGGGGTCCCAGAATGAATACTCAATATCTTGTAACTTAATCAAGCATTTACAGGGAAATTTCAGGTAAAAGGATGCATCCAGTGCCAACACTCTATCCTTCAATTTCAAAAATTCTTTCCTCCTCAACTGAGTGGTTCTAGATACATCCGGAAAAATCCTAACCAAATCCCCACAAAATTTCATTAACCTGTTTTTAAAGTAAAGTTTCATAATCAACATCTTGTCCATCTCGTTCATGCATGTTATTACCAGGGTGGACCGACTCTGAATCACATTCTGTGTATCTTCCAAAAATTCAGTCAAATTTACCTCTGGTGTGATCAGATGGTTGTTGGAGCTGCAGAGTAATGTAAAAATACTACCAATAAATGCTTAGGAATAATTTACTTTAAATTTTAATTATAACTTTGAATGGAATATTGTCCTTCTGTCTACTGTAGCTATAAGTGTTCTCTTACATTTATACTACTACTAAAACCACACCCTCCTGATTCTCAGCCTAGAAAGGAGGAAACTGGTCACACAGAATGATAGTGTCACGGCACATTCTCTTCAGGATGTGGTACCTTTTCACGGGACTAGGGATGAGGCTATACAGGAGCTTGGAAGAAGATAATTCATCAGCTCAGTTTGATCTAGGAATTTGTTTTACTCATTATACAGACGTAAAGGTTAGGTCATGTATTATACTGAGATCTGTTTTATGCTCAGTTTTTACAGCATATAGTTTGGAAAGTTTGCATACACTGTCATTTTGGGTAATTCAATGTTGAGGTGCAATAGTAATGGTCATTTATTTCCCAAAATTCTTTGAAGAAAACTGTTCAGGGAAAGAAATTCTGGTAACTGTTTTACTGTTCTGTTGTCCCAGTGGTTTTGCTTTAATTGGGCCGTTTAAGGTGAACAACTTACAGAAAGAAAAGTCTGAGGGCTAGATTCTCAAAACTTGTCATAAAAACCGATGGGCCGCTGTCGCAGCCGTTATTGTAGCGATTTCCAAAAGGCGAGTCGTTCTAGAAAAACTGCCCATACAAATGAGGTTGGCGGAGAGTGGCGATAGTTCGCTAAATTTACATGAGATGAGTCGCTGGTGATAGTGATCGGCATATGTGCAGAATACACCAGAAGGAGGTGTAAATATGCGCAAGTGCCTGGAAAGAAACACAGTAAGCATACATATCACATATGTGCCTTGTTTGAGCATAATATATGCTCACGCCATAGGCGCGTGACACATGCAGCTGTAGCCATTGGGCACTCATGTCGCAAAAACAAATTAAAACTACTATAATTCAAATCTTGTAATTTGTTTTTAATGTCAAATTTTATCATGAATCACAGCCAGAAACACATAAGACACGGCTATAATACATGCGCTCAAGAAGCGTGCCTTTGTCCACCCTCCCCCCTAAAAAAAAAAAAAAAAAAAGATAATTTATGTGAATCATGTAGTTTTTATTTTGTTTCATTAGCCACAGTCAAAATACATGCCAGAGATGTGCTTTTCACAGTGCTGGCACCGTACCGGAACGCCTGGACCAGTCACTGATTTTTGCTCGCCAACGCCGCACTTGGAGAATCACTCGGTGATGTTGAAGAATCTACCAGAGTGTTTGTTTAAATATTGATGAGCTCATTTGCATGGCAAGACTGCTAGGAAGCTCGGAAAAGACCACAGTAAGCCTTTTTGATAATCCGCCGCTAAAATAAATGCACGCTAAACCGGCTGGAACCGGTTTAGCGACCACGTTAAAGGCAAACTCAAGTTTTGAGAATCTGGCCCTGAGCCTTTGTTGTCCTGAGAGAGGCACTTAGAACTGATGTGATTTACAAGTCTTCCTCCTTAGAGCAGTGCTTGTCTTTGCTGAATATTTCTTCTGCACCTGATGTGTGTGTGGGGGGGGGGGCGAAAACATTTTGGAGACATAGTAGATCAATACCCATCTTGCAAAACTAAATGTACATTCCTTTCTAAACCTTAGACGAGATTGTTCTACCTGCGTATACATTCCAGGGTTTGTATTGTCAGCTTCACTGCACACACTTAGAGTCAATTTTTCTGTCACCGATTCATTTTATTATTCATCTTTGTAGTTTCCCTTTTTTGATTTGTAGGCAGAAAACATGCTGAATTCTTGTCTGTAGCACTTTGTTTATACAGTATTTACTAGTCTTTAACATCTGTCAAACACTGGGTTTATGTGCTGTTGCTGTCAAGACATTTGAGTGATGCTCCCTTTGGCAGTTTATTAGCAGAACTAAAATGTACCAATCCAGAGGCAATTATATACCACATAAAGACAAACGCATACTGACAAGCAGAATCTGCCTGTTTGAAAACAGAATTTAAAACATGCTTTGTTTGTTCTTTATTGGACGTGGATGGCAAACACTTAAAACCTACCTATAAATTTTCATTTTCTTTTAATGTTGCTCTTTTTTAAAATCAGTACTGAAGGATGTTTATTAGTGGAATAATTATGATGTATTTATTTTATGATTATAATTATGATGGACTATTTTGTGATGATCTATTCAGGGCAGATTAAGCCTTTCACGGGCCATAGGCAAACAAGTGCATTTGGCAGCCAACCCCCCCTCCCCCAAATAATATAAATACATTTTCCTTTTCTTCCACCAAACTAGTCCAGAAGGGATGGGGTTATGGGTCTCTGTCAGCAAATGTAAACAGAATAAAAGCTTATAAGCTTCACCCTATATAGGTCATTGTAATGTCACATTGACTAAGTATTTCTTTGTCTTCAGTGGATGGTAGATGAGCGTACTGTGCTGTGGTGGACGACTGAATATTGTCAGGATTCCTGGCTCAGTTGGATGACTGGCATTACAGCTGAGACCACACAGGGAATGGGTATTGGCGCTCACTGCTTTCTCCTGGGAAAATGCCTGGAGGAATCTAGGTCCTTTCTTCTTCTTTCTGGCTGTTCTTTCTCCTTCATTCTCTCCAATCTCTGAAGCTCTCTCTGTTTTGTTGTCTTCCTGTCCTACACTGGTGAGAAATTGATAAGAAGGCAGAATTCTCAGTGGGGGGAGAAAGGTAGGCTTGGATGGCATCTTCGAGAGGAATGGCAGTGGTAATGCTAGCATAAGGACTGTTATGGTTGAGGGATTGAACATAAGAACATAAGAATTCCACTGATGGGTCAGACCAGTGGTCCATCGTGCCCAGTAGTCCGCTCCCGTGGTAGCCCCTAGGTCAAAGACCAGTGCCCTAACTGAGACCAGCCCTACCTGCGTGCGTTCTGGTTCAGCAGGAACTTGTCTAACTTTGTCTTGAATCCCTGGAGAGTGTTTTTCCCTATAACAGCCTCCGGAAGAGCGTTCTAGTTTTCCACCACTCTCTGGGTGAAGAAGAACTTCCTTACGTTTGTACGGAATCTATCCCCTTTTAACTTCAGAGAGTGCCCTCTCGTTCTCCCTACCTTGGAGAGGGTGGACAACCTATCTCTATCTACTAAGTCTATTCCCTTTAGTATCTTGAATGTTCTGATCATGTCCCCTCTCAGTCTCCTCTTTTCAAGGGAGAAGAGGCCCAGTTTCTCTAATCTCTTGCTGTACGGCAACTTCTCCATCCCCTTAACCATTTTAGTTGCTCTTCTCTGGACCCTTTTGAGTAGCACCATGCCCGTCGTGTACGGTGACCAGTGCTGGATGCAGTATTCCAGGTGAGGGTGTAACATAGCCCGGTACAGCGGCATGGTAACCTTTTCCGATCTGTTCGTGATCCCCTTCTTAATCATTCATAGCATCCTATTCGCCCTTTTCGCCGCCACCGCACATTACGCAGATGGCTTCATCGAACTGTCGACCAGCACTCCCAAGTCTCTTCCCTGGGGGGTCTCTACAAGTAACACCCCGGACATCCTGTATTTGTGCATAAGATTTTTGTTACCGACATGCATCACCTTACACTTATCCACGTTGAACCTCATTTGCCATGTCGCAGCCCATTTCTCGAGCATGTTTATGTCACATTGTAGATCTTCGCAATCCTCCTGCATCTTCACTACTCTGAATAACTTAGTATCGTCTGCAAATTTAATCACCTCACTCGTACCAATTTCCTGATCATTTATAAATATGTTGAAGAGCATGGGTCCAAGCACCAAACCCTGCAGCACTCCACTGACGCTTTTCCAGTCCGAGTATTGTCCATTTACCCCCACTCTCTGTTTCCTATCCATCAGCCAGTTTTTAATCCACGTGAGTATTTCACTCTCAATTCCATGGCTTGCAATTTTTCAAAATAGTCTTTCATGCGGAACCTTGTTGAACGCCTTCTGAAAATCCATATATATATATATGTCGACCGGGTCACCCTTGTCTATCTGCCTGTTTACTCCCTCAAAGAAATGCTTCCTTTGAGGGACATAGTCCTGTTCAGTGAAGACCTCGTTAAAATGATGAAAGATCTTGGGGAGGCCAAACTGCAAAGGCTGCCAGAGGACAAACCTGGGAACTCTGCTAGGTCAGCTTCAAGAAGATCTTATTTTTGGGACTTGCACTGTTATCAACCTGAGAAGGGTTCTAGATAGCATGCCATTTTTTGACCAAATCTTTGTCTTTTTGATCCGATAAGAAGATGAGCTTTGCAGTTCCAAGAGCTGTTGGTGCCCATAAAAGTGCTATATGAGGAGTTGAGGGTCTTTTCTTCAACTGACCAGATATGGGACACTGTCTGGTTATCTTGAAAAATGCATCCAGATCAATAGGTCCTAGATATGGTATAGTGGGACTCAAATTTTTCTGCTCTTTCTCAGATTGTTATTTTTCGTTTCAGTGCTCTGATCAAGTGAGCAGTAATGCAGAGCACCTTAGAAGGACTGTTGCACTTTGAAGCCATGATTCTCATGCCCAAGGAAGGTACTACTCCATTTATTTTGTAGACTTGAAGAAGGAAAGCACATTTGAAGCAACTCTGGATCTCAAAGACATAAACTAAGCTTTGTGGATCCTCCATTTTATCATGAAAACTCTGCTCTGTCCAGACGAGGCGAGGTCCTGATGTTGATGGACCTCAGAAGCACACACCTGCATATTCCAATGCAATGTAATGCAATCTAATCTTTTATTTATGGATCACACTATACCTGCATAGGTTCAAGGTGATTTACAAGTAAGAGAACCCTTATTAGAGCAAGGAGAACATACAATTGAAGGTCATATTAGATTTACAATAAACACATTATACAGACTGAACAGAGATTCCAACGTAGGTAGAAACAAATAGCAGCAAACGTTTTACAATTTGATTTGATATTGGGCACTGCTGGAGTAGAGTTGATAGTATAGTTGTAGATGAGCGGGATTGCTGTAATCAGTTACAGACTTATTATTCCGCACAATGGTTAATTAACCTTTTAGGCAGCTTACAATCTAATTTGGGAGCAAGTGCAATAAGTATATAACATCAACACGATAGTGAGGTGTAGGAGTGTAGGAACTACAATTATCTGATAAAAAAAGAGAGGAGAGTTAAAAACACAGAGTATCACATCATGTCTACAGAGACCCCTACGGGGAGCAATAGGGTATGAACATAAGAACATAAGAACATAAGCAGTGCCTCTTCCGGGTCAGACCAGGCCTCTGCCAGGTCAGACCAGACCCTATTGATAGGCATCCCTGAACTGCATATGAGAAACCATATTCCAGCTACAAATCTGTAATTTGTTTGAGGCACTCAAGTTGTTAGATCTCTTGGTTTCTGTTATCTGAGTCCCAAGATAAGCTTACAGTTCTGCAGAAGCATTTATGATCATACAAAAGCAATGAATACACAGAAGTAGAGGTGGACCAAGAACTTTCCTGCAAATGAATGTAAAATATAAAGCAATCTTTTATTAGCAAAGCACCAACAGATAAAGACACTGCATGGGACCATGTTTTGGCAGATAATCGGCTGCTACTGGGGTCACCAGTACACTTTTGGATGTATTATATAAAAGATGTCAAAGAGTAGAGTCTGCATCCAATAGTACCCATAGTGTGAGGCAAGAAAACCAAATTTTCAGTCTCACAGCTAGTGCAGCAGAAATAATCAAATATATATTCAGTGGCGTAGCAAGAGTGAGTGGCACCTGGGGCAGTGGCTCCCCCCCCCCCCCCGCTCCTTTCTGACCTACTTCCCTTCCCCCGTACCTCTTTAATTTTCTCAGTGGAAGCAGCATTACAAACTTGCTGCCCACGTCATATCATATCCTAGGCACGGGACCTGGAAATGACATCAGAGAGAGCCAACACTGACGCAGGCAGCAAGTTTGTGATACTGCTCACGCTGGGAAAATTAAAGAGGTACGAGGGAAGGGAAAGGTTGCATGTGTGTGGCAGGGTGGGCAAGAAGGAGCTGGGGGGATGGAGAGGAGAACAGGTACCAGCGCCCCCAGCAAGACAGCACCCAGGCAGATCACCCCCGCCTCCCTTCTTACTATGCCACTGTATATATTTATGTACTTATGGTCCCTTTTTCAAAGCCGAGATAGCGAATCCCCTGAGGCAAATGCACCAAAGCCTATAGGAATTGAATGGATTTTGGTGCATTTGCCACGGGGGAATTGCTACCACAGCATTGTTAAAGGAGATCTTATTACTTACAGCATTTAATTCCCACTCAAGAAGTGTTCTTGGTGTTGTACAAATCACATACAAATCTAAATCATACAGTCATAAACCATTAAATAACATAAATCTTAAGTACATCCTGGATTAATTCATAAAATATTCTCTCTTTATGTCTTTATATCTTGCTTCTTTGATGGAACTTATTAAAAAAACGTATCCTAGTTACCATATGCCTGCGTAAAGTTAACTCCTTGTCAAGAAGAAGCAGTGATAGCATAAGATATAGTAATTTTAAAAAACCCAACAACAAAATATGCATGCGTAAGTTATGTTTAAGCTGAGACTGTCCCTTGGTAGATTCTTTCTCTTTTGTATGTAAGAAGCTTTGCATAGAAGGATGGGGGCCAAATCTGTATGTGTCACAGCTTCTGTAGTGCTTTGCTGCACTGATATTTGGTGCAGGTGGAGCTTTGCTTGGGGGACATTTTGAATTGATTATACACTGTTGATAATGAAATTAATCATAGTATGTATGGGGATCTTCAAAATGTTTCCGCACTGTTCTTTTTTTTTTTTAAACACTATTTTTTTTAAATATCACAAAAGCAAATTATATCACTGCCTGCAAGGTGAGCTGGCTTGCCTGACTGACTAGTCACATGACATTCTATGACACGCCCTCTTAACACATCTCCCGCCCCAACTATTTCTCGCAAAAATATGAAAGTGAGGAAACCTTTTAAAGAACCCTCATAACATACTATAGAGCTCATTATTTACAATTAATGAACTGTAAAGCCAGCATTATAAGTTTAGAGTATAATGCCGTTCCTGTAGATTATCCAATGCATTTTTAGATATCTGCACAATTTAACAAACTAGCAGAGATAGTTTTGTTATACTCTGATCTATTTAAAAATAGTAAACCTCATTTAATATGTTATTTTGTTGTTAACAGCCAATTTCTGGTTCTTGTCCTCTGCTTCTGTGTGGATATGAAGATGGATCTGTAATTCTGTGGAACACACTGGAGACAAAAGCACTATGTCGACATGTTTGCCACCAGGAGCCAGTAATGAGCCTTGACTTTGACTCGGACAAAGCCAGAGGAGTCTCTGGCTCTGCAGAGAAGGTTCTTAGCTTTTGGAGCCTTGACGAGCAGCAGATTCTAAAGGTCAGCAGCATGGGGCACACCATGTCACTTAACCAGCTGTAAATATATTTAGCCTCGAAGGGAATAATATCAGATTTGCTAGCATAAGCTCTTATGCTAGCTTTATGCAGTGCCAGCCTTATCGATTGTGGAGCCCTGTGTGGTCTAGTTTAGAGAGGCCTCCCCTCCAAGGCTGGGATTTTAGATTTCAAACAAGATGTCAGGGATTGATTTATTTATTGAAACAAAATTATTAAATTGCCAACAAATATTGGAATCTTAGTGATTTACAAGTTTGGGATACCCTGGACAGAAAAGTCAATAAGATGGTGTTTTCCCTTTGAGAAGCGGGAAATCAAAGGGTGAGGGAGAGTGAGAAGAAGGCGATGCAGTGCTGTGGGAGAAGAATAGAGCATCAGTGCTGAAGAGCATGATTGCTGAGGAGGGAGGGAGAGAGAAAAAGAGTGAGAGAGATGGAAAGAGAAAAGATGCTTGCACTTTTGGTCAGCTTCCAGTTGCAAAGTTGACTCTGTTAAGTGCAGGGACCTGTTCGATCTCCCCTGCTGGCCCTGATCTATGATGGGCGTAAATGCTCCCACCTAAATGCAGCAATTACATGCGTAACTGACAGTACTGAAAAGCATAACACGTAAGTACTTGGCACTCCCCTACCCCACCCAAGCCCCTCCCATGTCCAAACTCCTCTTGCTGTTATGAGTTACAAAATTTAGGTGCTAACATTATAGAATAGCGGCTAAGTGTAACTGCAAGATAAGGCCAATTAACTCTTAATAATCGCTGATCATTGTTAGTGCCAATTCATACCTATTTGGGCAATTAACTTGCCTGTGTAACTGCTGCTATTCTTTAACCTACACGCTCAAGGTGCATAAATTTGTGAGCAAGATTATAGAATGAGGGAGATATCATATGTAGGCCTTCTTAGGGCATCGTTTGGGCCGAGCAGGGCTAGAGATGCAACATACATGAGTAATTTGATAAAGGTTTAACAGTATGCACAGAAGGGGTGCACTTTTATGCAGACATATATGTGCATATTTTATCAAACGCACAGTTTTTCATCAGCTTCTGAGTGGGTGATGTAAATATTTATTTGGATTTAGCTCACCCCCGTTTTCAGGAAGAGCTCAAGCATTAGCCTGATACAGGAGCTGGTGTAGCGAGGGTGAAAGGCGCCTGGGGCGGTGGCATCCTTTCCCTACCCTCTTCCCCACTCACTCCTTCCCTGCCCCTCCCCGCCATGTGCACACTCCCTTCCCTTCCCCCATTCCTCTTTAACTTCCCCAGCTTGAGCAGCATGGCCAACTTGCTGCCTGCATCGGTTCTCCCTCTGACGTCACCTCCTAGGCATGGGACCCGTACGTGACATCAAAGGGAGCTACAAGTAAGGTGGGGTAAGGGGAAGTGAAGTTGCACGTGCAGCGGGGGGAGGAGCGAGAAGAAGCAGGGGGGCAGAGAGGTGGACGGGTGCCGTTGCCCCCACCAAGACATCACCCCCCCCTTACTATGCCACTGATCTGCATGTAGGTAGCCATGTGTATTTATAAAAGAGAAACACATCAGCTTCAGAGCGGGTGTATATTTGTGCACAACAGATGGTCATTGTACGAGCCAGTTTTGTAAAGGCACATAGACACCTGTGTTGTCTTTATAAAGTATCTCATTCAATAAAGCATCCCGAAGAAATATCTTATACTAGACTCACAGCCTCAGCCCCACTACTCCACCGCCAAATTATAGTTTTATAGCGTGAAGCATTACGTAAACCTTCATTATTGGCCAATAAATATTTTAGAATTTTTAAAAAAAATTTTCTTCATTTCTTTCTTTTTATAAATTAATAATATTTTAAACTTTAACTTTAAAGCTACTTAACTTAATAGCTGATATGACGGGTTTTTTTTTTTCCAAACATCCTTGGTGGGTTTATTTTATAGCCTCTTCACCTCTTTTACAGACTTTTCACCCCCTTTGCCCTCTCCTACCCACACTGGTGCTGTGGTGTAAACAAAATAAACAAACAAAAAATACTTTTCCTCTCTCTGTTAAATTCTAGCTCACATTCGTGGTCTAACACCAACTCTGGCAGGATACACATTTCAAATCTGACATGTAATCACAAAACAGAAAATAAAATGATTTTTTTTTTACCTTTTGCTGTCTAGTCATTATTCAAATCATGTTGGTCCCAGGCTCTGGTTGTCTTCTGATAACTCGCTTGCTTCTTTCTCCATGCTAACCATCCATCTTCCATCTCTGTCCTCCCCTTCTGTTTCCCTTCCCTCCCCCGAGGTCTGGCATCTTCCCTTTTTTCATATCTATCCACACAGCTGCAGCGATGGACCCCACCATCCCCAGATCCACCATCTCTCCTTTTCTCAACTACCATTTCATCCAGCATCTCTCCCTCCTTCCCCACCACCCCAGGGTCAAACAGCTCTCCCTTTCTCTTCCCAACCACCCTCCTATCCAGTATCTCTATCCCCCCCCACCCCAGGCTAACTTAAAACATCTCCAGGGGGCCCCACAGTCCGGACATCTTTTCCCCTTTTGTCCCTCTCCCTCCGTTCCCCTCACCTTCCCGGTCTCCTTTCACTCTTCTTGTTCAGAGGGGCCCCAGCGTGGTAGTCATTCTCACAAGCTGCCAGCGCTGCCCTGAAGCTTTCCCTCTGCTGTAATCTACCCTCTCCCTGACTCAACTTCCTATTTCCGCCTGGGTAGATCACAGCAGAGGTAAAGCTTCAGGGCAGCACCTGCAGCTTGTGAGAATGGCTGCCCTGCTGGGGCCTCTCCAAACAAGTCTGGGAAGGGAGATAGAGGGGCAGAAGGGGAAGAGATGCCCGGATGGACCGCACATTAGCCCTGGTCATGTGAGGCCCCCAAATTATTGGGGGTGCTCATGCACTCACAGAGCTGGTGCCTATGTTCCTATGACCGTTGGAGCAGCGCAGAACATTCAGCACACCAGCTGGCACTAAAAACCTCTTCCGTGCTTTTGTAATAGGAAGGGTAAGTTAGGCGCCTCTTATAGAATTTCTCCCTAAGTGCCTGCTTTCTTTTATAGAAACTAGCATATGGATGTGGTTAGGTGTGAGCACTTACAGCATCCATACAGCTAGTGTAGGTGCACCTAATGCCAGAGATACATACGGAACTTATGGTATTTTAGAAGTATGTGTCCCACCCAGACTCTATCCATGAGTACACCCATCTCTCAAGTTGTAAGATAATGTACTCTTAGCCAGATTTTTGACAATTACCCAAGTATATGTCAGTATCCTAATCATTTACACTTGTATTTACTGCCTAAAATTTAGAGCCTTATTTATAGAATTACCTCTATAAAATCATGCATTTATTTTGCCAAAAACAATGATTCAAATGGATTTAATACTTTTGTAGCTTAAATGTGTTTTCATAGATACTGGAGTTTGCAAGGAGTAATTTTATTACTGTCTGCATACATAAACATTATGCAGACGTTTCCCTGTTTGCATGTCAGCATATTTTCAAATAAAAAATGCATAAATACTTCTGCTTTGAATATTATACCAGGGAAGTTGAATGCTTACTTGTAAATCTGCTTTTTGTCATGCAAAAATTTCTGGGTTAATTTGCGTGTGTGTGAGTGCATATACTGTATTTTTCATACTATAAGACGCACCTGACCATAAGACGCACCCTAGATTTAGAGGAGGAAAACAAGAAAAAAATCATTCTGAACCAAATTGTGCACCCAACCCCCCTTACTCTCTGCCAGGCTCTGCACCCAACCCCACACTCCTTGCCAGGCTCTGCCCCCCTCCCTGCCAGGCTCTGCACCCTGTCCGCCCTTCCATGCCAGGCTCTACACACTATCCCCCCTCCCTGCCAGGCTCTGTACCCTGTCCCACTGCCCTGCCCTGTAACCTGCCCCCTCCACCATCTCTGGTGGTCTAGTGGAAGACTAGGACAGGAGGGATCCTTCCCAGCTGACTAACAATTTTTTCCTCCACCCTCCCATTACTTTTTTAATCCCCCCGTACCTTTTAAAACACCCCTCCCCTGCCCAACTACCCCTCCTTTTAAAACGCCCCGCACTCACAAAGTATCTTTTTAAACACCCCTTAAGCGTGGTGGTCCAGCGGTGTATAGGCCGGCAGGAATGTGCTTTCTGCATTCCTTCCTGGGCCTGCGCCACTTTCTGAATGGCTGTTGCCAGTTCTCGCAAGAACTGATGGCAGCCATTCAGAAAACAGGGCGGGCCCAGGCAGGAACGCAGAAAGCATGCTCCTGCTAGCCGATACACTGCTGGACCACCAGGCTTAAGGGGGTGTTTAAAAAGATACTGCAGGTGGTGTTTTAAAAGAGCAGGTGGGGGGTTCTCTTCGCTGCTAAGATGCACCGACATTTCCACCCACTTTTGGGTGGAAAAAAAGTGCATCTTATAGAGTGAAAAATACAGTAAATTTAAAAAACCCTCTTCAACCCTTCCCCTAGGAATGTCTCCATGCTACCATGCATCTACTGTAACTCAGATGTTGTATCTACTAAAACTCAGATGTTGTATTACCCTCTACCCAAGTATGTAATGTCTGTCTTGTCTTTGACCTGTACTGTGTATGTACTCCTGTAACCTGTTCTGGGCTCTTTTCGGAGGACGGGCTAAAGAAATGAATGAATAAATTATGAGCTTATTAGAAGCTGATCTAAGTGAAGATAAAGTTCAGAGATTAAAACAAAAGATTTTTCCTTCATTAAAGATTTGCGTATGATTCAGAGGAACTTGGAGGAATCTTTGGCTTTTGAACTTTTCTTGTGCTATTGTTTCACTTTCAGAAAGAAAATACCCCTGGAGTTAGTGCTTCCTTTAGCCAAAACCTTTTACTTTTGTACTGCCAAGCAGGGTCATACTGTTGTAAACAAAAATACCAGTGTTTGTATTTTTATATTACAATTTAGGGCTCCTTTTACTAAGCTGCGATAGTGGTTTTAGAGTGCTGAATTGTCACGCATGCTAAACGCTAACGCCAGCATTGAGCTGGTGTTAGTTCTAGCCAAGTAGCATGGGTTTAGCACGCACTAAAATTCTGCATGCGTTAAAAAGGCTACCACAGCTTAGTAAAAGGAGCCCTTAGTCCACATGGAAGGGTGCAGTTTATTCATGTTTCATTCATTCACTGTGCAGGTGTAGAGGGGGGCAGAGATTCCCATACTCACCAGTTTCAGATCTGGAGATCTGGCAGCCCCTTTTCTGTACTGACACGCATCTTCAGTCTGCCCAGTGTTCTAAAGCAGTGGTTCCCAACCCTGGCCTGGAGGACCACCAGGCCAATCGGATTTTCAGACTAGCCCTAATGAATATGCATGAGAGAGATTTGCATATAATGGAAGTGAGAGGCATGCAAAACTGCTCCTTGTAGGGTTGGGAACCACTGTTCTAAAGGACACTGTTACTCATTGTTTAAGCCACACCTAATACTTTCATTCGATGTTTAGTGTTG
Source organism: Geotrypetes seraphini (assembly GCF_902459505.1). Classification (NCBI taxonomy): domain Eukaryota; kingdom Metazoa; phylum Chordata; class Amphibia; order Gymnophiona; family Dermophiidae; genus Geotrypetes; species Geotrypetes seraphini. The sequence goes on along the minus strand of NC_047091.1, from coordinate 136,896,859 downwards.
ACCCACAAATAAAATAAAAGTATCTCCCACTCAAATCCTAGAAATAGTCACTAAGGCAAATTTCTTTTCTTCCCACTATTACATTGGTAACACAAACCAGATGAAGAGTTCTCCTCACATTCCAGATGCATGAAGTAATGATTATATTCGAGAAACCCCTCAGCAGCACATTATTTTTTAACTTTTAATAACTACAGCTATTTAATAGAAGTTTTTTTTGTATTTTTAATCCTGATTGCTGAATCCAGGCCATAGATACGAAATAAGGAAAGGAATTTATTTATTTATTTATTTTTTTGTAAATCTTTATTCATTTTTAAATCGAATCAACAAGTGCACAAAAATATATCATAAAGTAATTCTAATATAGCCCTGTAATCTAACACATAAAAACTAATAGTGTAAGATCCCTACCCACCCACCCTTCATCACATTCTCAACAAAATAGAATATACTATTTTATACATCATATTATAACATATCTTATTGAATTACACACCAAATCTACCATCCTCTTGTGAGTATTTTTATAATACCATACATTTTCTAAAAACTGTGCATATGTAATGTAGATGCGTCTGAAGTGCAAGATGCGTAATAATTATTTACATACCACTCTACTCTGAATCAGTGAAGAGGAAAAAGAATATTAGGAAATAGGAGTTGACATTTGGAGAACAAGCAACCTGTTAAAGTCGTAACCTGTTAAAGCAACCTGTTAAAGTCTAATGAAGTTTGAACCATCTGATATGGGTTTCCAGTGGTCAACTGAAATCCCAGTCAGGGGTTTTCCATTTTGGTTTCTAGTTAACCAAACCATGCAAATTAATCTAATTCATGGATCATGAGACAATAAATACATTTTGAGGTTGATATTCCGCTGGCGGCACTCAGCATTTGCTGTCTGCCGCTGGCATTATGCCTGGAAATTCAATGCTGAGCCTTATTTAGGCTTCAGCATTAAATTTTCAGATTTGCAAGTGTGATATTCAACACTTAACCAGCTATGGGGCACCAAGATAGGACTAACTGACCAGTGCTTACTCCACCTCTGTAATGCTCCCAAAATGACTAGTTAACGCTTAAAGCAAAACCAGCTATTTTCAGTGCCACAAATTGGTTAAGTGCTACTGAAAATGACCAGTTAGCCCCAAAAAGGTGATTTAACTGGCCAAGAGCAGTTTCTTGCCAGCTAAATCACTTTGAATAGCAACACACTTGTGATTATCCTGCAAATGTGTTTGTATGGGGGGATGGTACTTCTAGAGACCAAACTGAGAATCATTATAGTACCGTGTTTCCTCAAAAATAAGACCTACCCTGAAAATAAGTCCTAGCATGATTTTTAAAGATGATCCTAATATAAGCCCTACCCCAAAAATAAATCCTACTTAAGATTGACCCCTGAAGCCACCCTGGCACTCCCCAACTCCATCCTTGACACTAGGAGGAGAGATGCTGGCACCCACGACAAGGTGCCCAGGGCGGTCTGCCCCCCTCCCCTACACACTACACCAATGACTAAGCGCAATTCTATAAAAGTTAGGTGCACTGCATAGAATCACACTTAGCATTTCCTTCGGGGCATTAGGTATCAGTAGATATCACAACTTTTAGGCACACCAGGGTTTTCTTGGCCTAAATTCTTGTGCTTAAAGTTGTGTACACAATTCAGACACAGTCTATGTCTCCAACACCCAACACCTCTACTGGGAGACTATCCCATGCCCCTACCTTCTTTCTGTAAAAAAGTATTTCCTTAGATTACTCCTGAGCCTATCACCTCTTAACTTCATCCTATGCCCTCTCATTCCAGAGCTTCCTTTCAAATGAAAGAGACTCAACTCATGTGCATTTACATCACATAGGTATTTAAATGTCTCTATCATATCTCCTCCAAAGTATACAGATTGAGATCTTTAAGCCCGTCGCCTGTCCTCTGGACTGACTCCATCCTGTTTATATCTTTTTGAAGGTGTGGTCTCCAGAACTGTGCACAATATTCTAAATGAGATCTCACCAGAGTCTTATACAGGGGCATCAAAACGTCCTTTGTCTTACTGGCCATATCTCTTCCTATGCACCCTAGCATCCTTCTAGCTTTCACTGTCATCTTTTCAACTTGTTTGGCCACCTTAAAATCATCACATACAATCACATCCAAGTTCCGTTCCTCTTTCATGCGCAAAAGTTCTTCATCCCCCTAAACTGTATCGTTCCCTCAGGTTTTTGTAGCCCAAATGCATGACCTTGCATTTCTTAACATTAAATTTTAGCTGCCAAATTTTAGACCATTCTTCAAACTTTGCCAGGTCCTTCCTCACGTTATCCACACCATCAGGGTTATCCCTCTATTGCAGATTTTGATATCGTCTGCAAAGAGGCAAATCTTACCAGATAGCCCTTCAGCAACATCGCTTACAAAAACATAAAGAGGTAATTCTCTTTAGATGGCCTTACATTAGGTGCCAAGTACAGGTTCAGCTCAAACCCCCTGGGTAGAGCAGTGCTAGTCATTTTACATTGGCAATATCTACAGGCCAGACATAGGGTTACCAGAAGTCCAGATTTCCCTGGACATGTCCTCCTTTTGAAGACATGTCTGGGTATTCGGACAGCTTTTTAAAACCTGGCACTTTGTCCAGGTTTTGAAAAGCTTTCATCCACATTGCATCGGGCAAGAGGTCTTCCGCACATGTGCGGAGGACCTCCTGCCTGACGAGAGCAGGCAGCGAGGGGCGTGGTTGGGGCAGGATTGGGGGCAGGACTGGGGCATGACAGGGCGGGGATGGGTGGAACTGGGCGGGCCTGGGGTGCAGGTCTAGAGGTCCGGATTTTCCAAATGGAAAATCTGGTAACCCTAGCCAGACTTTATCTAGGATGAGGCGTAAATTGTGGGCCTGGATGTCACAAATACTGACTTTGGCAAATCAGGAAAGTAGCTTAAAGAAGCTCAGGCAGTATGGGAAGTGACGTGGCAGAGCAGTGAGCAAAACCAAAAAGAGCCACAAATATGGCAACAGATCTTGGTAAGAAAAATAAATAAATAGTTAGAGGAAGAGAAAACAGGGCTTCCCAAAAACGTGCAGAATCTCAAAAAGAAGAAAAGAGAGACTGATGCGTTGAAACCCTCTGCTCAGTGTGCAGCAGCGGCTAAGAAAGCAAATAGAATGTTAGGAATTATCAGGAAAGAAATGCAAAACAAAGATGAGAATGTTATAAAGCCTTTATATCACTCCACGGTGCAGCCGCTCCTGGAATACTGTGTGCAATTCTGGTCAACACATCTCAATAAATATGTAATGGAATTAGAATAGGTAGAGAGAAAGGTAATGAAAATGATAAAGGGGTGGGACGACTTCCCTATAAGGAAAGTCTAAAGTGACTAGGGCTCTTCATCTTGGAGAAGAGGCGGCTCAAGGGAGATATGATAGAGGTCTATAAAATACTGAATAGAGTGGAATGAGTATATGTGAATTGCTTGTTTACTCTTTCCAAAGATTCTAGGACTAGGAGGCATGCAATGAAGCTACTATTAGTAGTTTTAAAACAAACCGGAGAAAATATTTCTTCACTCAATGGATAATTAAACTCTGGAATTCGTTGTTGGAGAATTTAGTGAAAGTGGTTAACTTAGCAGGGCTTAAAAAAGGTTTGGATAATTTCCTAAAAGAGAAGTCCATAAGCAATTATTAAGATGGCTTGGGGAAATCCACTGCTCATTCCTAGGATAAGCATAAAATCTGGTTTTCTTCTTGGGATCTTGCCATGTACTTGTGGCCTGGGTTGACCACTGTTGGAAACAGGATACTGAGCTTGATGGATCTTCAATCTGTCAGAAAAAGGAGGACGATTGGACTCAGAGTCCCAAAATTGAAAGGTGACAAGGAACAATGGCTGAGAGATGAGGAAGAAGCAGAAATGCTAAACAAATCCTCTTCTTCAGTATTAATTGAAGAAATCATTAGACAGGAAATGGGGCAGATACACCACCATTAGCAGAATTTGCTTATGTGGACTGACAAAACAAAGTGAACAATGCGATGGGTGAGGATGGGATGCATCCTGAAATCCTAAGAGAGCTAAGCAAGATTCTTGCGGGTCCACTGAAAGGCCTGATCAATAGATCTTTGTGGTTCCACTTGACTGGAGCAGAGTTCATAAAAGTGGCAACAAAGAAGATGTTGGAAACAGCAGGTTAATTAGTTTTACCCCAGAGGGGGAAAAATTAATGAAGATTTTATTCAAGGAAAGAATGGTAGAGTGTCTAGTATCAAGTGTGTGATAGGATTCTAAGTATCATGGCTTTTTCAGATGCAGATTGGGTGACTAGAGAATTAGAGCAAAAATGAATGGTGGACGTGTTTTATTTGGATTTCAGCAAAGCTTCTGATGCTTTCCCACATAAGAGGCTCATGAATAAACTAATCCAGTTTGGAAATGGGTGCCAAGGTGGAGGACTGGATTAGAAACTGGTTGAGTCATAAATAGTGGGTGGTATGGAGAAAGCAGTGATTAGTGATGTTCCTCAGGGATCATTCCCGGTTATGAGCGGAATTAGTAGGAAAGGTTTGAGCTTTTGCAGATGAAACTAAGATCTGCCAGAAAGCAGGGACCACTGAGAGTATAGACAGAATGGGAAGTGATCTAAAAGTCTGAGGAACTGGCAGATATCCTGGCAGCTGATAATTCAGTGTAAAAAGTACAGAAATCCAAAGGAACAGCACCTGATAAGAAATTTATGTGCAGCAAGCAGACGGGACACCTCAAGGTGATAGTGTCTGATGATCTCAAGGCAGTGAAACAATGTGATAAGGTGGTAGGATAGTAGCATACCAGCACAAAAAGAACATGTTTTTCTTGCCTCTCTACAGATTAATGTGACATCTCACCCAGAAAATTATGTTTAGTTCTAAATAGAGAATGACACAGGGACAGATTGTCCCCGTCCCCGCAGGAACTCAAATTCCCAGTCCTGTCCCACGAGTTTTGTCGCTGTTGCTGTCCCTGTCCCATTCCTGTAAGTCCTTATTGTTTGAGGCTTGTGCAGATGAGGACAGAGCTTGCAGGAAAAGAACTCGCAGGGACGGGAAAGAGTTCCCGCGAGGATGGGGAAAATTTGGCCCCGGGTCATTCTCTAGTTCCGAAGGCCATATCTCAAAAAGGACAGAGATTGATTTCCTTTTTTCAAACCATCTCTAATCTAAGTGGTATGGGGTCTCCATGAAATTAGAGGAGAGAAGAGATGGGGATATGATGGAGCAGAATTTCTCTGCCCTCTCATGGAGACAATTCTTGTTAGTCAGGCTTTCAGGATTATCGCAATGAATATGCACTGAGAGCGATTTGCATATAATTGTTCTCCAATTATCTGCAAATTTCTGTTATTTGTATTCATTGTGGTAATTCTGAAAACCTGACTGGCAGAGTATGCCTCCAGGAGATAGCTGAGAAACACTACTCTTATCATATCTCTGTCTCTTCTCTCCAATTATGTACAGATCACTGTGGTAATCTGGAAAATCTGACTAGCTAACGGTTCCTTTAGGTGGGGTTGAAAAGCTCTACGATAGAGATGTGTAAATGCCTGAAAAGAATGGAGGAGTAGCCTAGTGGTTAGAGCAGCAGACTATAAACCGAAGAGACCAAGGTTTGAGTCCCACTGACACACCTTGTGAGCCACCTAACCCTCCATTGCCTCAAATACAAACTTACCCCCCCCCCCCTTTTTTATCAAGCTTCACTAGAGGTTTTTAGGATGGGCTGGCGAGGTAGGAATTCTGTGAGCGTCAGAGCATTTATCGCTCCAGCTCACACTGAAAACCTCTAGCACAGCTTGATAAAAGGGGCCTCTAGGGCCTACTATACCCAAATGCAACTCACCTTGAATTAGCATTCTAAATGTATGAGCTAAAATGCTAAAGATATACTATTGATAATACAGGATTGTAATATGAGGCTCTAAGGTGTCAGACACAGGAGCAACCTAAAAAAAAAAAATGTTTCTTCCCAGGTAGATTTCTGGAATATCCTCCTGGAAACAGTAGATGAATTCTAAACAACATGGAATAGACACAGTTGATCCCTAGAGACAAGATGGAAACCAAGCACTGGGGTACCCTGCACAGAACAGCAGTTACCTGTACAACCTAAATCTATTGGCTCTACCAGAAATTATGAGTATTAGGGATAACCTGCAGAGAGCACTTTAAATGATTCAGTGAGGTACATGTGAGCAGGGGGGCTGAGCATTGGGTTCCATATGCAGATCTGTATGTGCATTTTGTCAGAGAAATCTCTGTTGGGGAAACCGGATGGGTAATTTTGGGCTATATCTGTTACTGGTGCTCTCTCTGATGGCTCGGCTAAGTGAGTTGGCAAGGAGACTAAAAAACGGGAGACTATTATGAACAAAATGGCAGAACATATACTGTACGTAAGCATGGATTAATGAAAGAAAGCCAATAAAGATTTAGTCAAGGGAAATCTTGCCTCACCAATTTACTGCATTTCTTTGAAGGGGTGAATGAACATGTGGATAAAGATGAACTGGTTGATATTGTGTATTTGAATTTTCAAAAGGCATTTGACAAAGAATCTCATGAAAGACTTCTGTGGAAATTAGAAAGTCATGGGATAGCAGGTAATGTCCTTTTATGGATTGAGAACTGATTGAAAGACAGAAAACAGAAAGTGGGCTTAAATGGTTAATATTCTCAATAGAGAAGGTAAATAGTGGAGTTTCCCAGGGGGTCTGTGCTGGGACCACTACTTTTTAACATATTTATTAATGATGTAGAGATGGGAATAATTAGTGAGATAATTAAATTTACTGATGACACAAAGTTGTTAAAAGTTGCTAAATCGCAAGAGGATTGTGAAAAATTGCAAGAGGACCTTGTGAGACTGGAAGACTGGGTGTCAAAATGGCAGATGACGTTTATTGTGAGCAAATGGAAAGTGATGCATGTGGGAAAGAGGAACCCAAACTATTGCTATGTGATGCTGGGTTCTGTGCTAGGAGCCACTGCCCAGAAAAAGGATTTAGGTATCATTGTTGAGGATATGTTGAAAGTAGAGAATGACACGGTGACAAAATTCATCACCGTCCCCGTCCCCGCGGATAACCGCGGGAAATAATCCCATGTCATTTTCTAGTGTCTATTTCAACCTCAGTCCTTCTATACCAGCATTCTTCAAAGCAAAGCTTGCGGGTCAGTGGCTGTGCTTATGTGAGCCAAGGATAATTAAGCCATTGTGACATCACTGATGTGATTGGTTCTTAGGCTCTGGTGGAATGAGGCATTATGACATTACAATATCTGCTCTGGATACCAGAGACTGTCATTCTGTAGTGTCTGTTTCAACCTCAGTCCTTCTACACCAGCATTCTTCAAAGCAAAGCTTGTGGGTCAGTGGTTGTGGCCATTCATACTCTGATTCTTCTCTCTCTCTTTAAAGAATGACATGAAGATGGTTTCCCGCGGTTATCCGCCGGGACGGGAACGGTGATGAATTTTATCACCGTGTCATTCTTTAACCCTCAGCTCAATGTGCAGCGGCTGCTAAGAAAGCAAATAGAATGTTAGGAATTATCAGAAAAGGAATGGCAAACAAAGATGAAAATGTTATAATGCCCTTGTATCGCTCTATGGTATGGCCACTCTTCAAAGACTGTGTGCAGTTCTGGTCTCCATATCTCAAAAAAGATATAGCGGAAATAGAAAAGGTACAGAGAAGGGCGACAGAAATGATAAAAGGGATGGGATGACTTCCCTATGAGGAGAAGCTAAAGTGGCTAGGGTTTTTCAGCTTGGAGAAGAGATGGCTCAGGGATGATATGATAGAGGTCTATAAAATAATGAGTGGAGTGAAAAGGGTAGATGTGGATCGCTTGTTCACTCTTTCCAAAAATACTAGGATTAGGGGACATGCGATGAAGCTACTAAGTAGTAGATTGAAAACAAACGTGTAATTAAATTCTGGAATTCATTTCTGGAAAATGTGGTGAAATTAGTTAGCTTAGTGGAGTTTAAAAAAGGTTTAAATAATTTCCTAAAAAAGACGTCCATAGGCCATTATTGAGATGGCTTGGGGAAATCCACTGTTTATTCCTAGGATAAGCAACATAAAATCTGTTTTACTACTTGGGATCTAGCTAGGGACTTGGGACCTGGGTTGGTCACTGTTGGGAACAATCAAGCCATTGTGACATCACGAGGTTGGCTCATAAGCATTGGTGGAATGAGGCATGATGACATCACAATCTCAGCTCTAGAATGTTGCTACTCTTTAGGTTTCCGCCAGGTATTTGGGACCTGAGTTGGCCACTGTTGGAAATAGGATGTTGGGCTTGATGGACCTTTGATATGTCCCAGTATGGCAATTCTTATGTTCTTAAAGCCCAATAGAGCACAGATCTGATTGAACTGGAAGTCCAAAGTTACTGGAGGGTCCTGCTGGGCTAAAACTGCTGGACTAAAAAATTAAATGTCATTTTACTAGTAGTTGTGATCTCCTTTACCTCCCTTCTGTTATTTACCTTTCATATCGTCCTTTCTTTTATAAATTGTAATTCTCCCTACTTCCCTTTTGTTTCTTTGGCTGTCCAGTATATATTTAGAATGTTTAAATGATTTCCCCTATTTTATTGTAAAACGCTTAGAAATTATGATTAGCGTCATATCAGAATTTTAATAAACTTGGAATAAGGCAGTAATTTAATGCCAGCTTTTCTCTCACCTCAAATCCAGTTTTCATAATTCATTGCAGAGTGCTGCCCAAAAGGGTGTTGAGCATAAACATCAAAATTATTGTTCCACTGAAAATTCATCAGCTCTATCGAAATGCCAGCTGCTGCACGCCTGTTTACGAAATGTCATTAAAGGTGTTGAAATCCCATTAAGATTTAAAATATTTTCTAGTAGAAAACCAGACCTCACGTGGCACATTATTTTCAATATCATATTTATTTTAATTTTGTATTTGTTTATTAGGTTCATAAAACACATCAGCTTGTCAATTCTGGTATAGCGCATGTTGCTATACGGCCAGACAAGAAGATTTTGGCAACAGCTGGCTGGGACCACCGTGTCCGGCTCTTTGGATGGAAGACATTGAAGCCACTGGCTGTCCTGCATTATCACACTGCTGCTGTGCATTGTGTAGCATTCTCTCATCATAGCGAACCAAGTGAAAGACTGTTGGCTGCTGGGTCGAAAGACCATCGTATCAGCCTCTGGTCCATATACTAGCAAATGTGACAGATCCTATTGGGAGGTACGGATGTGGACAAGAAACAGAACTGCTGGAAACAATTCATTGTTCCTCATTTAAAGAATTAAGTAACATGAATCATGGACTATTAATGCTTTAAAATTCATGGTTGTTCTGGGGGTTTTCAGGGTAAATTGCCATTTGGCTTTCCATTTCCTCTTGAATAAAATTTGCTACAAAACTATACTAATAGCCATCATTTTGGTTTAGTACTCTCTGAATTTTTGGCGTTTGATAACTATTGTAACAGGACTACATAGAAACTAGATATCATTAGGGCAGGTAGGGTCTCATGATGAAGGGGGCATATAACACACACACCATCTAGAAATCTAACAGTGGATATCCATCCCACAAAGATAAAATGAAAAGTTTCAGGGGTGGAGAGGGTTTAGAATTTACATACCCCTCCCCCCCTTTACAAAGCCACATTAGGCTTTTGTATCGCTGGCTGTGGCAGTATTAGCTCCGACGCTCATAGAAATTTTATGAGCGTCGAAGATAATACCATCACGGCCGACAGCTACAAGTGGATCGATTTTTCACTCCATCAAAAATTACAGACTAGGGGACACTTGATGAAGTTACAGGGAAATACTTTTACAACCAATAGGAGGAAATATTTTTTTTCACTCAGAGAATAGTTAAGTTCTGGAACGCGTTGACAGAGGATGTGGTAAGAGCTGATAGCGTAGCTGGTTTTAAGAAAAGTTTGGACAATTTCCTGGAGGAAAAGTCCATAGTCTGTTATTGAGAAAGACATGGGGGAAGCCACTGCTTGCCCTGTATCGGTAGCATGGAATATTGCTACACCTTGGGTTTTGGCCAGGTACTAGTGACCTGGATTGGCCACCATGAGAATGGGCTACTGGGCTTGATGGACCATTGGTCTGATCCAGTAAGGTTATTCTTATGTTTTTTGTAAAAGGAGCCCTTATTGCTGAAGTTTAAGCCACAATATTGAATTTAGCTCATGACATCTGTTGACAGTGGTCTGTGATGCCAGTGCAAAGAACAATGAAACTCTGTCCACCACTTCCATTAGTGTGATGTGACCTTGAGTGCTCAGAGCATTTCTGCCTCTCCCACCCACAGAAATAATTGCTTCCTCCTCTATGCCCTTTCCTTTCAGGTTCTGTAAAGTGCCTTGAATTATGGATATGTCTGAAGGTAATAAAAATTCCACTCACAGCCTTTATTTTCTTTCTGTTTCTGCCGCTGTGAAAGTTTGACAGTTCTTCCTCCTCTGTCAGATTTGAAAAGAAATCAGGTTGGTATCTTAGTTATGTCCTTATTTCCTCACATCTATTGTCTTTGTGTTTGCTCCTAAATATGAAATTTAGCCTTTGATTAATCTATAATAAATGCACAAACAAACAAAAATTGACCCTTGATACTCCACGGAACTGAAAAACAACCAAAAACAAAATCACTGTGGAGATGTCCAAGATGCAAGCTTTATTACAGATACAGTCATATAATCCACATGATATAATTTTTAGGACCCAATTGATGGGGACTATGGACCGAACACGGTCCATGTTTCGACAACCCTGTCTTCCTCAGGGGTTCCTAAAAGTCCTAAGGTGAAAATCGTGAATTGAAGGCTAAAGACGGTCCTGCTCAAAAACTCTGCACGATAGAGTAAATGCTCTAATGCTGTAGAAGGGGGTGGGGGTAGGGGGTTACTTTATTCCATTTTATAACATTTTACTCAAAATTAAAATATGTCTGTTCCTTAAATAGGATAATGTTAGTTGTGGAAGGCACAGTAAGAATTTTCTAAGGGCTAGATTCACAAAGCAAACCAATCTTGTACCAATCAGCGACCCCTTAGCGACCCCGGCCCGATTTACTTACCTCTCTGCCGACCTTCCTCCGATCCGTGCATGCAAATGAGGGCAACGGCATGCAAAATAGGCAGGGACGCGATTCACTAAACAAAACTCTGCAACACCGACTGCTGAGGACCAGTTGCTGAAGCCCTTTGCGACTGCCCTGCCTTCTGCCGCCCTGCTTTCTAACCTGTCAGCCCCGAACGCGCCTGCATGCCCCGACTCTCCCACCCTTCCCCGCACTGGAGATTTCCAATGAACTTGTGGGGATGCGGAACTGAGCTGAATGCCGCCCTGCTCTGCCCCGATCTCTCCTGCCTTCTCGCCCTGACTCTCTTGCTCTCTGCCGCCCTTCCCCACAGTGCAAGCCTGTGGTTTTAAAGCGAGGCTGCATGCTGCAGTGCAGCACCAGCTTTAAACCTGTGGGCTAGCACTGAAGGGAAGGAGGATAGAGGCTTCCACTGCCGCATAGGAGCAGGAGAGCCGGGCCCTGAACATTCCTGCCCTGACCCACGGGCTCGCAAAAGTTTAAAGTTAAAAAAAAAGTCACGGCTCGGACAGGTCTGCGCAGTCTGTGCATGCACATGGATTGCACATGCACAATCCGTGCAGGCACATAGAGGCGTTCCTCCGATCGCCCCCCCCCCCCATCTGCATATTTTAGATTCCTGAATTCTTCGGTCCTGCCTGAATCGGAAACTGATTGTTCCGATTCGAGCAGGTTAGTGAATCTGGCCCTAAGTTGGGAAGGTCCACGCTCATTAGCATAGTCCTGTTATTCTGATGACAGCACAATAAGGGAATCCAAACCACACCTTAACAATTCTTTTCTTTAACAGGTGGTAAATGTTGTAATAGCAAAATGAAGTGATGCAATACACCACAGCAGAAAATATATTTATTATACAGATCTGTGAAGTCTGTTTATTCCATTGTAGATCAGGTCTATTCCTAGACACGTATATTAGTTTTTCCATGACAGTAGGATCGTTAATCACCTGCCACTTCATAACAACTTCTAAAAGTGGCCTTCTGGGTGAGCGATGTTCTGCAGTAACAAGATTTAAGAAGTGCCAACCTTCTTGCTGTAGCAGGGGTAAAAGTAGAGAGGAACCAGTGTTGTTTATTGCTAGTGGTGTTATAGTACTTGGAAGTAAGAGGAAGTCCCACTTATACACCACAGCTTTAAATGTGTCTTTGAGAGTATGGAGGAAGCAGGATCTCATCTAAAGCTGCAATACTACGGATAGTGGGACAATGTTTTCTATTAGTACCGTAGTGCTAATGATCCCCTAGCTTCCAACCTTTCCAAACACTGTATCCTAGTTAGGACATGACCCTTGTATAGAGATGTTTCCTGCCACAAAACTTTCTGCTGAGTCTATGCAGTGAATGCTGAAACCAGCATTCTTTTGGTACACTAGTGTGGTTAAGTAAACTGGGTCAGAACTTCAAATGGAGCTGTTCTTTCCTCTGGACCCTACTGTGACCTATGCCCAGTACCGGCAGTTCATCACGGGGCCTCTGAGTTGAGCACCTGCCCTTCCTGCTTTAAACCTTTATACCCACTCATAAACCTTTCATTGATTCATGATACTATATGTCCATACTGAGTCAATATCTAACAGTGAGTTTCTACAGGTTTCTCTCCCTCTGCCCAAAGAAAAACCCCCTCCTCTTGTGTAGACTTCCTGTTAGATTGGAAACCTATGCAGAGTACAGTGGTCTGTGAGCACAGACTGGCATACGGGGCCCTTTGCAGACTGTAGCTGCCACTTTTGGCTAAGTGAGGAGGAGTGGAAGGGAGGAGGAAGTAGTTGAAGAAGGAGACTGGAGTCTGCCTTTTGTTTTTGTCATCTGGGTTCACGTGAATTTTTAAGTGCTAAAATGGGGTCATATTAGATAAAAGTTTGTAAATCAGTGGGTTAAGCTCTCTTTTTTTTCATTTTTGGATACCAGGCATTATGGAAAATGTAGTTCAGATAGCTGCATTTCCTATGATGTAGGTTACATTTTCAATTAAATGTAGTTAAAATGTACCATCTTCACGGAAGGATTGCTTCTTAATGCAGTTTTCTAAGTCATTTTGACCACTTTACAGTGTATGTGGATAAAAATATTCATATTGTGCCATTTTATGCATAGCTTTGCTCACTGGAGGAGATGTTTCCAGGGCTGATGTTTGAAACTATGCACATATTTTTGAATCTTCAGGAATATGTGTATATTTTTAATTGAATATATCTGCCCAAGTGTAAATGTGTGCGGATGCTTTCTCTGTAATATTTTTTTTCCATATCCTGCAGAGTGAAAGTACATTTGTACTTTTCTCCAAGGTGAGCAATTGTAAAATGATCCTAAATATTAATAGATGAAAATAAATTTATTATGACCATAAGAATATAAGCATTCACCTAATGCACTGGTTCTCAACCCAGTCTTCGGAACACACCCAGCATACAGTGGAGGTAGTATATGCAAATTTATCTCATGCATATTCATTGTGGATTTCCTAAAAACCCAACTGGTTGGATGAGTCCCAAGGACTCCACTGAGAACCCCTGCCCTACTGGTTAGGTCCATCTAGCTCAGTATTCTGTTTTCAGCAGTGGCCAAACTAGGTCACAAGTAATTAGCAAGATTCCATGTTACTTTGTCCCAGAGATCCCCAAATTTATCATAAGTCTATGGACTTTTCCTCCAGGAATTTGTCTAAACAGGGTTGCCCACATTTTTTGGGCTTGCGAGCTACTTTTTAAATGACCAAGTCAAAATGATCTACCAAAAATAAAATTAAAAAAAACACACAAAGCACACTGAAAGGCAGAAAAAATGTTAATTATCATTCATATTCCGGATTTTTTTCAAAGAGGCCAAGGCAGATGACTCTGTGCAATGTCACCTCAGTAACAACCATACAAAAATAGACAAATATACCCTCTCCCTTTTTACTAAACCACGATAGCAGTTTTTAGTGCAGGGAGCTGCGCTGAATGCCCAGCGCTGCTCTCGACACTCATAGGCTCCCTGCGCTAAAAAACCGCTATTGCGGTTTAGTAAAAGGGAGCCATAGTGCAAAATATAGACAGTAGATATAAATTCTCAAAACGGATACATTTTGATCACTAAATTGAAAATAAAATCATTTTTCCTACCTTTGTTGTCTGGTGATTTCATGAGTCTCTGGTTGCACTTTCTTCTTCTGACTGTGCATCCAGTATTTCTTCCCTTCTTTCAGCCTCCTTCCTGTATGTTTCCTCTCCTCCAGACCTCATTCTCTCCCCCAACTTTTTCTTTCTTTCTCCCTGCCTCCTTCTTTCTTTCTCTCTCTCTCCATGCCCCCTTTCTTTCTGTCTCCCTGTTCCCCCTTTCTTTCTGTTTCCCTTTTCTTTGTCTCCCTGCCCCCCTTTTTTCTGTCTCCCTGCCTGCCACCCCCCAAGCCACTAGGTTTGCTGCCACTGTGCTGCCATCAGGGAACAGGCCCCCCAAGCCACCGCCGCCCCAAGCTCTCCCTGCAGAAGCGTCGCGCTGATCAGCATTCCGCTCCCCGACGTCAATTCTGACATTGGAGAGGAAGTTCCAGGCCAGTCAGGCAGTGATTAGCTGGCCCAGAACTTCCTCTCCGATGTCAGAATTGACATTGGGGAGAGGAATGCTGGTCGGTCCGACGCTTCTGCAGAGAGAGCTTGGGGCGGTGGTGGGGGACGTCGGGGAGAGGAAGGCTGATCAGGATCGCGATCGACGTATTGGGCATCCCTGGTCTAAAACATTTTTAAACACGGCTACATTAATTGCTTTTACCATTTGCTCCAGCAAGTTCCAGAGCTTAACTTATGCGTTGCGTGAAAATATATTTTCTACTTTTCATTTTCAATGGACTATGTAGCTTCATGGACTGAATACATCTATTGTCTGGGTTTACTTTTATTAATCCATCTATTTTCATGAATTTTTTAACACATCTATTTTCATGAACTTTAAAATTCGATCTCTATCAGTATTGCTAGGAGTGCAGCTGAACCAGTTTTTTAACACTGGTCCTTTAATGAAATCTGATCCGAGTGAGCAGGTAACGAGTTTGTGATGACATGGCTGGATCTCATTGCACTATTTTAAAAGACGCTGGGGCACCATTTTTTGCCTTACCCCACAGACTCTAAGCGTTGCTAACACTTAAGGTATGGCAAGTTTGTGAATCTTAGTAAAAAATGATAGTTAACAAGCAAAAATTTTTGTTTTTGAAGTTTGTGTGCTTTCCTCAACAGAGCCCTGAAGAAATGATGGGCAGATCATGAAACATTGACCATCGTCGGCTTTTATCGATTCAATGAGGAAGCTGTAGCCATGTTAAGGCAAAGATAAGTGCTGCTTGTTTTTGAACTATCCTATATAGCAGTGGTCTCAAACTGGCGGCCCGGGGGCCACATGCGGCCCGCCATGTACTATTTTGAGGCCCTCAGTATGTTTATCAATCACAAAAGTAAAATAAAAGTTTATTGATCATATGTTTCTAACTATAAATGACAATATTATTATTAAGACTTAGCTGAAAGGAAAGATTTATAAACTATAAAAAGTTTTACCTCATGCAAAATTGTAATTTTTTAAATAAGATATTAACTATTTTTTTTCTGAGGCCCTCCAAGTACCTACAAATCCAAAATGTGGCCCTGCAAAGGGTTTGAGTTTGAGACCACTGCTATATAGCATAACTAAGGGGTTGTTTCGCCAATAATAGAATGCTGGAAGGGAGTTAAAGAGCAATTTAAGCTCCCCTTCATAGCTCCAGAGCAACGTTTGCCCTGCAGCTTCTGAGGCGTTTTCCCCCTGCTCAGCTATACTTCTTTGGAATTAAAGTCTAGTGTTGATAAGGAGTTAAGCCATTGAGCATTTTTGCTACCAGCGCAGGTTTTAACTGGAGATATATCATTTGATTTATTTATATATTTTTCTCCAGTTCCTCCTTCTTTTGTTGCTTCATGGAGTGTCCCATAGTGTTGTACATTCCACTCAAGATATTAGAACTTTCATCAGCTATCTAATCTAATCTTCCATTTATGAGTCGCCAGTGGCGTACCTAGGGTATGTGGCACCCGGGGCCCATCATTTTTTGACACCCCCCCATGTAAAAAAATATTTTTTGTAATGACCATGAAACGGAATAAATGGTCAGAATAGAAACAGGCAGTGAAAATTTTCTTATATTCCAAACATAACATAACATAAATTATGTCTGAATTGTCATGGCATCAGAAGTACATATGGAGTAGTTGCAGGTGATGCTTGGGACAGTTCTGATTGTGTTAGTTCGGTTTTATGTGTTTTTTGAATAGAAGGGTTTTTATTTCTTTTTGAAGGTTTTGCAGTCTGTGGTCGATGTCAATTGGTTGTAGAGTTGGGGGTCGAGTGTTGCAGCTCGAATGGCTAGGAGGTTGTCGAACAGTTTTTTTCTTTTGACGTTTTTGGTTGGAGGGTGTGTGAATGGTGCGTGAGTTCTCCTATGTCTGTTTGAAGTGGATTGAATTATTTAGCTGAAGAAATTAGTTACCCCCTCATCCCACACACATTAATTCTCCTCCATTTTTGTTCCCATTATAAAAAACACTGATAAGTTCCCAGAAAAAAATACATTAAAATAAGAAGTGAAAACAAAGGCCCCTACAGATGAGAACATAACATAGGAATAGCCTAACTGGGTCAGACCAATGGTCCATCATGCCCAGTAGCCCATTCTCATGGTAGCCAATCCAGGACACTAATACCTGGTCAAAACCCAAAGAGTAGCAACATTCCATGCTACCGATCCAGGGCAAGCAGACTCTTCCCCCATGTCTTAATAACAGATTATGGACTTTTCCTCCAGGAATTTGTCCAAATCTTTCTTAAAACCAGCTACACTATCTGCTTTTACCATAACTTCTGGCCACTTCATTTTTAAGTTTAGATCTTTCCTTTCAAACAGAGACCTTGCTAGATGTCAAATACAGCACAAGGTAACTTCACATGGACTTAGCTGTGCAGGAAATGTGAATCTCCTCATACACCCACCATATAGTGCAAAAATGTGCAAAGGTCTGTTTTTTTATTTTCGATCACTACATAGCCTAATGCCACACAAGCAGCGCTGTTACAAACATATTCTGTAGGTCAATGCTAAGGATAACAAAGTTTCCTTCCTTGGACCAGAAGGAGATACTGATAAACCACTGGAAGAGATCCCAAAACAACACCCAAAGACCCACTCAGTGTGTGAACCAGTTGAGTGGAGTGGACTAACTGGGGGGTGGAAATGGGCCCGGAGTTGCTCAGCAGAATTTCCCAGACCACCTCTTCCTCTCAACACACTGACACGCTGCTGCCACCACCACCACTAGGAACACTTCACTGGGTAGGCCAGCTATGCTATAAACTTTATAAAACACATTATTATATTTTCTTATAAAGCACATATTTTAACTGAACTCTCTGACATCCTCAGCCTTTCCATTTACAAAAATAGAAGGAAGAAAAGTTCCCATTTCCTGCTGTCTCATGTCCCCGGCCTATACAATATTTTTTTTCTGCAGACCCTTCAAAAGTCTGACCAAATCCTCGTTTCACTTACATTATAAAGTACTGAGGATGCCATCTCTCCCCAATCCCAGGTCCTAAAGTCTAAGACAGTAGCACAAACTAATGCTGCCAGATTCAGGAAAAAAAATTTTGATTCGATTCAGCCTATTGAATTGGTTTTTCAATTCGATTTTCCTGCCCAGTTGGGTGATTTTTTTCAAAACTCCTGGTGGGTTTTATAGCTTTTTCACCCCCTTTGGCTTCTCCTAACCACACTGGCGCTGTGGTGTAAATAAAATAAAGAAACAAAAAGGACTTTTCCTCTCTCTGTTAAATCCTAGCTCACGTTTGCAGTCCAACACCAGCTCTGGCATATTATAATCACAAAACAGAAAATAAAATTAATTTTTCTACCTTTTGTTGTCTGGTTATATTTCAAATCTTGTTGGTCCAAGGCTCTGGTTTTCTTCTGATAACTTGCTTGCCAGGATCTCCTTCTTTCTTCTTTCTGCATGCTAACCATCCATCTGCCAACTCTGTCCTCCCTTTCCATTTCCCTTCCCTCCCCAGGAAGTCTGGTATCTTTCCTTTTTTTCATCTCCCTCCACAGATCCACCTTTTCTTAACTACCCTTTCATCCGGCATCTCTCTCTCCTTCCCCACCACCCCAGAGTCCACCATCTCTCCCTTTCTTTTCCCAATTACCCTCCTATCCAGTATCTCTATCCCTCCTCCACACCATCCCTTGTGTCCAATTTCTCTCCCTTTCTGTTCCTTCCCTCCCTAAATCCCATGGTCCATCATCTCTCTCCCTCTCCTCTATTTTCAGACCCATTATTTCTTCCTCCCCCCCAAAGTTTGGCATATGCACGTCTCTTTGAACACCCCCTTCCCTCCGTGTACTTTTAAACCAGGGTCCCCCCAAAGGCCTGTCCCCCCTTAAAGGTCTGCCTGTCCCCCCTTGAAGGCCTGAACTCCCCTTGTAGGCCTGTCCCCCCTTGAAGGCCTGTCCCCCCCTTGTAGGCCTGTCCCCCCCTTGAAGGCCTGCCTGCCTGTCCCCCCCTTGAAGGCCTGCCTACCTGTCCCCCCCTTGAAGGCCTGTCCCCCCCCCTTGAAGGTCTGCACCCCCCCGAAGGCCTGCACCCCCCCGAAGGCCTGTCCCCCCCCCTTGAAGGCCTTCTCTGTACTTTTCTAATTCTAGTATATCTGTTTTTTTTAGATGCGGTAACCAGAATTGCACAAAATACTCAAGATGTGATCTCACCATGGAGCGATACTTAGGCATTATGATATTCTTTCCCTTATTCTCTATTCATTTTCTAATTTCTAACATTGGCTGCTGCTGCACATTGAATAGAAGATTTCAAAATATTGTCCATGATGACACTTCAATTACAAATTCTTCCTCAGAGCCTTTTTTCAAGCCATCCCTAGAAACTTATAAATATGATGATGATGGGTACAAATATCCAGAAATATAGGGTTTCCTGTGGCTGAGATACATGATATATCACATTAAATTCCTATCGTACACCCTAACTTCCCTGGTGTGATATTCAGGAATCTTCAGAATGCCGATAGAGTAATGTAACTCTTATCGGTAGCAATCATCATCAATTCCACATTTAGTAGTTCTTATACTAAGGTGCGGTAGCCGATTTAGCACACGCTAAAAGCTAATGTGTGTGAACGCGTCCATAGAATATAATGGACGCATTAGCACAGATTAGCGTTTAGTGCGTGCTAAAATGGCTAGCGTGCCTTAGTAAAAAGACCTCTAAGTGTTGTGTGTTGCTATCTCTTGTCTGAATAT
Source organism: Geotrypetes seraphini (assembly GCF_902459505.1). Lineage (NCBI taxonomy): Eukaryota > Metazoa > Chordata > Amphibia > Gymnophiona > Dermophiidae > Geotrypetes > Geotrypetes seraphini. Next base: position 136,877,383 of record NC_047091.1, on the reverse strand, counting down.
CCATTTTTTAAATCAAACCTGTTTATGCAAACATATCAATTCCCTTGCAAGTTCATGAAATACATTTTTTTATATATTTCTTATATTATGGCCATCAGGCTTATGCAATGAACTTAGCTTCGCAGCGGCACCTCTTCCGACGTGGCACACGTTTCAGTGGCTTTCTTCAGGGATGAGGTAAAAAAACGATGATAACGCTGCCACGAAAAAAATCAAAATTACCAACTACTCGTACCTATTTAAATGTTCAGAAATTAATCAAACAGTTTTACCATGCCATGCTTGCTGATACAAAGTTATTTTGCCGCAGAAATGAAAAAATGGCCGCGGCGTTCTTCAGTCAGTTTAAACAGTTATGTCAAGCATGATGTCATTTAGTGTTCCTTGATCAGCTGACTACACGCTGTAAAACTTTAAGGACACCCGAAAAATCACTTGTCATGTTAAACACAATGGACTGCCACGCAGACCTTGTCTCTGTATCTGAATGTTCACATGGGAAAATTGCTCTTATTTAAAGAGCTAGTCTGATTGCTTGAAGAGTAGAGGTCCCTCTACTTTGGTTTTTATCTGCATATCTAAAGCTCTTTCCTTAGGATAAACCAGGAGAGGGAAAGCCATATCTATAGCCAAGTCTGTACTAGAGAATAAAACTTACTTCCCAGCCCCAAATTTCATGACAAGCTCATAAATAATAGATTATCATGTGGGTTTATTTTTAGTATATATCATAGTAGAAATCAATATTTTATTTATTTTTCTGTACAATTCTCCCAGGGGACCTCAGAATGGTTTACATTAATTTATTCAGGTACTCAAGCATTTTTCCCTGTCTGTCCTGGTAGGCTCAAACTCTTACCTAATGGACCTGGAGCAATGGGGGATTAAGTGACTTGCCCAGGGTCCCAAGGAGCAGTGTGGGTTTGAACCCACAAGGTGCTGAGGCTGTAGTTTTAACCACTGCACCACACTGTCTACAATATATAAGAATGTTTATCTTTCTTAAAAATGTACAAGTAGCTCACACAATCTGAAGTGGCTTTGTGAGGCTCAAGGGAGAAGGGCAGGAAAAAGTAGAAGCTGATAAGAATAAAGCAAAATTGCTTAATTGTATTTTTCAGTGTTCTCAGATGAAGGGTTGGGAGTAGGATTGCAGAAGACAAACAAAGATATGAATGTGATAGACCTTGAACAATTTTCAGAAGTCTGTTCATTAAGGAACTATCTGAACTAAAGGTAGACAAAGTGATGGGGCCAGATGGGATACATCTGAGGGTACTGAACGTACTAGGGAAGTTCTGGTGGCTTTGCAGTCTGACCTTTTCAGTGCTTCTTTAGAATCAGGAGTGGTCCTGGAGGACTGGAAAAGAGCAGATAGGGTCCCTCTTTACAAAAGTGGAAATAAGGAAGTGATTGGGAAATACAGGTCTGTTAGTCTGACCTCCATTGTGAATAAATTAACAAGAAAGCTTCTAAGACAAAAGATAGATTTCTGAAATCCATTGGATTACAGGAACCTGAGGCAGCATGGTTTTACTAGAGGTAGGTCTAATCAGACAAATATTAATATCCTTGACTAGAGCACTAGATGTGGTGGTGGTAGATTTTAGCAACACCTTTGACATGGTTCCACATAGGTGGCTTATAAATAAAGTAAGTGGAAGATGACAAAGAATAGTGATAAATCAGTTCATTCGGAGGTAAATGATGTTACCAGTCTTGTGCCACAAGGGTCAATTCTGGGCAGTGGCTTAGTGAGGGAGGGAGGCACCAGGGGTAGTGGTGCCTGGCATTGCCATGCTGTGCATTTCCTACTCTTCCCTGCCGCTTAAGCGCCCCTCAAAAACTGGCATAAGAAGGGAGCCGAGGCTGGCACAAGCAGATGGTGAAAGAAGCTGCTTGTGCCGGTGAACATTTCAAGATGTATGCAGGGTCAGAGAGGAGAAGAGGCGCTGGTGCCCTTGCCAAGATAGCGCCCAGGGCAGTCTACACTAGAGAATGACACAGTGACAAAATTCATCACCATTCCCGTCCCCGCGGATAACCGCGGGAAATAATCCCATGTCATTTTCTAGTGTCTATTTCAACCTCGGTCCTTCTACACCAGCATTCTTCAAAGCAAAGCTTGCGGGTCAGTGGTTGTGCCCAATTATACTCTGATTATTTCCTCTCTCCTTAAAGAATGACATGAAGATGGTTTCCCGCGGTTATCCGCGGGGACGGGAACGGTGATAAATTTTGTCACCGTGTCATTCTCTAGTCTACACCTCTCACTCTGCCTTCCTATGGCACTAGTTCTGGGCCCAGTTATTCTTAATATTTTTATAAGTGATGTTGTAGAAGGGCTATCTAATAAGGTTTACATTTTTGTGGATGATACTAAAATTTGCAATAGGGTAGACACCTCTGATTGTGTGGATAACATGAGGAAGGATCTAGGAAAGCCTGAATGGTCTAGAATTTGGCAACTAAGATTTGATGGTAAAGAAAATACAGTGTTATGTATGTAGGCTGCAAAAGTCCAAGGGGGCAGAATAGAATAGGGGGTGAAGTACTACTGTGCACAAAAAAAAGAGCAGGATTTGGATGATCATATCTGATGATATTAAGTAACAGGTAGAAAATTCAACAGCAAAAGCCAGAAGGATGCTTCAGTTTACAAGGAGAAGAATGACTAATATGAAAAAAGAAGTGATAGTGCCTCTATATAAGTCTCTTATAAGACCGTGTTTACAGTCTTCTTAGGTGCCATCGACTTGTTCTCAAGTCCTAGCAACTTGATGAATTACAGATCTAAAAAGAAATCAGTTTTGTGCTAGTCTAGTAAGGTCCCCCAGCGTCATCCCCATGGTTGTTTTCAACATGTCCAGCCGTCTGATTGCAGGTCACCCTCTTGGCCTGGTTCCTTCAATCTTTCCAAACATGATGTCCTTCTCCAATGATCTTTCTCTTCCAACAGTATGACCGAAATAAAGCAATCGTAACTTCATCATTTGGGATTCTGGTGACATAGCCAGTTTGATCTCTTCCAGAATCAATTTGTTAGTTCTTCTGGTGGTCCATGGCACTCATAAAATCCTTCTCCAACATGAAAGCTCAAATGAGTTAATCTTCTTTCTGTCTTGTTTCCGTGGAGGGACATAATCAAAAGACATGTCTGAGTCTGATTTGGACATAGGGCTTTAGTCGCCCAAAGTCAGCAATGACAAAATGCCCATTCTTGAAAAGTACGTCCCCAAAATTTATTTATTTTTTTTGGGGGGGAACATCGTCTATCTATATGTTCAGGTGTTTGATCGTCCAAACCACCACTATTAGCCTCTTTTACAAAGCTGCACTAGTGGCCACAAAGCCCATAGAGATTTAAAGGGCTTCGGGGCTGTGGCTTTGTAAAAGAGGCCGTATGTCTATACCACATTCTTGAACAAAAATCTGTCCAAGTCCCAAACGCCCAGAAGAAAACATTTTGGAAGTGAGAGGGACCAATATTGTGATGGACTGGCCACCCAGACATGGCAACAGAACAGAGGGGCACCTTAGAGGGCACTGATGTGAAGTTCACAAAAAGGGTGCTAGATAAACATCTCTCCAGAACTCCCTTATAGGCCATGGTGAGCCCCCCCCAAAACACCCCCAAAACTCACTATACCCACCTGTCTACAACCTCTCTATGGTTCACTAGCCCCCCCCCCCCCAGACTACTTAAGTCACCTCTGTGCAGCTCTACTAGGCTTTCATATGCCAGGTGCTGATGTTCCAGAGGCAGGTATATACGTTTTTATTCTAAACTTTGTAGGGCTGCAACGGGGTCAGTGAACACAGGGGGAGTGTGTGGGGGTCTTTACTTTTTCTCTGCAGTGGTTATATGGTCACTTTGTATACCTTTTGGGCACTTATACTTGTCTTTACATCGTCTAACTTACAACGTATAAGTTTTATCTAGAGAGACAGTCTTGTCAAACATTCTATTATCCCTGCAGGACAACTAAATCTAGGTCAGCCCACATCCCACCCTAACCACTCTTCCAAAAAATCCATTTCAGATCTGGGCGCATATTGGGATTCAGAGGCCTAAAATGTCCCTTGATACATCTAAAAAAACATTTTGATTTTTGGCACTTGAACGACCTGTCTTTTAGATCGTCCAAGTGCCTACATAGGCAGGCTTTTAGATGTATTTAAGTTTTGATTATGAGCCCCGTAGTGTTCAGCTTTTGCATCCATAATTCACCATTGAGAAAATGAGTGCATGGACAAGTCTGATCTTCATATGGAGTGTTATTTCCTTGCCTTTGAATACTTTGTTGAGAGCCTTCATTGAAGAGTGGCCAAGTACTAGTCTGTGAAGTATTTTTTCCCTGCTAGTTGCGTCTTTGTTTACAAATAAGTCCAGGAGATTGAAATCCTTTACAACTTATATTCTATTGCCTTCAACTCAAAATTTTCATAATTTTCCGTGTTCATGATCTTTGTCTGCTCAGTTCTAATCCTATGTCATGACTTTCAGCTTTGAGTTTTCTCAGTAGATACTGCATGTCTTATCTGCTGGTGATGAGCAATGTATCATCTGCATAGTGCAGGTTACATTACATTAGTGATTTCTATCCCGCATTTACCTTGGGGATCAAGGCGGATTACATAAGAATTGTTATGATATTAAGAAGTACATATTGATAAGATATTAAGAAGTACTTAAGGAATAATTTGAACATTTTCTAATTTGCTAAGGAGAAGTTGGTAATGCAGGAGGAGTTCGGAACATAATTGGTTGTTTATATTTTGGTCACCAACTTTGAAGCCAATGCTCTCTTCTTCCAAATTTGCTTTTCTAAAGATGGCTTCACCGTAAAGGTTGAACAGGTAAGGTGAGACGATGCATCCTTGCTTGATACAACTTTTTATTGGAAATCAATCAGTATAGCCATATTCAGCTCTCACTGCTGTTTCTTGATTTTCATTGAGGCTCTTTATCAGCTGAGTTATGTGTTTGGGTATTCCCATTTGTGCTAGAGTTCTCCATAGTTTATTGTGATCTACACAGTCAAAAGCTTTGCTATAGTCGATAAAGCAAAAGTATAGGGACTTTTGTTATTCTTTGCTCTTCTCCAATATCTATCTAATGTTGGCAATAATGTCTCTTAATCTTTGACCTTTTCTGAAACCAGCATGAACTTCAGGTAGTTCTTGCTCAACATATGATTGTAACCTTTCTTGTATTATTTTCAGCAATATTTTGCTGGCGTGTGGAATTAATGTAGTTGTTCTGTAGAGTACTGTGTATAATTATGGAGGACCACACTTTCAGATAGATATAACCGGATGGAGTTAGTCCAGAAGGTGGCTACTAAAATGGTCACTGGTCTTCATTATAAAACATATGGGATGGACTTAAAGATCTCAGTGTGTATATTTTGGAAGAAAGGTGGGAGAGAGGAGATATGATGTAAACATTTAAATACCTCCAAGGCATACACAGGAGTTGAGTCTTTTTCAACTGAAAGGTAGTTCTGAAATGAATGGGCATAGGATGAAGATGAAAAGAATTTGACCAGGGTTAAGCTGAGGGAATCTTTAAGGAAAGGGTGGTAGATGTGTGGAATGGCTTTCTGGTGAAAGTGGTGATGACAACTTTATCTGAATTCAACCAAGCTTAATACAAGTATATAGGATCTTTAAGGAAGAAGAAAAGATAGTAAATGGCCTATCCAGTCTGCCCATCCATATCATGTGGTCTTCTTTATCTGCCATCATTTTCTAGGTTTCTGTATTAGTGGCAAAGTAGCCTAGAGGTTAGAGCAGTAGGCTGAGAATCAAGGAAGCCAGGATTCAAACCCCAGTGATGTTCCTTGGGCAAGTCACAAACAAAACATCAAATGAGAATGGGAGTGTGTGGCACAGTGAGGTTGTGGGTTCAAATCCCTCACTGCTCCTTGTGACCCTGGGCAAATCACTTAATCCCCTTATTGTCCCAGGTACACTAGATAGAGTTTGAGTCCACCAGGACAGATAGGGAAATATGATAAAGTACCTGAATGTAAACCACATAGGATATAAGTGATATATAAATAAATAAAAGTCTGAGAATTTATACAAGAAAAGTAGAGGCAAGCTTTAGTGATATAGTGTTGTAACAGGTATGAAAAGCTATTACGGTAGCAGGATTCTCTATCACATGTCGTCCTATAGCCAGTATGACTAGTCTAGCCTAGGGGTTCTCAACCTGGTCCAGTCTGGTTTTCAAGCTATCCACAATGAATTTGTGTATAATAAAGGCAGTAGGGCCCAAGTAATTGCGGCCATCTTGGATAATGTGCGTTCCTTGTTTAGTAGGGGCCTTAATGCCCTGATCATGCAATTTGACATGAGCTCTGCCTTTGACTTAGTGGACCATGGGAAATTGTTACAATGCTTAGATGCAATTGGTATCAGAGGAGAGGTGTTAGACTGGTTCCGAGGTTTCCTTATGTCCCGCACCTATCAAGTTCGTTTTAATTACAATCTCTCTGATACCTGGAGTAATCCATCTGGTGTTCCGCAGGGGTCACCATTATCCCCATTGCTTTTCAATGTTTACATGTCATAATTAGGTGCGCAACTATCCCAACTGGGGATAAAATTATTTAGTTATTCAGCTGACTTTACGATCATTATCCCATTCGCTACCTCTCTCTCTGAAGTCACTCCTAGGCAACAGAAGTACTAAATCTGATGGAACAATGGATGACTGAATTTAAACTGAAGCTTAATTCAGAAAAAAAAAAATTTTTTCGTAGCTTCGTCACACCCACTTGATACTAGAACACCACTGTGCATCAATCTACTATGAAGGTATTGGGTGTAATACTAGACCAGGGCCTAACCATGAAAGACCAGGTGAACTCTTTGGTTAGAAAGGGTTTCTTCACTCTCTGGAAGCGTCAGTCCATTAAAGCATATTTTGATGCTTCATCATTTAGAATTTTGGTACAATCCCTTATAATGAGCCAACTTGACTACTGTAATATCGCCTATCTAGCAATCTCCCAGAAGATTCTACTCAATCTGTAATATTTTTAATCAATGTGAACCGCATAGAACTTCACGGTCCTGCGATATATAAACTGTTGTTGTTATTATTATTATTGTTGAGTCATTCTATTGATAAATCCAGATATCTTATAATTGTATCTCTATACCACAGCATGTAATGTACTTGAATCGTTGTTATGTAATTCTCTCGGTAATGTCCTGATCTCTTTTAACTGTAATCCGCTTAGAACCGCAAGGCACAGGCGGAATAGAAATCACAAATGTAATGTAATGTAATATGCAGTGATTACAACTGGTGCAAAATACGGTAGTCAGGCTGATTCAAGGGTTGAGGAATTTCGATCATATAACTCCTTCCTACCAACTCCTGCATTGGCTGCCGATGAAGGCATGTGTAAAGTTTAAGTTTGGATGTTTTTGCTTCAAGGTACTATTTGGTCTAGCCTCCAAATATATAACTGACCTTTTCTCTTTTTCAACCAATAGACATAAGAGAAGCTCAAACTTGAATTTTGTTTCTCCACCGGTTAGAGGATGCAAATTTAAAAGACATCATCAACATCTTTTCTCATATCAGGCAGCATTATGGGGTAAAGATCTGAAACAATTATTCATGCTTGCTAATTCTTATGGGGAATTTAGGAGACACCTAAAAACATATCTGTTCCTAAAGTACTTAGGTAGCTGATTTGCACAACCTTTCCCAAAATAACTGATCTCTAGACTTTAATTCTGTTAGTTCTACTCAATCTGTAACATTTTTAATCAATGTAAACCGCATAGAACTTCACGGTCCTGCGGTAAATAAACTGTTGTTGTTATTATTATTATAAAACATCCAGACATTCAAAAACCTGCCTAAGTTGGCACTTGGACACCCTAATCAACTTGATATAGAAGAACCAAGTTTCAAAACCAACATTCTGGATGTCTAGTAGGACTTCTAAGCCACTGTGCATCCAGAGTTCAAAAGGGCATGTTGGGAGGAGTGTTATTGGTGACATTTGAGCGACCTCCGGGCAGGCTTAGACTGAGATGTCCTGCAGGGATAATCAAATGTTTTGGCAGATGTCCTGGATGGAACTTATACATTTTGAGCTAGACCTCTTTTAAAAGAGTTTAAGTGTTAAAAAGGTACCCAAAGTGACCATATAACCACTGCAGAGATAAAGACCTCCCCACACTTCCTCAGAGCTCACTGACCCCCTCACACCCCACAAAGATCAGAATACGAAACTACATGCCTGTCTCCAGAACAGCAGTACCTGGTATAGGAAAACTTAGTAGACCTACACACTTGGTGGGTGGCTGATGAAGCATAAAGAGGACTCGGAGTACCAAGTCCTTTAAGTCACTCTAACCACTACATTTATGGTGGAAAGTTTAATCTCACCAAAACACACCCAAATCTACTGTACCGCCATGTAGGTGACACCTGCAGCCATAAGGACTATTATGGTGGAAGGCAGGTGGATACTGTAAGTTTTGGGGGAGTTTTGGAAGGCTCACCATACACTAAAAGGAGTTTCTGGTGAAATATGCACTTGGCACCCTTTATATGAAGTTCACAGTAGTGTCCTCTAAGGTGCCTCACTATCCTTTTGGGATGTCTGTGTGGCCAGTCCATTAAGATGCTGGTCCCTCCTACATCCAAATGGGCTTGATTTGAATGTTTTGAACATGGCCCAAAAAGTTAGATGTCCTAAGGTTATTTTCCAAAAAAGCATTTGGAAGTCCAAAGCGTGACCTGTCCAAAGTCGGACGTAGATGCGCTATCGAAAATGCCCCTCAGTGTATGCAAATTTATCTCATGCCTATTCAGTATGGATATCTTCAAAACCAGACTGGTCTGGTGTGTCCCAAGGACAGGGTTGGGAACCCCTGGTTTGGGCCACCACTCCAAATCTTCAGTCTGTGTATGGATGAACATAGTTCAGCTCCTCTCTTGCTATGTCCTACTGTTCAGTTGTTAAACGGGGAGCTAAAATTCCAAATCAGATACCGGTACTTCTCAAATGCTTTGTATAAGTTTTAACTTTTTTTAAAAATATTATGTGTGTTCCTCGTGATTTATGATATTAATATAGTCTGTGTGGGGTGTCTCCTGCAGACCAATAAATCAGTCTCTGCACGTCAGCCAGTGCTTCGAGGTACTCTGGCTGTCAGAACAAGAGCTCTTCCTTTGTACTTCTTAACTCTCAGTGTGCAATGTTTCACTCCTGGCACAATGTCCCGGGGAGTTTCGTGTTTGTTTTGCATGCATTTGGATTTTTTTTTTCTTCTTACTTTGAAACATGTTTGAAGAGCAAAAGCTGCTGCTGACGGGGGGAGCCTCTGCAGTTGTAAGCTGAAAGTCGGTCTGTGTGGGCATGTAATCCTAACAAACCTTTCTCTATCACATAGTGACTTTTACTGACATAGTGGTAGTTGGCTTGACTGATGTGGCTCCGCTAAATACTATCACACAAAATATTTGAAAATTATACTTGTGGGGTTGATGCTATGGTAAAAATGAAAGGATGAAGAAGCGTGAATTTTTCTTGTTAAGGAAAGAATTTTGGTTGCCATGATAATCCTGTGAGAAGAACACTGGTTACTGGTAACTCACAGAATTTCTTTCAAAATTTTGTCCCTCATATTTCTCCCATTTACTAATCCCCTATTCTCTGTCTAGAACACTCAGATCATCATAATCAAACTGCATTGTATTTCCGTCAATTAGATTTGCTTTGACTTTATTAGAATTAAGATTTCAGTGTTGTTGGCCTTTCATCGAATGCATTTTCCCCCACATCTCTGCTTGGAAAGATCTTTTGACAAATTTAAAACCATGTTTCTCTTTTTAGATGCATTTGGCCAAATGCATCTAAAAAGTGGCGTACCTAGTATATTTAGTTGAGGTGGGAGGGCCCTTTCTGAGGCTATTTTCTTCATTTTTTTGATTGAATTTATAGCCTATGCTGTTCTCACTTAATATTATTGGACATTATCATCATCATTGTTGAAAGTGTTTGTTCTTTTACATATTATGTTTTCATCAAATCTGGGTTAGTCGTACCTAGTATATTTGACACCCAGGGCTGATCATTTCGGAACATTGTAATATTCTCAGTTTTGTTCTCATTCCTTTCTTTAATAATTCCTAACAAGCCAATTAAGAGCAGCTATATTCCAAAGCTATCACAGCTGCATTGAGTTGCCTCAATGGAAAGCAATCACCTGCAACTGGTATGTTTATCCTTACTTCTATACCTGTTAAGGAGTCACACTCACCATGAACTATGTTTTGTATTACGCATTAAAATTTTTAGTTTGGTGAAATTACCTTAAAATATAACCTCCCCCCTTTTACTAAGTTGCAGTAGAGTTTTCTACCGTGGCCCAGAGCACCAAATGCTCTGATAATGCTCCAATGCTGCTCTGACACTCATAGAATTCTATGAGCTTTGGCGCATTTAGTGCCCCGAGCAGCAGTAGAAACCTCTACTGCGGCTTAGTAAAAGAAGACCTAAGTTTTTAAATGTCCTTAGCTTTTCGGGAGACAAACTGATATGACAGATGAGGCGTACCTAGTATATTTGACACTCTGTCTTTTCCTGTATCTGAAAAAGCTCATTATGGGTCTATTAGCTTTTTTCTTTTTGGCCCCCAAACTTTGAAACACCCCTCCTCCACATATTAGATCTGAGTTCAAATAAGATCAAGGAGAATTCCATAAATTTGAATGGGATAACATATTCCATTCTACCAGTTATTACAAATTTGGGAATCCACTTTGATCGAAATGTATAATTTGATATTCACATTAACATTCTTGTTAGAAAATGTTATTTTCTGTTATGGAAGCTTCAAACAATTAGGCCATATTTTGACCTTTCTTCCTTTAGGCTATTGGTACAGTCACTTATTCTAAGCACTTTAGATTACTGTAACATCCTTTATTTGTCAATCTGTAAGAAAGAGGTTGCAAGTTATTCAAAATACCACTGTTTGTTTGATATTCAGTCTGAATAAATTCGACCATGTGACAAAATATTACCAAAAATTGCTGCGAATTGAGGCGAGAATATTGTTTAAGTTCGTATGTATATTTTTAAAGTCTTTACATGGTCTTTTACCTAGTTATTTTCTTGACCACTTTGAATTTGTTAATAGAAAACGTCCTACATGGGATATTTGACTTAAGGGATGTGTTTACAAATGATTCTTTGGCAGAATTCTATCTTATCAGGCCGGTATATGGAATATGGGGAGGGGGAAAGAAGGTACCAAGCCTTGAAGCAAAGCAAATCCGACAAGAAGAGGCACTGGAGATGTCAAATCCAACCAAGTGGTCAGAATTACTTTATTAGCAGTTTGTATCAAAAGTTTAAAAACAAGCAAAATACCAAAAGTCAAAGCCTTCCTCAGGGGACAATTGTGAACGTGTCGGTGTTTCTTCATCCTTTTGGCGCTTCTTTTGGATGAAGAGACGCTGACATGTTCACAATTGTCCCCTGAGGAAGGCGATGGCAACGCCGAAACTCAGATCCTAGTCGGGACTTTGTCTTTTGGTATTTTGCTTGTTTTTAAACTTGCGATACAAACTGCTAATAAAGGAATTCCGACCACTCGGTTGGATTTGACATCTCCAGTGCCTCTTCTTGTCAGATTCGGTATATGGAATAAACATCTTGGTATTTTTATATGAAGTTCCAACACCTGTCTGGCATTTAGAAAATTGTCAAAAACATACTTGTTTGGTAAATTTTTTAACTAATGGATTGTAATTCGCTGTGAGTGTCCAGTATCTTTACTCTGTAAACTCTGTAAACCACACGGAACTAAGAGGTAGCTGCAGTATACAAGCATATTGTTATGTTATAATTTCTTAAATTTAAAATTCACCTTTGAACTGGCTTATGGAACATTATGGGCTCCTTTTACTAAGCTGCAATAACGGTTTTAGCGCGTGCTTAGCACGCTGCCGCATGCGCTAGATGCTAACACCGCCATTGAGCTGGCGTTAGTTCTAGCTGCGTAGCGCGGTGTTAGCGCGCGCAAATATTCTGCGTGTACTAAAAATGCTACTGCAGCTTAGTAAAAGGAGCCCTATATTCCTGATCTAAAGAGTCCTTTTGGTGACCTTCCCCCCTTCCTCTTCCTGACTTACCTTTAGTTTTTGGTTTATGATATCCTTAATACTCTAGTTAAGGTATGAATGCCTCACTGTCCTGTCCATTTTATGGCATTATTGTCCTACTTCCTCTTTTTATTTTTTATATGCACATCTTTGACTTGATGTTGGATAAGGTGGTATAATAAATAAAATAAATAAACAATGAGCATTTATCTGGTTACATATGTCAGAATCCTCAATTTATTCTCATAGATCTGTTTATTTTTCTATCTCTGGGTAAGTTGTTTATGACAGAAACATTCTGTTCCAAAATACACATGGTAAAAAAAAAAAAACCAACCCTCTTATGAAAAATATGATAGCTCTCTTGAATGAGGAGTACAGTGTGTGGTAACCTATATTGGAATGATTTATATATGTATGTGGGAAGTGAGAATTTCGGACGACTTTTTACGTAACAAAGATTGAGACTAGACATTCATCTTTATCATAATTAAAAAGACAAGGTAATTGCTGCAATTAAATCTTAAATGTAATCTCACTTTTTTGTTGCTTTTCAGAAGATACCTTCTCTAGGTTGTTTCCAGCATATATTATGCCATGGAATAATATGTGCTGGAAACAAACTTGGCATCAGAATCAACAGACACATTGAATACATAAGGCTTTATCTCCTGAGCCCATCTGTTCTGAAGTATCTCTAACGACAAGCAGTAGAGGACGGTCAGAAAAACTTACATGTTCAGTATGTTTATTGAAGTCAAAGGCGGTGTGAGCTAGAGCTAAAAGCAAGGGATGGCACAAAGACTGTACCTCTTCATTACAATGCTTTCTCTTCAGGGTCCGGAGTAATTGATCACTTCCCCCATCCACACAATATGGGGAAACCCTTTTAGTATAATACTTTTAGGTTAATGTCAGTTTCCTGTCTTTTCCTTCAGAAAACTTCTCTGGGAGGGGAGGGAGAGGAGGTATTTGCAAGCTCTCAGCTATGGTGTGAAAAAAGGTCTCAATGAGTACTGGGAATAAAAATCTAATTGAAAATGGTTATACCATGGACCACCTCAGCTGAAGATGTACAAAAAGGGGGGAAATGCCTGCCTAATCATTTTGCAATCCAAATTAACTACTGATGAATTTTTAAATCACAAAGCATTTCAAAAATAATAATAATTATAATCTAAGGCTTATCCTATAATACTTTTCAGTTGGAATACTATATACTGTATATAAACTGTATATGTGTGTGTGAGAGAGGGTGATTCATCTAAATATAGATAGAAAGATGTGATATCTTATAGTGAATTATCTATATTTCTTGACTAGCTTTCAGGAGCTATAAATTTTTGTTTCTTTTTTTTTAGTTATTAAGCTTTATGTGTATTTAAGTGAACTAATAAAGCAACCACATTACTTTAACTAGATTTCTACAGGCATTGAATCTTTATAGACCCTGCACTCTATTTTCAGTACAATCCATCTCTTGCCCTCTAGATGGCGACCATTCCTTACTCACAGTAAAAACTTCAGAGATTCCTTGAAGCTTTCAAGGTAAGCATCAGAATCTATTGGTGAAAATGCTATAAACATGATCAGGGAGAGGAATGTCTGTAATATAAAATGTCTTCAGTTTTCCAAAAATTATCTCTAAATGAGGGATTCTAGAAGGAACAGGAACACGACCTCTCACTTTTAGATGAACCAAAATATATAATGTAGCTTGTTTATGGGACCAATAGTGTGGCAAGATATCTGAATTATCAGGGTGTGCCAGATTGGATTTCACTTCCGGTTCATGGTTCTGAGTATATTCCCCAGTTTTCAATAGCAGATTGGGGGTTGCTGTTCGCGCCAGGAACGTTACAGAGATACAGGGGGGGGGGGGGGTGAAGGGAAGCAGCGCACGGCAAGAGGGGGCAAGGAAGGAGTGTGTGGAGGTGGGGGTGGAGAAGAGGGTGGGGAGGGGAGGGGCACAACCACGCCTCTCACCCTTGCAACGCCACTGTCTGCAGGGTCATGATATTGCGACAGTGGTGGCGGGGGGGGGGGGGGGAGGTGGAAAGGACAGGTGCCTGCGCCCTCACAAAGACGGCACCTGGGGTGGACTGCCACCCCCATTACTACACCACTGCCTGCATGGCTCTTTCCACAATGGACTCTATCGGGCATTCATTATGCTTTCCTGTGGCTTATGTTAATATTTTACAATAATGTATTAATGTTGTGATATGATGTTTTGCCCTCATCATTATGCCTTGATTTCAGGGGTGGACCGACCAATCAGGCAACTGGGTAGTATATGAGGATCCAGTAGCTCCACATCTTTTCTCTCTGACATACCTGGTATGAACAGGATTTTCCCCACCTTCCTCCTGCTGCTGCCTCTACTGTTGCTTCTCAAGACCAGCAGTAGGGGCAAAACTGGCTTAGGGCTGTGGTCTTTATGTGCACCTTTGCTGTCTCTGCTGGTCCCATCTCCTCCACTGCCAAGTTCTTGTTTTGGAGAGGTGGACCCTGCAGAGTCAGCAGGGTCATGCACCTGTACCTATTTTCTTTTTATTGTTGCTGCTGGTCCCAGGAAGCAGCAGCTGCTGGGATGGAGAGGAGGGGGGGACTGAACGACTAGAAGATGCAGGATGCCAGGAGGAGAACAGAAGATGCTAAGACCTGGGATAGGCACGTGGGATCTCTCGGAGAGAGAAAGAGATAATGGTTACTGCGGATGGGCAGAGTAGATGGGCCATTTGGCCTTTATCTGCCATCTGAATTTTGTTTCTCCACCGGTTAGAAGATGTAAATTTAAAAGACATCATCAACATCAAGCAGCATTATGGGGTAAAGATCTGGAACAACTGCTTATGCATACCACTTATGGGGAATTTAGGAAACACCTAAAAACATATCTGTTCCTGACGTATTTAGT
Organism: Geotrypetes seraphini; assembly: GCF_902459505.1. Lineage (NCBI taxonomy): Eukaryota > Metazoa > Chordata > Amphibia > Gymnophiona > Dermophiidae > Geotrypetes > Geotrypetes seraphini. Next base: position 136,862,312 of record NC_047091.1, on the reverse strand, counting down.
TAATTGACCTATACAATCTTAGTCCACAACAACTGATCTCTAGAGCTGTTAATCACTAACCCTTAACTTTGTTAATTCTACTCAATCTGTAGCATCTTTTTTTTTTTTTTTTACTGTAAAATTTGTTTTTGACTGTTATTTTTTTTCCTTTTTTTTTTTTAGTTCAATAATTTTATTGAATATTATAAGAATTATAAACAGAAAGCAGCTCAAACACATAGAATCATAATAAAAATCATGTATCAAATATTCGTATCTACAATCGTTTGAATAAAACTAGATTAATGAAAAGGATCCAGAGTATCTGGAACTGCTTAGAAAAGGAACAGAAGAAGACAGAGAAATAGGAGGGATAAGAGAAAGAGAGAGAAAGAAAAAGGAAGAGAGAGAGAAAGAGAAATAGAGAGAGATAGAGAGAGAGAGAGAGAGAGGCAGAAGTGTCTATAGAGCAGAACGAACATATAAGTCTAAGAATGACCAAGGTGATTTGTTTCGTGTCAAGTTTGTAGAGGATCGAGAAAACAATTTCTTTTCATATGCATAAGATTCAAATTTGTGGTACATACTTAAAGAGTTCCACCAGAAGGTGTAATCTAGTAATGAGGATGATTTCCAGTTTTTCAGAATATGCATTAGAGCTGTCACAAACATGGTGTCAATGAGTTTAGGCGGGCAGTTTGATTGTGCAAAACATGGGTGTTGAGAACGAAGAATTTTCTAAGACTGGATAAGGGAGGGGAAAGAAGAGATGCTGGATAGAAGGGGGAGACGGAGAGGTGAGAGAGGGGAAATCTACTACTACTACTATTAATTATTTCTATAGCGCTACCAGACGTACACAGCGCTGCACAGAGTCACAAGGAAATGATGGATAAAAGGGATAAGAGAAAGCGAGGGTACTAGATGGAAGTGATGAGAGATAGGGGTGCTGGATAGAAGAAGAGGGGGGGGGAGAAGATCCTAGATAGAAGTGGGGGAGAGGAATAGATGCTGGATGGAAAGAGGGGAAGAGAAAATAGAGATTCTGGATGGAAGAAGAGGCAAGGGGCGATGCTGCATGGAAGGGAGTGAGGACAGAGTTAAAGACTGGAGAATAAAAGCAAGAGGAATAAGAGAGCCAAGATGATGGAAAACAGTGGTTTGCAGTCAGGGCCTTCAGAGGATTCACCTGCCTGCTCAACAAAGGAAAGCTCTTGAGCCCTCGTCTCGATGGGTGGCTGTAACGCGGAGATGGAGGGCCCGCGTTGCCTCTCATGGAGACGAGCGCGCTGCGTGAGTAGGCAGGTGTAGGAGGGACAGGATGCAGCTTAGTGGTTTCCCGCCGCGGGGCGGCCTCCTGATAGGTGACTTGCTGGGCAACGGTCGGGCGGAGCCTATAAAGCTGGAACCTCGGAGGACCCGGTGTCTTCCTGGGTCCTTCGAGGTGGCTTTTCCTGCCCACCCTCCCACCCCTTTTTTATGGTTCAGTAGGTTGCTGAGGTTGGGTTTGGGTTTGTGGTTATCCCGAGCTACTGTGGGGCTCATCAGGAGATGAGCGGGGGGGCCGGCAGGGAGCCGTGCCCGGGTTCTGGTGTCTCTGGTTAAAGGGGCATGTTGGGACATGCCACCCCCCAGACCCTTGCTGGCATGGCAGGGTCGGAGGCCAAATATTATTGGTAATGGTTTAATGTGTAGCTCGGGAAAGTGTTTTGTTATGTGAGTGTGTTAAATTAATTGTTTGTTAATAAACAGAGCTGCGGCTATTTATCCACAAGCAGAGTGTGGTTTGGTTATTGGTGAGGGGGTGGGGGAGACAGAGGATAAGCGGGCCAATACATATCCCGCTGTTAATCAAACTGCATTAAGCAAAAAGTCAACAAACAACATAAAAGCAGGGCAGTAGACTAGAGCTGGGGATTCACTGAAGTCAGTGAAAGCCCTGACTGCGTGCCACTGATGGGAAACTTGGAAAGTTGTAGGTAAACTGGAAAAAGAGGACCATTTAAGAATGGATGAAATCTGATCAGAGAAACAAAATATAAATGGAAGAAAACTGAAAGGAAATGATCAGTGATGGAAATGAATGTAATGGAGGAGAGAGAAAATTGCTGGACTAAATACATTTTTGACTAGCTTTCAGAGGCCAAAACCTTCTTCCTTAAGACAGTATAGTACAGGGGTGCCCACACTTTTTGGGCTTGCGAGCTACTTTTAAAATGACCAAGTCAAAATGTTCTACCAACAATAAAATTTTTAAAAACACAAAGCACACTGTACGCAGAGAAAATGTTAATTATCATTTATATTCTGGGTTTTTTTTCAAAGAGATCAAGGCAGATGACTTTATGCAATGTCACTTCAGTAACAACCATACAAAAATAGACAATAGCGGGTTTTAGCGCAGGGAGCTGCGCTGAATGCCCTGCGCTGCTCTCAATGCTCATAGGCTCCCTGCGCAAAAAAACGCTATTGTGGTTTAGTAAAAGGGGGCCATAGTGCAAAATATAGACTGCAGATTTAAATTCTCAAAATGGCCACATTTTGATCACTAAATTGAAAATAAAATCATTTTTACTACCTTTGTTGTCTGGACATTATTCAAATCTTGTTGGTCTCAGGCTCTAGTTGTCTTCTGATAACTCACTTGCCAGGGTCTCCTGCCCATTTGTTGTTTTCTTCTTTCACCATGCTAACCATCCATCTTCCATCTCTGTCCAACACTTCTGTTTCCCTTCCCTCCCCCCAAGTCTGGCATCTTTCCTTTTTTTCATCACCATCCACAGATCCACCTGTTCTCAACTACCCTTTCATCCTTCATCTCTCCCTCCTTCCCCACCCCCCAGGGTCCACCATCTCTCCCTTTATCTTCCCAATTACCTTCCTATCTAGTATCTCTATTCCTCCCTCCATACCATCCCTTGTTTCCAACTTCTTCCCTGTCTGTTCCTTCCCTCCTTAAATCCCATTGTCCACCATCTCTCTCCCTCTCCTCTATTTTTAAGACCCATTATTTCTTTTCCCCAAAGTCCGGCATATGTACATCTCTTTGAACCCCTTCTCTCCCTCCCTCCATGTACTTCTACACCAGGGCCCCCAGAAAAAGAAATGTACATGTGTTTCACTTTACACCCCCCCCGAAGGCCTGACCCCCCTTGAAGGTCTGCACATTCCCCCCCAAAGGTTGACTCCCCCCCTGAAGGCCTGCACTACCCCTTAAAGGACTGCACCCCCCCTCCCGAAGGCCTGCCCTTCCCACATCCATTTACCTAATTCCAGCAGAGAGCAGTCTGCAGAGAGGATCGCTGGTACTTTAGCGATCCTTGCAGGTTGCCATAGGCCTCAGGAGCTGTCTTCCCTCTGCCCCAATCCTGTCTCTGACTCAGAGGAGGGGCAGGACCAGGCAAAGGGAAGACCTGAGGCCTATGGCAACCTGCAAGAATTGCTAAAGTACCACCTGCCACCGGCTGTCTCCCATTCGTCCCCTTTGGAGATCCCCACAGGAACAAGGAAGTTAAATTAATAGAATACTTAGGCACAGGAAAACAAAGAAATGCAGAAGAGACATACCTCCAAGAACTGCCCCATGTGTCACAATGCTCATTAGTGGAACTGAATAAAAGACAAGTACAATGGATTTAGAAGGGGTGCACAGCCGGCCAGGTCCGGGTCATCCTGCCCTTCCTTTCCCCCGGTCCGCGCTCGGGGCTCGCGCCTGCCTGGTCCCGCACCGACGCTCGAATGGTGCCGTCAACTCCCGTGAGTCTGGCGATAACCAACAGCACCATTTGGGCGGCGGTACAGGACCAGGCAGGTGCGAGCCCCGAGCGCGGACCGGGGGAAAGGAAGGGCAGGAGGACCGGACGGCTGTGCATCCCTCCAAGCCGTGCACCCGGGGTGGGGGCGGGGGCGGGCCGCCCCCCCTCCGGTACGCCACTGATTGGGAGGCCGATTTTGGGGGTTTTAAAATTGTATATCGGGCAGCACTAGGCCTCGGCTCTTACCTCAATCATTACAGGCGCTTCTATTTCTTGTGGTGCGCTGAGCTCCATCCCCCACCGACCCTTCACCCCCCCCCTTCCAGCACTCTGATTGGCTGGCGTTCTTCAAGAGGCGGGCCAATCAGGATGGGAAAAAAAAGAAGGGAGGAAGGGAACCCGCTCTGCGATCGACTGGGGTCGCCTGAGCGAACGACCTGTCGATCGCGATCGACGTGTTGGGCACCCCTGGTATAGTATAACTGTCATCTACTGTCTTGACTTGAGAAAAAAAGGTTTTGGCCTCTGAAAGCTAGTCAAAAATGTAGTAAATTAATCCAATAAAAAGGTATCCATTTATTTTCCTTTTTTTAAAAAAAACCTATTTCTTAATTTGTAACATAGGGCTCCTTTTACGAAGGCGGGATAGGACCTTAACGCGTGGAATAGCGTACACTAAATTGCCATGCGTACTAGCTTCTTTTGAGCAGGCGGTAGATTTCCAGCTAGCGCATGCTATAGCGTGCGCTAATCCAGTGCGTGCACTATAACGCTTAGCACACCTTCGTAAAAGGAGCCCATAGCGATTGAATGTCAGTTTCTACATCTGCTATCTTTCTATTTTGCATCTTACAGGAAGACATGCATCATGTTTCTGCATGTGTAGGATCAATCTAAGAATCCATCTTGTTTAGGTTAAAAAAAAAGGTGTTTTGATGTTTTAGTGCTAGTGTTTATGATGCTGCTTTTTCCTAGGTCAGGGGTAGGCAATTCCAGTCCTTGAGAGCCAGAGCCAGGTCAGGTTTTCAGGATCTCCACCATGAATATGTATGAGATGGATTTGCATGCACTGCCTCCTTGAGATACAAATCTATATCATGCATATTTATTGTGGATATCCTGAAAACCTGACCTGGCTCCGGTTCTTGAGGACTGGAATTGCCTACCCCTGTCCTAGGCAGGTCCTTGTGTGATATCTGGAAGTTAGGACTATTTTGGTATGGTAAAATTGCTCCATAGGTTCTGAGAGAAATTTGTAGTTTTGAGTTACTTCACAATATGCCTGGATTTAGTTCACACACATATATATATCAGAATTCTACATGTTGGATGGTAGGTTAGGGGAGGGGGAGTCCATGATTCTTATTACAGGGGAGGGAGAGGGGAGCAGATCACTGTGAGTCCATCCCTGCTTAGTTTGCATATTGCCCTACCTCTCATGGGTGGAGCTCATGATATTGCCTTTGGGATCCTGATAGCGCATTTACTTTTGTTTCTGTTCATTCTCCAACCCTTATTTAACTGGTTACTTTTTTTTTTTCTTTCGGTGACCTTGGCTTTACACCCCTCGACTGGGGCATCACTATTTTGTGGTTGACTCAGCCTGCTTGTTAATAGAGAAAGCAAGCTTACTGACCCAGAGGGTTTCAATGGACCGAAAAAAGTCAACCACACAAACCCACTCTCCTTTTCCTTACATGAACCTCCCAAGGCTAGCAGTGGTCTGGCTACAGGTTTGCATTCTCTGTGATCAGGGAGAGCAAATCAAATCCTCTTCTGGCTTATTAGATGACATCACCATTGTGGGGCAGACTTTTCCTGCTGTACACTATGAATCTCCCTTTACAGCAGTGGTCTCAAACTCACAGCCCGGGGGCCACATGCAGCCCACCAGGTACTATTTTGAGGCCCTCGGTATGTTTATCATAATCACAAAAGTAAAATAAAACAGTTTCTTGATCATATGCCTCTTAGCTATAAATTACAATATTATTATCAAGACTTAGCCAAAAGGAAAGATTTATAAATTATAAATAGTTTTACCTCATGCAAAATTGTTATTTCTTTAATAAGGCATTAACTATTTTTTTATGCCCTCCAAGTACCTACAAATCCAAAATGTGTCCCTGCAAAGGGTTTGAGTTTGAAAACACTGCTTTACAGGTAAGTGACCTTGTTTTTTGCTTTGAAAGGCTCAGGCTGCCAATGATCAAGGATGATTATGACCTGGCTTTGAAACTAACAGGAAGTGCAGATAGTTCTTCCAGGGTTCTGTCTTCCTGAGCACTGAGCCTAAGGGGTAGGAACTGGGAGGGGAGGGGAGGGGAGGGGGGGCACGTCTCCCTGCCTATTTCCCTGCTCTGCTCAGTACATGTGAACTGGTTCGCATTTCATCCTAAAAATAAAATAGGAAAGCGATTGAAAAAAAAAGAAAAGGAAAAGCTTTGATTCTCTTATGAAATTTAAATGTATCCTGACCTTACATGAAAACACCAGTCAACCCACACGACCGACATACCACGCTCCTGCCAGTGGAATGTGGGACTGGCACCACTGCCTCACACACTTAAAACAGATTCACAGTGAAAGGGTTGATATGGAACCCGAAAGAGATATACTATACCCCTGAAACCCTGGAAAGAAAACGATTCAGGTTAAAATACGTATGCAATGTTATAAGGTACATTTAAAATAATGCGTTGGAAATTTCAGATCTAGTAACGTGTAGCATAATTGCATAGTGTTTATACGTATAACTGCAACCACAAAATGGAACAGTAGTTATACACTATTTAAATGTATAAAGGACCTTCAGGTAGTATAAATGCAAAAAAATGATCCACTCATAGAAACGTTCCGGATCATCAACAAAAACATTGATTAAATTGTTGGATGGGAGGGGGGAGGGTATTTTTTCGGCATCGTTATTGATGGAATTTAAGTGCTAACATTGATTATTAATGTCTGTATAATTTTTGGCACTTTGTATTAGTTTTGAAAATTAATAAAGATTTTTTTTTAAAAATATGCAAAATGCACAGTACAATAAAGTAATTCAAAATGCCACTTATCTTAAAAAGTAGTGGTGGGCAAAGATCAAAAGCCTGCCTGAACAGCTTATGGGCTGTACTGGGTAAGGAACGGTGCTGGTATTGTTTTCATCAAAGAAGAAAGCGAATTAGATGCTAGAGAGAAACTTTAAAAAGAAAAAACAAACCAAAAACCGACCGGGATAAAACAAGTCTCATTCTGTATTCAAATGTGAATTTGTTTATGTGTGGGTCTGGGATACCAATGACTACGGCAGAGGATGATCACTAGTGAACTTTCCATTTTCGCAATTATTCCTTCACACTAATGTGGTTTTATTTCTCTGTCGAAATGCGCTGGAAAGGACCGGGGCTGGGGGCTTTTGCCGGTCTCCCAGGGAAAGCCAGGTACTTAGAGATTCTGCTAGAAAGGGATTAGAGGAGTCAAGATCGTCAGTCAATCTTTGGTCTTTAAACTCTCTCAACTCTGGAATGATCTCCCTTTTTTTTTTTTTTTTTTAGAAGTTCCAGTTCATTTCAGTTTTTCCATAAATCTTTAAAAACTACTCTGCCAAACATTTTGAAAATGAATTTCTTTTGAAATTTTGCTATTATCTTCTATTTATTTATCATTTGTAAATTATTCCCTGTTTAATTGCTGTAAACCTAGTCGAGCTGACTCAGAATGAGGACTCGGTATACAAAGTTAAGCTTTAGTTTAATCCATCGCCTTACATCTGCGAAACGGAGGCACTTCTTGAGTCTCTTGTAATGCCCTACAATAATGTTTTTGCAGTGGCACTGCTTGATGTGAAGAAAAACAGCCTGCCTAATAGCCTCGGTGCTGAGGATTCATTAATCACGTCGGCGCAGAGAGCAGCCCAGGTTAGGCTTGTAAGACTGGTTTCCTGCTGAACTCTGAGGGAAGAAAGCCAGGCAGACTCGGGGTCTGAAACCAGTAGACCCTGTCAAACTGGGCATTACTTTCCAGTCAAAATATACAGCCTGACTTCTTCAAATTCCTGGCTTTTAAAGGGCCATGGTGATACTTTCCAAATCTCCTTTAGGCGCCGTAGCCCCCTACACAGGGGAGTTGTTTTGGGGGAGGTTTTGTACTATTTTATTTTTAGCCGCGCGTATTGGAAACCGGGATTGAACCCCTAATTCTAATACCTTCACCAGAGTCAGTCTCGAATCAAACGCAGACGTGGCTTTTTCCATGGAAGGCGACGATAAATGATTGTTAAAAAAACCAAAACAAACCACACAGAAAAACAAAACAAAAAACCTAACAAATGCTCAACCCCTATAGCAGGGGTAGGGAACTCCGGTCCTCTAGAGCCGTATTCCAGTCAGGTTTTCAGGATTTCCCCAATGAATATGCATTGAAAGCAGTGCATGCACATAGATCTCATGCATATTCATTGGGGAAATCCTGAAAACCCGACTGGAATACGGCTCTCGAGGACCAGAGTTCCCTACCCCTGCCCTAGTTCTACTTTCATTCAAAGTAAGAGGAAGACTCAAAAGCCCTAAGAAATTTTCTCATACCTGGACTACTGGGCTAATTTCTTGTCAAAAAAATTTGAAGCACTATTTTCTGTTATCAAGATTTAATTGACTATGTTAAGATATAAATCAATTAGGTTGGGAGATCTATTTTGTTTAGGCTACAACATCTTTCAAAGCGGAGAATCGGTTCAGATCTGTTGACTTCAGGGGATTTGCACTGTGCCCTAGTAGCAAATTTAAGCAAAAATGGCCCCAGCAACATTTTAATATGTAGAAAGTGAACATTCATTATTTTCACCAGTAACTACAACTAGAACTTCTAAATACAACTAGAACTTCTAAATTCTGATAAAACCCGAGATGATCATTATTTAAAAACTAAAATTGTATTCAATCAAATGAAACCAAACAAAGTCGCACTGGCCTCCCCTATTACGTGAAGTCTCAGCAGGACGGGACTCGTAGGTTAATTCACTTTGACCCATTCATCCAATCAAATAGCCCGTCTGAACATTGAAATATGATAACCCAGTTCCAAGAGGCGTGGCTCTTGACAATCTATTCTCCTTTTTAGTAACCGCGTAGGGACCACTAGTCTGCTACAGCTGAGAAGAGTGTCCTTAATTACATTTGCCAGAGCATGTGTAGGCTTCATTATGAGCATCTGAAAATGAAAAATAAACAAAAACAAATTTTCTCCATCTTCGTCTTATTATTTTGCAATTGTTAGTCTTTTGTGAGTCTGTAGACGCATCTTTCTCTCATATGCCATATGGTAGATTTAGTTTGGGTTTGGAAAATAACTGAAATATTCGTACACATATAAAATAATTGGTTTACAGAATACGGTTCTATCTAAAGCAATTTATATGATTATATGTAACTGTAAAGAAAACAGTACACTTGGCTTCCACTTTGATGAAATACCATGGGTATGTTGTATTAATATAAATGTTTAGCAGCAGAAAGATAGAACCATGTGGATTCTTTAAAAAGCAAACCTGGAAACCAGTTGAGATTTACTAAAATTCATTAGGATCCAAGTTTGAAATTAATATTGTATTATCTATAATAATAAAACGCTAAGCGCGCATGCGCACTCATGATGCCGTGTTGCCTGATCTGTAGTTCCGTGGCCGGCAGAGTGCGCATGCACGCGTACCACACATCTCTCTGTCTCGCAGCGGGCTTGCCGGCTTCGGCCAGACAAAGTTCATTTTTTTGTTCAAAGCCCCCGCCGCGGCTCCTCTATCGAACTTCACCAGAGTTTGAGAAGACTTCTGACTCTGGCGGGGATTGATCTAAAAAATGAACTTTGGTGGCCGGAGCCGGCAAACCCGCTGTGAGACAGAGACATGGCTCCCTTACTGCCCCCCCCCCCTTCCCTTCCCGCAGTCCTGACTACAAACTTGCCGATTCCAGCAGCGTGTGCAGCACTCTACACACGCTGCTTTGGGGCCTTCTACTGCCCTGATTTGCTCTGCCGCGTCTCTGATGATGTCATCAGGGACGTGCCAGAGTAAATCAGGGCAGTAGAAGGCCCCGAAACAGCATGTGTAGAGTGCTGCACACGCTGCTGGAATCGGCAGGTTTGTCGGGACTGCGGGAAGGGAAGGGGAGGCAGCAAGGGAGCCGGCCAGACCACGGGAAGAGAAAGGGGAGGTAGGGGAAACGCTGCTGTTGCACAGAGAAGTGGTATTGGGGGAGGGAAATGGAGGGGGAGGGAATGCTGCTGCTGTTGCTGCTGCACAGGGAAGTGGGGGGAGAGAAATGCTGCTGCATAGGAGGCAGGGAGAGAGACAGATAGATAGAAAGAAAGATAGACAGCTGGAGGAAGGGAGACAGAAAGAAAAGAAGAAAGACACAGGGGTAGGGAGAGACAGAAAGACAAAGGGGGCCAGGGAGAGAGACAGACAGAAAGACAGCAGGAGGGAAAGAGAGAGACAGAAATAAAGACAGACATATATTCTAGCACCCATTAATGTAACGGGCTAAAATACTAGTTATATATATGGCACCTTCTTTTGTTAATCCCGCCATTGAACATAGGATGGTTTTGTTTACAGGTGTAACTCTTAAATGTTATTAGTATTTATCTCCCTTTTTCCTGACATTGAAACTCTGCAGAAACTGACAGTGACAGAAATACTGTGACAAAGGGGGTGGGGGGGGGGGGCTGTTTTTCACAGTATCTCTGTAAGGAAATAAATATAACAACTTCATCAAATAACCAAAGGCTGTGCTGCTAACACTTAGCATATAAAAAAAAAGATATCAGGTGTTTTAAGCAAGGAAATAATGGTTAAAAATAAGTAGGAATAAGGTTATAATTGCAAGCATGTGTGAAGACGACCCACTTTCACCTTTCATTCACTGGAGAGGTTTCAGCAAATTTTTAAAAAATGCATTCTTTTTAAATTGCATATTACAAATACAATTTATAGGAAAATCATAATTTAGATTTTTAACAAAATTTGAATGAAGATTGATGATGAAAATTTATTTACACTCTCATTCAAGCTGCAAGGACTAGGAAGAGGACAAAACACTTGAATCAGGGGGCCCTTTTACAACAGTTACCCCCATTTAACACAGGATTTTACCATAAAGTGGTTGCAACTAGAGAATGACACGGGGACAAATTTATCCAAATCCCCGCGGGAACTCATTTTCCCGTCCCAGCCCGGAGTTCTTTTCTTGTCCCTGCCCCATTCCTGCAAGCTCTGTCCTCATCTCTACAAGCCTCAAACCCTTTAAAATCATAAGTAGCAACATTCTAGAGCTCAGATTGTGATGTCATAATGCCTCATTCCACCAATGCCTAAGCTCTGTCCTTATCCGCACAGGCCTCAAACACTTTTAAATCATAAGTAGCAACATTCTAGAGCTCAGATTGTGATGTCATAATGCCTCATTCCACCAATGCCTAAGCTCTGTCCTTATCCGCACAGGCCTCAAACACTTTTAAATCATAAGTAGCAACATTCTAGAGCTCAGATTGTGATGTCATAATGCCTCATTCCACCAATGCCTAAGCTCTGTCCTTATCCGCACAGGCCTCAAACACTTTAAAATCATAAGTAGCAACATTCTAGAGCGCAGATTGTGATGTCATAATGCCTCATTCCACCAATGCCTAAGCTCTGTCCTCATCTGCACAAGCCTCAAACACTTTAAAATCATAAGTGTTCGAGGCTTGTGCGGTTAAGGCAGAGCTTACAAGAATGGGGCAGGGACAGCAACAAAACTCATGGGGTCAGGGCGGGGAAATTGAGTTGATTTGTCCTCATGTCATTCTCTAGCTGCAACTTTTAAGTGGCATCTTTTAGGGGTATGCACACTCTTTTTATTACGTGTGGTGTATTAATGTCCCCAGTAGCACAAGATACCTGTTGAGAATTAAGGGGGCGAGGGACCGTGTAAGCAGGAGGTAAGTGGTCTCTGCTGTAAATATAACCCAGCTGCTAAAGCTACCACATGGCTCCAGCAAAAGTAGGACGGATTGAGACAGCTGGATTTTACTTCCATTGCTTTCAAAGGAAGTAAAACCCAGATGTCTATATGTCCTCCTTACTTCCATTAGTTTTAGTGGAAGTAAAACCCGGATGTCTCAATCCAGCCTCCTTTTTCTGGAGCCATTCGGTAGCCCTACTTCCATGCCCACTCTCCGCCCATGTCATGCCTCCTGAGAGAAAAATCTGAAAAATGCAGTAAGGCATAGTTTAACCTGTGGAAACAGGCAAATTAGACAAAACCCCCTTAACATGGAGGCACTCCAGCTTGTTTACACATGTGAACCACACATTAAGGGCTGAACACCCTTTAGTAAAAGGGCCCCCAAGTATAGATCTTTATAGTTTCTATAAATTGTATATTGCGAACATTAATTAATCCTTTAAGTCTAAATTTAAAGTATCTGTGCTCTTCAAAGAACAAGAGATCATTGGGAGAGAACCTTTAGTTGCTTTAAAAAAAAAAAAAAAAAGCACATTTATTTTTATAAGTTCTGCATAAATTCTAGGGACAGAATCATAAAGATCGATCACATACTGCACCCCAGACTACACAAAGCAAACGTTTCCTAGATTCCTAGTTATGCCAAAGTCCGGGACCTCTATGTATTACTCAGTACAATATATCATCATTTTGATATGAGTGTAAATATTCCCATATCACATACCTGTAGAGACTAGCCATTGCAATAGTGACCGATACCAAATCAGTTATTTTATATTTATTTATCCCCCCCCCCCTTCCTTTTACAAAACCATAAAAGTGTTTTTTAGCGCCAGCTGGCGTGCCGAATGCTCCAGGCTGCTCTGACGCTCATATAGTTCCTACGAGCGTTGGGAGCAGCGCAGAGCATTTTGTGCACCAGCCGGCGCTAAAAACCATTTTTGCGGTTTTGTAGAAAGTGTGTGTGTGTGTGTGTGTGTGGGGAGGATGTTAACATATCCTGGCACTTCCTGAATCAACTTCAGTTTGTAAATTCCACCTATATGTTAATGGAGAATTTTCTACCAGACTCACTGTTTACAAATAGACCACACGGGTAGCTAATTAAAAAAAATATCCATTTATGTAAGTCAGTGTTCAATGTCTTTATCATTTTTCGGTAATAGTGCTCTGTTTTCTATAGATATATCTACAGATGTCAGCGCTGTTTGTAAGTGTTAACTCTTTGGTTCCGTTTTATCCTCCCTCCCCCCCTTTTCTCCTACACTGCAACTATGCAGAAAAAGTGTTTTTCACAGGATCTCTGGAAGGAAATAAATATAACAACTTCATTAAACATTTAACCAAAAGCTTTGGCACTATCATTGTGCATTTTAAAAACGCTACTGCAATACAATTGTAAAGCGGTGAGGGCCTTTTATCTGGCTTGCGAATAACAATAGAGGGCTACTTTACAAAATCTTTCTCGAGTCTGATTTTTAAGCTTTAGTCAGATATTTAAAACTCAGCAATTCACTGCAAATTTCAACTAAAATACACACTATGTAAAGTCCTGCTCTTTTTGGGTTGTTGTTTTTGTAATGACTGATTTAAAGCAGCAACTTTAATCATTGAAAAGCAGGCGTTTCTTGAAAAGTTAATGATGCATCGTCACGGTTTCAGTTTTTACCTTGTTCCTATTGGATTCATATAACCAGAGCTTGAGTCCCACCCTTGACAATTAAAATACTTTAGCTGAGGTGAACTGACCACTGTGAATTGGTAACACGGATCATTCCACCTGTCCACCATTCTCTACCTTGCATTTAAGTGTTTGTCATGTGTCCTGGTAGACAGCAGAAGCCTCCTAACCACAGATCAACCACAAAATGACCATCTTAAACTCTGGGTAGGGCTTTCAGTATTGGTACCAAACTGACATCGAGACAACTCATTTTTATTTCCAGAGGGAAAATATAGCAAGAACATATGGCTTCTTTTAAGCAGGAAAAGTGCAACTGCCACAGAAGAAGGAAATGCCTCGCAAAGGTGAAGGGAGCTACTCCTCGTCCATCTAGCGGTCATCCTGTCCTGGCTCAGAAGACTAAAGGAGCGCCCAGTAAGTCCGCAGCCTGGTGTCTTTTCTAACATCTTCCGTATGGGTTTTACGCTAGTCAGTCAGTGCAGCCTCTGAGTCCTGGAGTGATAGGGATCGGGCGTCCCCGCTTTAGTGTTGGCAGGGCGAGACCCTGATAGCTCCATTTGGATTCCTGCCACCACACTCGGATAAATCTCGGAAGACCGTGAAAGTGTTCTGGTATCGGTAGCAATGTATGCAGAACATACACCCCTAGTTCACTAAAACCATGCATTAAAAAAGTCCATTCCTTAATACACAAAATACTATATAGATATTCACGTCGATATTCTTCAATGTTATCTTGGACCATAGTCATAGGTAGCCGGAGCACCAGCCGTAGAATACATATTGGCGGCAGCTGGATTCATATGATGATGGTGGTGATAGCCATGTCCTCTAATGCTGGGTATAGGGTAGGGTGTTGCTCTAGTTTTTGCCCCTAAGTAGTGATCGTAGGTTGTAGGGTACTTGTAGGGATGATGATGCAAGGGCTCAGACCCCTGAGAGTGGTGGTCCAGGCGAAGTTCGTGAGGTGGGCTGGGTCTAGCAGTGCTAAGAGGCACTAGTCCACCAGGGACCGGGAGAGCTGGGCTAAGGACCCTGGACATGAGCTGCTGATGGGCTGGGTCAACATGTAATGGAGTCCCGCTAGCATCTCTCTCGTACTCCCTTCTGCCTTCTGTATCTGAAACACAAAACCGTCAAACACTCGTAAAACTGAAATGCAGTTAATGAGAGATCCCAGCATACTGCAGGGATATAAAAATGTATTATTCTCTAGGTTACCTAAAGCATCATCTCACTATCTAGAACAAGATCTTTGAAAAGGAAGCACCCGAGGCAGTAAGGGAGAACTCTGCCCTGGGCACCATCTTCCTCCTCCTCTCTGTCCCCCCTGCTCCTCTGCTTGTTGCGTGTCTCTTGCCTTCCCTGTACCTTTTTTTTTTTTACTTCCCCCATGTGAGGTTGCTGCACGCGTCGGCGCTCCCTCCGACATCACTTCCAGGACCCACGCCTAGGAAGTGACGTTAAAGAGTGAGCCAACACCAACAGAGGCATGCTGCTCATGCCAGAGAAGTTAAAAAGGTATGGGGAATGGGAAGGGGGCACGTGCACATCAAAGGGGTGGGGGAGGGGTACCACCATCCTAGATGCCGCTCGCCCTTACTACGCCACTGACTTGAGGTTTGATGTATAGTAAAGCGAAGACACAGGGAGACTGTGAAGATCTGCAATGTGACGAGAAATGGGCATCGACATGTCAAATGAGGTTCAACGTGTACAAGTATAAAGCGATGCATGTCGGTAACAAAAATCTCATGCACGACTACAGGATGTCCGGGGCGGTACTTGGAGAGACCTCCCAGAAAGGAGATTTGGGAGTTCTGGTCGACAAGTCGATGAAGCCGTTCGTGCAATGCGCGATGGTGGCAAAAAGAGCGAACAGAATGCTAGGAATGATAAAGAAGGGGATCACGAACAGATCAGAGATGGTTATCATGCCGCTGTACCAGGCCATGGTGCGCCCTCACCTGAAATACTGCATTCAGCACTGGTCGCCGTACTGAAGGACACGGTACTACTCGAAAGGGTCCAGAGAAGAGCGACTAAAATGGTTAAGGGGCTGGAGGAGTTGCCGTACAGTGAGAGATTAGAGAAACTGGGCCTCTTCTCCTTTGAAAAGAGGAGACTGAGAGGGGACATGATCGAACATTCATAATACTGAAGGGAATAGACTTAGTAGATAAAGACAGGTTGTTCACCCTCTCCAAGGTAGGGAGAACAAGAGGGCATTCTCTAAAGTTAAAAGGGGATAGATTCCGTACAAACGCAAGGAGGTTCTTCTTCACCCAGAGTGGTAGAAAACTGGAATGCTCTACCAGAGTCTGTTATAGGGGAAAACACCCTCCAGGGATTCAAGACAAAATTGGACAAGTTCCTGCTAAACTTGAACGTACGCTGGTGAGGCTGGACTCATTTATAGCACTGGTCTTTAACCTGGAGGCCGCCGCGTGAGTGGACTGCTGGGCACAATGGACCACGTGTCTGACCCAGCGGCAATTTTTATGTTCTTATGTAAAGACCAGGATAGAGGTACAGTTTGTATGGTGCTCTCTGTATGAGTTGCATGGGATTGGTAATATTAAGTTAATTTTTTAACTTTAAAGATCAAGTTTATTAAACAAATTTTTTTATACCACTCAATCAAACTTCTAAGCGGAGTACAAGTAAGTGCTAATGGGGGACCAAAGACACAGGCTTACATAGGTAGAACTTGAGATAAGTTAGAAGACAAATATCTCATGACATATAAACAAACGGGCACAAGAGGAAAAAGGGAGGAACTACAATAATCAAATAAAGTTAATGTAAAAGGTAGGTACGATAGGAAGGAAAAATTAAAAATAATGATAATTAAATATTTAAAAGTTTTAGCCCTAATAAGGGCAGTTAGATGTCAAAAGCATCTTGAAATAGAAAGTTTTTTAGGTTATTTTTAAAATGAGATAATCTCTCTGATGCACTTATTGCTTTAAGTAAGCAGGGACACAGGGCAAGAAACAATTTAAAGCAGGGGTGTCCAACCTTTTGGCTTCCCTGGGCCGCATTGGCTGAAAAAATGTTTCTGGGACCACACAAATGTGCAAACGCTGCAGCAAGACAGAGGAGGGAGCCGGCAAGACAGTAAACAGCCAGGGGCAGAAGAGGAAAACACTGCATCGCCCTCGACCGGAGCCGCACAAAATACTTCACGGGGCCACAGGTTGGACACCCCTGATTTGAAGGATTTCAGCATCTCTGGTACCTGGGGATGGATGAGGCCAGGTGCCTTCAGTATCTGGAAAGTGCCTTAAAATCATTTAAAGGTATACACTGAAGCGTGTTGAGGCATTTGTAACATGTCCTGAAATCAAACTGCACAGGTTTTCCTTGAAAATTGTTTTTGAAAAAGCAAGCATGTATCTTTTCTCTACTGTTTGTTCAAATATTTCAGTTGACAACGCAACGCGCCACGTCATCCAACACTATTAAATCTGTCTTGTGATGAACCTGGCTTCGGGATGGCTTCTCTATGTATTTAAAAGATTTCAAAACAGTGGAACATGGTTAGAAGATGGAAGCCATCATTTCTTAAAAACGGATTTTGACAAAATTGTCAAAACAAAAAACTTCACCAGCAATGTCTTTAGAAACAAAATAGATTTTGAATAATTTATCTTAAACTTTAATAGATTTTTAAATAAAAATACAAGTTACAAATCAAGGGCTCCTTTTACTAAACAGCGCAAAAGGTTTTTAGTACAGGCCGGCGAGATAAATGCTCTGGCACTCATAGAATTCTTATGAGCGTCGGAGCATTTACCTCGCCGGCCCGTGCTAGAAACCTCTAGCGCCATTTAGTAAAATCCAGCGCAAATTTGTATCAGTTAAGGAGGTTGCAAGAAACAGAGAGAAAGTAGTACCATGCAATGCACACACTAGGGACAAGAAAATATGCATTGAGTATCCTTTTCTCTAAGTTTTAGTAAATTAATGATATAAATAGTATATTATAGAATCCAGATTAAACAGTTTTTCCACCTTGCCCAAAAATATGCAGTGTAAAGTCAACCTTCACCAGTACCTAGATGGTTCCTGTGATTAGACATTCTTATTTGGATTTAATGGGGCTGAGCTGATGGACAAGTAGTTACAGGCTGAAACTATATATCAGAGAGCAAACAGACAGCCTCTTTTGTAGCAGGCCTATGGTATGTATAAAAAATGCAGGCATCTTCTGCTTGCTCTGTATAGCTATTTATTTTGTGCAATGCAATATATTTAATATATATATATCTCAGAATTTACCAATTTGCGAATGGCTGGATTCTTGCAAGATTGAAAAAAATGTTCAGTTACATATTAGAGTTAGATATTCAAAGGCTTTTAATTGCTGATATACGCTTGCATAAAACTGACTTAACATCAGCTTACAGTGGCAGAAAGGTAGAAGACGCCCTCAGAAAGCCTTTGTTCTTATGGTACTGCCATCCCTATTGTCCCATTGCTTCTGTGAAGAGTGGGAGAGTGGTAATGTTAAATATATTTTAAACATAAAAGAACAGACTTTAGCCCTGGAAGATCTGAATGAGGAAACTGACTGGATGTCTATCATTTGAATCATCTTTAGTCATGTCATTATGACGTTTTTTTTAAACGAGGGGAACCGACGTTAAGACGCTGACAAACAATAAGGAAATCAAAGCTGCTGTTTCATAATTGAAGTAGCAGCTGATCGTGCAGGGGGTAAGAGCTTGTGGTTTGAGCTAAGTATCAAAATATTATTTTGTAGGGCTCTTGAATGAGTTCAATTTATAATATGGATTCCTCTTTCTGTAGATCTATAGTTAACCCCCTCCTTTACTAACATAGAATTCCTATGAGCATCGGAGCAGTTACCGCCACTTCCGGCGCTAAAACCCGCACTACGCACCAATAAAAGAGGGGGTATGTGAGGAACCTCAACCCTGAAGAAGAGATTTTGGAACATGATCGTGTCGGGAGGGGTGATCCTCATCACAGTTTCAATGAAAAGATAAGTATTTTTCACTGAAAGCATTAATTGAAATAATAAGTGTCCTGAGAAATAATTGTAGTAAAAAGTTGAATTTATAAAAATATGGAGCTATGAAAATATTGGCTGAAGAACCGAGTGTACAAATGTTATTTAACTCAAGGCAGCCATCTGAGAATCCATCCAATTAGTATGATAAATTAAGGCATGACTGTATTTGGTGAGAAAGAGTCAAGCAAGAGCAGAAGGACATAAAAGGATTTCTATTCATGTGGGGGCGATGGCATCAACAATACAGAAGCTTCAATAAAGAATCAGCAAATAGTATTATTATGAGCCCCATTGTTTCTTTTGTTCTTCTGAGAGCAACCAGTCAATAAAATGTCTTCCACACCGGTAGAAATTAGAAAGTTCTCTACAAGTTCTACCAGCCCATCCACTAGGCTACTTATGACATCTGTGTGATGCTCCTAATGCTTTGTTTAGCCAAATATCAACTGAATCCATTTCCAACTATCACTTTTTTCCTTCCATTAACCCAACCAAATCTCAAAAGTCTACAATACAATTTAGATTCTAGTATTTTGGTTGTCTCTCCTAAAGGAATCTTAACTGCAACCATCTTTTGTAATGCATAAATTTGCATTTTCTAATTAATGCTATGCCTTTCAAGTTCTAATCTTGGGGAAAGAGGGGGGGGGGGTTGTTGTTTTAAATCTATGCTCTTAATTTCCTTTCACCAAGTCAGCATCCTAGCTCTGACAGTGGCCATTCGCGTCACTTTGACGTGCCTGTCAAATCCCAAAGGGAGATCCATTCCTTGTTGCTTTGAATCCCAGAAATCAAGGCCCTCTTTTACTAAGGTGCGCTAAGCGTTTTAGCGCACGCTAAATCAACATGTATGCTAACCGCTAACGCGTCCATAGGATAACATGCACGCGTTAGCGTTTAGTGCGCGCTAAAAAGCATAGTGCACCTTAGTAAAAGTAGTAATACCATCTGGTTAATGATCTCTTCTCCAAATCTTTTTTATTTTTTTTATCTCAGGTATATTAACTTTGCACGTCCTCTACCAACAAATTCTGCACTTTAATTGAACACCAGTTTGAAACAAAATGCACTCTTAACTGGATTTTAATTCTGCTATCACTTAGGCTCTTACTGTAGAAGTCCTATTCATGTTTTAGATGTCTGACAACTGGCACTTATATGTCCATATTGCCTGGATGTCTAAATCCTTATTTTATAAAGCCAGGATATGGAGGTTAAAAACTGCAGTTCCTCCATATGGCAAAGAGGCATGATTACATTACATTACATTACATTCGGGATTTCTATTCCGCCATTACCTTGCGGTTCAAGGCGGATTACAAAAGGTTAGTTTAAAAAAGACAGAGTTACAATGATTAGCTAGAGAGGTAAGTTGTAGGTCTTATAAACATTTAGCAGGTTGTTGAGGGTGAGGTGGTTTGTCAAAGAGTTAATAGGTGGTCATAGTGGAAGTTCTTTTGTTATTATTAGTGCAGTAGTGGGTAGATCAAATGTCAGTTTTAGAGTTACTAAACGGTCGTGATGTTATTGCTGCTTCAGGAATTTCTTGAAAAGTTTGGTTTTTATTTCTTTTCTGAACGTCCTATAGTCTGGGGTGGTCATCAAGAGGTTGGAGATCTGGTTGTCCAGTCTTGCGGCTTGGGTGGCTAGGAGGCCGTCGTGTAGTTTTGTTCTTTTTACTTCCTTGATTGGGGGGGGTATGAATGGGGCGTGCGTTTTTCTTTGTCTTGTAGTGGGTGCTTGGATGAGGCGATTGTTCAAGTATGATGGACTGTCTCCGTGTAGGGTTTTGAATAATATGCAGTAGAATTTGAATTGGATTCTTTCTTGGATTGGAAGCCAATGTGAGTTGATGAAGGCTTCAGTGATGTGGTCATGTTTTTTTAATGAGTAGATGAGTCTTAAAGCTGTATTTTGGATTGTTTGGAGTTGTCTAATCGTAGTTGCAGAGCAAGGAAGGAATAGGATGTTGCAGTAGTCCAGTATCCCTAGTATTAGGGATTGTACTATAAGTTGGAATTGTGTTCTTTCAAAGAATTTTCGGACTTGTCTCAGATTTCTCATGATTGCGAATGATTTCTGAATTGTTTTATTTATTTGCGGTTGCATAGTGCAGCATCTGTCTATGGTCATGCCAAGTAGTTTTATGGTGGTTTGGATGGGATATTTGATTGCGTTTATGTCTAAGTTGGTTGTGGTTTGGATCTTGTCATTTTCGAGAAGGATGAATTTGGTTTTGTCTTGGTTGAGTTTAAGTTTGTGATTTTTCATCCAGGTTGAGACTGTTTCAAGTGTTTGGTGAAGTTTGTCTGTCATGTTAGGTTTAGAATGATCGTATGGGATGAGGATGGTGATGTCATCTGCATAACTATAGGTGGTTATGCCCATATTGTCCAGATGCGTTCCTAGAGAAGCAGTGTAGAGATTGAAGAGGGTGGGGGATAGTGGAGATCCTTGTGGTACGCCGCAGGGGTTTGACCAGGATTCTGACTTTTCTTTGTTTGATTTTACACTGTAGGTTCTGAGTTTTAGGAATCCTTCAAACCAAGAGTATACTTTATCTGAGATGCCTATTGCGTCTAAGATCTGTAGAAGGATGTTGTGATCCACTAAGTCGAATGCCGCAGTTAAGTCCAGTTGTATGAGAAGCATTTTTTTCCCTGTGCAAAGGTGTTGTCTGACGGTATCCATAAGGGAGCCTAGTAGTGTCTCTGTACTGAAGTTTGTTCTGAAGCCTGATTGCATGGGGTGGAGTAGGTTGTGGTCATCCATGTAATTGGTGAGGAGTTTGGCTACTAGGCCTTCTATAATTTTGACATATAGCGGAATTGAGGCTATAGGTCTAAAGTTAGATGGGTGGTTTTGTGGTGCTTTTGGATCTTTTTGAATTGGGGTGATGACGATTTCGCTGATCTAGGTGTGTTTAGGGTAGGACTAGGTAGAAGCCCAAATAGGGGAGGAGAAAGAATTCCCATGTCCAAAAAAGATGGATGGTCATATTTAGACCTGGAACTTGGCACATCCAAGTTATAGAAAGATGCTCCGATTGAGCTATTTTTCAGTGGACGGAAGCCACAGTAGATATTTTTCTGTCCCTGTCCTTTGGTGCATTTGCCGTGGGAGAATTACTACCACGGCTTTGTAAATGGGCCCTTAAAACAACACTGAGTCACTCCACTATTAATGCTTTGCTTTCAGAAAACTGACCACTTAGTTATACTCTGAGCTCCTTTTACTAAGGCGTGCTCGCAGATTTAGTGCACACCATGTGCATGAGTCTATAAATGGCGCCTTAGTTAGGCATCGTAACTGAGGCCGCCTAGTGATTCCTAACTAAAATCTGGGCCTAACCTAAATTAAATCAATTTATTTAAATGGCATGGTAATTGATCATTGCATTGAAGTTAACTGAATAATAAATTAAAAAATTAAAAAAGCGTAGAATTCTACATAGTGCCTAGCAAAGCTTAAGTGGAGGCACCTTCTGTCGCCTAACGATGCTTACCTGAAAAGTAGGCGTGGTTAGGAGTGTAGAATAGGTGTGGATGACTTAGGCATCCGAGTTAGATGCCAGTAAATTAGGCCCAATAAAACCTAGTCTAATATACTGGCACCAACCTCCAGGATGCCTAGGTACCGCAAGGTGTGATTTTATAAACAGCACCTGGTGGTTGATTGGCAACCACGCTGAATGGTGCTTACAATGCAACCAATTATTGAATCGGGACCTAAATGCTAAGAAGCCTATTTTATTATATCTTACCTGAATCTTTATTAACATTTGATATACCGCTGAATGGCCTATATGACTTTACAGCAGTGTACATCACAAAAATGAGAGAGGGAGAATTAGAAGGCCTTGAGCATGCGCAGATGCATGCTCAAGGCCCGGCAGAAGCAGAAAGTTCTTCAAGCGGTGCCAGCGTGTCCTGTGGCTCTGTGCCGGTTTCAAGTTGTTCGGGCGGGGAGCGATGCTGGTTCTCGGGAGGGGGGTGCTCGCAAATCGAATCAACACTCGGCTTGCGAGACAAGTTTTGCGAGAATGTTTTGCTCGTCTTGCAAAACACTCGCAAACCGGGTTACTCGCAAACCGAGGTTTGACTGTATATAGAACATCATACATAAGACTTCCATCTCCGGATCAGACCCTGGGTCCATCAAGTCCAGTGATCCGCACCAGGTCTACCCTGGCATAGTTTTAGTCCCCCTGGCATAGTTTTAGTCCCCCATATCACTGTATGCTTCTCAAGGGAGATGTACATCTAATTTACCCTTACCCATATCACTCTATGCCACTCTTAAGGAGATGTGCATCTAGTTTACCCTTAAATCCTAGAATGGTGGATTCTGCAATTACTTCCTCTGGGAGAGCATTCCAGGTGTTCACCACTCGCTGCGTGAAACAGAACTTCCTGATATTCGTCCTGGACCTGTCCCCCCTCAGCCATACCTTAATATCAATGCCATATAGGACATGCTACAAACACTGAAGACTAACCATAGAAGAACTGTAGAAACAGATGGGTTTTGAGCAATTTCTGAAATTCAGGCAGAGTAGGAAGATTCCTGATGTGCAGGAATCTTCCAAAGTTTGGGGCCAACATAATGAAAAACAGAATGTCATGAAGATGCAAGATGACAACTAGTTACTATCAACAGAACAAAGGGCTAAATTCACTAAGCAAATCGATCGTGTACCAATCGGTTTGCGACCCCTTTGCGACCCGATTTCCCTCTGGCCCGATTCACTAACCTCTCCTACAATCCACTTTCGATCTGCGCATGCAAATGAAGGGAACGGCATGCAAAGTAGGCAGAGCCCCAATTCACAAAACAAATTTCACGATCTGACTGGGCTGGCCGATTAACCCAAGAAGCGACTGCTGGGGACCAGTTGCAAACGTCCTTTCCGACTCTGCAGCTCCATTGCCGCCCTGCTCTCTGCATGCCCTGCATCTCTCCTGCTTGCCACCCTGCTGTCCCCCAAATCTCTCCTACCCTTCCCTGCACTGCGAGCCAATATTTGCACCACCGACACAGGAGTCAGCTCTGCCAGTGCTGTGAATGCTTTGAGAAGGGAGGCGGTGTTTCAAGGGCCGGTTGTTAAAGCGTCTCTGAGTATGAGTTAAAAAGGATGATGATGATGCATGAAAGTATGGGTTTCTGCCCTTCTCTAGGAGAGGCAGGAGAGTCGGGGCCCGACCCCCCCCCCCCAAAAAAAAAAACAAAACAAAAACAAAACCCAAAACACAAAACGCATGCGCAGACCATCTTTGTGGAAAGCAGATGGTCTGCGCATGCATCAGGATCGCACACTAGCGATCCGTGCGGGCAGAAGGGGGCGTTCCTCCGATCACCCTCATTAGAATTTTATAATGTTGTGAATTGGTCGGGCCTGCTGCAATCAGCCGCGAATCGGCCACAGAAATCAGGTTAATGAATCTAGCCCACAGAGGGCGACTTTCAATTTATACCTATGGACTTCTTAGGGCTAGAGTCATGAACCTGCCCAATTGGGACCGACCCGTACCCGATCCAGGCAGGTCCGATGGATTCTTCAAACTGTAGATGGAGGCGATCTGAGGAATGCCCCCATCTGCCGGCACGGATTGCTGCAATGACTTTTTTTTTTAAAGTTTTTAGCCCAGAGCTCGCAGTGCGGGGAAGGGCAGGAGAGATTTGGGGTGGCAGGCAGGAGAGATGAGGACAAGCACAAGGCCATTCAGGGCATTGCAGGCAGGAGAGATTGAGGAAGAGCATCAGGGCGGCAGGCAGGAGAGATTCGAAGCAGCAGAGAACAGGGCCTGCAGAGAGCAGGGCAGAAAGAAGGGCTTCAATGGAACTGGAGAGTTGGAAAGCCGTTTGCGAGTGGTCTCCAGCAGTCACTTCTTCGGTTGATCGGCCAGCCCAGTCGGCTTCAAAAATTTGTTTGGTGAATCGCGTCCCTGTCGGTGACAGGTCAAATGCGCGCAAGACAGGTGATCGCAAGACATATGAGCGCAAGACAAGAGAGCGTAAGATAACTGCGCGAAGACATATGCGCGCGGACAAATGGGTGCTGACAAGTGAGCACAAGACAAGTGAGCGCCAAGACAATTCAGCGCCAATGATTTCTAGTAAAAAGCACGAGCATGACATTTGAGCGCAAGACAAGTGAGCGCTGGCCACGCGCTTTTGTCCTGTCTAGTCTAATGTGACCTTTCCCCATTCAGTAAGTTCTGTTATTTACATTATTCTAAGTTTAACACCTGTAATCATTTATTTGTGTTTGTCTTGCAGGATATTTCTTTTTTCTTTGAATTCTCAAAATGTGTTTTAATGCTAATTTTCATAATAATCTTTACATGTCTTTTTTGAGGTTAAAATAGCGCGCTTATGTCCTGGCGCACTTGTCTTGGCGCTCAATTGTCTGCGCGTGATTGTCTTGCGCGTATTTGACTATGAACCGTCCCTGTCTACTTTGCATGCGTTTCTCCTCATTTGCATGCACGGATTCGAAGCGGATCGCAGCACAGGTTAGCGAATGGGGCCCCGAGGGAAATCTGGACGCCAAGGGGTCGCAAGCAGATCGTTACACGCTCGGTTTGCTTTGTGAATCTGGCCATTAGTGTTTAGCACATACTAAGGGCGGATTCAATAAAGGGCGCTAAGTGCGTTTGGGTGTGTAATCGCATTAGCATGCGCAATTACGTTAAAACACACTAACCGCTAAAGACGCCCATTATATTCCTTTGGGTGTCTTTAGTGGTTTGTGTGTACTAACACGATTGCAGAGGCTAATGCGTTAGCACGTGCTGATTTCCCCCTAAATCTGTTAGTACAACAATAAAAGGACTCCTTTAACTAGAAACTCACCTTTTCTTGCATACAGTGGCGTAGCAAGGGAGGGGGGAGCAGTTCACCCAGCACCCATCCTCCTTCCCCGACCCTCCCTCTCCCACCGCACGCACACGCATCTTCCTTCACCCATACCTCTTTAACGTTCCCGGCATGAGCAGCAACTCCAACCTGCTGCTCGTGCCGGCATCGGCTCTTCCTCCGATGTCACTTCCTGGACCCGTGCTTAGGAAGTGATGCCAGAGGAAGAGCCGACGGTGGCGCAAGCAGAAGGTTGGCGTTGCTGCTTGCGCTGGGAACGATAAAGAAGTATGGTGGAAGGGGCGCACACACATGTGGCAGGAGGGGGGGAAGGAGCGGAGGGCAGAGAAGAGGGGGGAGGGGGGGAGAGGCGCCTCCGCCCCAGGCGCCGCTCACCTTCGCTACGCCACTGCTTGCGTAGTTCTGCATTTCTGGAACATTTTAGCATTAGCTGGATTGATGAGGAAGAAAAATAATAGACTCTACCTTTTTCGGTACCATTTTGTTGAGTAGGTGAAGAGACGGGGTTTCTTGATCTTGTAAAGGCACTCATTAGAGGTAATGCACCCGGTCGGTGGTTCCTGGGCCTGGAAAAGCAGCAAAAGTCATACTACTGAAAGTCCTTGCATCCAGCTCCAGGGATAACTTCTAGATTTGTTGCTTTCAAAGTGGTTTTACATAAACACACTGTAATTAAATACCACTGGACATTGGTACATAAATATGAATGAATTCCAGCAGAAAAATACAATATGGATTCCCCCAGACCATGCAAAGTTTATTTATATTTGTAAAATCCAAACAGGACCTATATGTTAGATCAGTTGTTAAGACATCTTTTATTCTGCAATTTTATGGAGCATTGCTAAATAATCATATATGGTTTTGCTTACATGTTAAGTGAATTGTTTAAGTTGTTTTAAAATTTAATATGGGCACATTGGTAAAAAAGTTAAGATTGAAAGGCATATTTTTAATGTTATTTTTAAATCATGATTTTATATACAAGGGTGGTTTGAAAAGTTCAGTAAAAAAAAAAAAATCAAGTCAAACAAATATTTTTTTTAATTTGACAAAAAACAAAACAAAACATACTTTTCTGACGAGATGGAAAAACTGGAAAATCACTGCAGTAAGGGCTCCTTTTACGAAGCCGCATTAGCGGTTTTAATGCGCGCTAATTTTCCAGCCACGCTAGCCGCTACAGCCTCCTCTTGAGCAGGCGGTAGTTTTTCAGCTAGGGCGGGGGTTAGCGCGCGTTAAAAAAGATGCGTGCGAGAAAGCCGCTACACGTGGCTTCGTAAAAGGAGCACTAAGTGTATAGCCCTCGACAGAGACTATATCCCCCTTCTTAATGCATAGCGCAGGTTTTAGCGCCAGCAGCGGCAGTAACTGCTCTGACGCTCATAGAATTCCTATGAGCGTCGGAGCAGTAACGGCCGCTAACGGCGCTAAAACCCATGCTACTCATTAGCAAGGGAGGGAGTATGTTAAGAAATATAACTTTCATTTTAAAAAAATATTTGTCTAACTTGATTTTTTTTACAGAACTTTTCAAACAGCTTTGATGTTCTTCTTTTATATGTTTATTCTGCAGCTCATTGGTACTTTTGAGGTTTTGACTCCAGGTTTTGTGTGTAGCATATACTTATGGCATTGTAAATATTTACATTATAAAATTCAACTGATTTCTATATACATTACTTAAATTTTTGCTAGACCCCTGATGCAAACAACATCTGACGAAACACAGCCTTGTCAGGTCATCAGAGATACTTTGTGGTTTCATAATAAAAACTTTGGATTGAATGAGTTTGGACTCTTTGGCTATTTCCTGGGTTGGTCCTGGCTGCTCCCCTCTATTCATAGGTGAATGAAGCAGAAGGGCCCAATTCCCAGAGCCGACATGAACCAGAGGGGAAGAGGGAAGGGTGGGAATTTGTGACTGCAGAGTGGGTGATTGGTGGGGCTCAGTGACTGTCAAGGGATGTGGGTGGAGCCGGTGGTGGAAGAGGTGCACGTCAAGAGAGTTTTCCACTCGGCAGATGAGGCGCCTCGTGAAGCTGCGCCTGCCATATTTGCTGTCCCTCCCTTCTGCTCTTGTTTTGGAAGTAGTTTAGCGGTACTTTGGGGTATGGTTGTTGCAGTTTTGGGGGGGGGGGGCGAGCGAGGAGACATTAAGTGTGAAGATTGTTGCCTAGTTGGGAGGTTTGGGGTATATGTTGGATGTTAGCAGTTCACAGCTAACGGCATGAACGGTTCTGAGAGTTGAGCCGCTATGGTGGGACACCAGATGGCTTAGATGTATAGTGACTATCTAGCTAGTAACTTGGTGGGTAGATTCCTGGAATATTTAGGTTTGATGCTTAAGGTTGAGATGTTTATGGCTTGGGCTATTTTGTTTGTTACTTGGAATAAAGCTGTGGCCAAGTTTAAACTGTATTAGGTGTTGGTGTTTCTTTGGAGCTATTTAGTGGTTTGGGAAGGGGGTGGGTGGGGGTAGGAAGAAGCGAAGCCATGTCTATGAGTTAATTTCCAGTGATGATTCCCCATTTCATAATGCTTTGAGTACAACTTATAAGTGTGTGATGTGCTCACAGTAAGAACTTCAAATGCCTACATGCCGGTGGCTAGTGACTTTTTTCCACTGTGGCTGGCTTTACCCAGCTGTGCTTATTCATAATATTGTAATCTATAATAATAAAACCCTAAGCGCGCATGCGCGCTCCCACTTGCGTGTTCCGTGATCAGTAGGTCCCTTGCAGGTAGGAGTGTGCATGCGCGCCTAGGGTTCTGTTTTCCTGTAAGGTAGTTCGTCGTCATCACTCCCCCTCCCCCCCAGTGCACCCAAACCCCTGTTGACCCTCCCACCGCAAGATTACCACAAACCTCCCGGCTCCAGCAGCGTCCGCAGCACTCCAAACACGCTGCCCCGCGGCCCTACACCGCCCCGATTTCCTCTGCCGCGTCCCTGATGACATCAGAGACGCGGCAGAGGAAATCAAGGCAGCAGAAGGCCGTGAAGCAGTGCACCCAGAGCACTGCGGATGCTGCCGGAGCCGGGAGGCCCGTCGGTCATCTCGTGATGGAAGGGTCAGCGGGGTCGGCTGCATGGCGGCGGTAGTGGCGGGAGGGGGGGGGGAGATGGAAACATGCTACTCAAGGGTTATACTGCACAGGGGGATGGGAGGGAGGCAAGCAGGCAGGCAGGCTGGCTTCGAAGGGTGAGGGTGGGACAAAGTCTAGAAAGCAGTGAGGGGGACATAGGAAGGAGGCACTGGGGGCACTAAGGACATAGGAGGCACTGAGGGCACTAAGGACACAGGACAGAGGCACTGGGGGCACTAAGGACATAGGAAGAGGTACTAAGGACATGGGAAGGAGGCACTAAGGACATAGGAAGGGGCACTAAGGGCACTAAGGACATAGGAAGGAGGCACTGAGGGCACTAAGGACATAGGATGGGACACTAAGGACATAGGAAGGCGGAACTGGGGGCACTAAGGACATAGGAAGGAGGCACTGAGGGCACTAAGGACATAGGATGGGACACTAAGGGCATAGGAAGGCGGAACTGGGGGCACTAAGGACATAGGAAGGAGGCACTGAGGGCACTAAGGACATAGGATGGGACACTATGGACATAGGAAGGGGGCCACAGAGAGACAGGCAGGCATGGCGCAACAAAGAAATACAGGCAGGCAGGGGGCCAGGGAGGCAGAGACAGAAAGAAAGACAGGGGGCCAGAGAGAAACACAGAGACAGAAAGAATGACAGACAGACAGCATCCAAAAAGAGAGAGAGACAAAGAAAAAAAACCCAGACAGACATCTACTCTAGCACCCTTTAATGTAACGGGCTTAAACACTAGTATTGTAATATTCATAATATTGTAATATTGTAATTATCTATTCAGTCTATACAAGCCTTGTTGTATTGGAAGTTAGTCTGTTTCTGAAGGGCTATTTTTATGAAACATTCCTGATAATGACCCCCTTTTATGAAGCCACATTAGGCTTTATTTTTTTTATTTTTATTTTTTTAAATCGCCGGTCGTGGCAGAATTCTATGAGTGTCAGAGTTTTTACCGCCATGGCCCATGATTACTAAAGCCTAATGTGGTTTCATAAAAGGAGGCGTATCAGTGGTGTTAAGAGGGTGAGAGGTGCCCAGGGCAGAAGCACCCCTCCGCTGCCCTCATCTACATCCCCCAGCTTCTTCCCCAATCCCCCCTGTCGCATGTACCCCCCACCCCCCCCTTACAACACCACTGGGGGGGTATGTTTGGATGAAAGGTTTTAGGCATGCAGGATGATATAGGCTTCAACAGAATTGATATACCTTAGATTAGACAAATTAGATTTGTTTAAAAAATTTTTTTTTTTTTTTGGGGGGGGGGGAAGAGGCAATCGGGAAAAAAATAGACTAAAGCTGAGATTTCAGTCAAACAAGGGCGATATTGTATTTCTATCCTGACAGAAGACCTGACACAAATGTTATTTCATCTACAGATGTACAACATGCAAGCATCCCTGTGAATTATATAATGTGTTCATCTAAGCAACTAGAATACACATTAGTAATATGATACTTCTCATAGAAATACATGTTAATTGAAAATGAACTGCATAAGTAAAGTCCATATAGATCATGTGTAATAATACAGAAAATAATGTGAAAAGAATTATAGAATAATAATATAACCCCCTTTTATGAAGCTGCGTTAGGCTTTTTTTATTGTCAGCCATGGGGGTAAAGGATCTGATGCTCATAGAATTCCTACGCACATCAGAACTTTTACTGCCACAGCTGATGATAAAAAATGCTAGCATGGCATCGTAAAAAGGGGGGGATATTTTATAAAAATTGATTGCATTATGTCTCTATCTCTGATTCAAGTGTGGTTACTGACAGCTAAACTCCAGTGAATAAAATAATATATAAATAATTTTTTAAAAATAAATTTCTTAGACTTACCAGTCCTCTGGGTCACAGTCTCTGAATCCTTTAGCAAAGGGGTTGC
This sequence comes from Geotrypetes seraphini, assembly GCF_902459505.1. Taxonomy (NCBI): domain Eukaryota; kingdom Metazoa; phylum Chordata; class Amphibia; order Gymnophiona; family Dermophiidae; genus Geotrypetes; species Geotrypetes seraphini. Next base: position 136,831,975 of record NC_047091.1, on the reverse strand, counting down.
TTGCAATTTTTAACTGTGTGATCTGGAATGAAGGCAAATTTTCTTTGCTTAAAATGTCTTACTGCATCGTTTTTCTAAAATTTCCGACATTTCTTTTCTTTAGATATGTTTCTAACAACATTTCAGCTAAAAGGTAAAATTATGTTCCCAATATTATGGGTAAAAATATAAGAAAGAAAATGTGATTAGTAATAAAACATATGGCTATGCTCCCTCTCCCTCCCCCCCCCAACAAAATGTCAGATTCTGTGCTATATAATACTGTCTCAAGGGCAAAACTCTGTTAAGACACTTGTAAGAAAATGCCACATTATATGGGTCACCACCAGAACAGCAGAGACAAATCACGAGATAAATCATACTTATGTATTTATTTAAATCACCAGGGACCAGCCAGGACATTTTCTATATTTAAGCAAATCCACGGATAAAGTATGCGATTGTGAATTTCCGGAATGGGTTGAAAAACAAACTTTAAGCCCCTCAGTGACAGTTCCAGACTTAGAGGTCAAGCTGATAGAAGGCAAGAGAGAGAGCAGCTGCCTCGGACCATCAGCAAAATGCCAGCATTGGAAGGAGACAGGCAAGCTTATGATTTAAAGGGCCAGCTCATACTTACCAGTCTGATCTTTTTTTTTTTTTTTTTTTTTTTTTTACAGAAGTCTGTATGTTTCTTGATAAATTCCAGATAATAATTTGGGATTTAGTTCTTTTCAAAAACCTATAGAATGGGTAACATCAGGGTATAGATTGGACTTAGTTTTATTGAAATAATCTACACTGCATAGCTCTGAAACTTATGTACAGGCTTGTTAAAAACGGCAAGAAGTAACAAACAAAATTTGTAATAAGCAATTATGTCAGTCACTCCATTAATACAATGGTAGGTTGCCAAATGTACAAAATCATTACACTTGAATTTGGCTTCGCAAAGAAACTAAGGGGTCCTTTTATCAAGCTGCGGTAGGGGGTTTAACGTGCGTAATACCACACGTTAAACCGCCGGCCGCGCTAGCCACTAACGCCTGCATTGAGCAGGTTAGTTTTTTTTAGCCGGCCGTGGGGGTTAGCGCGTGATGAAATGTCCGATGCGCTAACCCCGCTAGCGCGGCTTGATAAAAGGAGCCCTAAAACACTTTCAAACAAACTTTTCAACTGAGGTCCAATATTTTATGAAAGAGTTTATAGGCACCATGATCATTTTAACTAATTTATGTTTATCTAATCAACCATTACTTAATAGCAACTTTTTAATAGAAAGGAATGAACAATTGTTACAAGATTTCATTGATATATTAAATAGTTTCTAAATAGGTGTGTATGAACATCAGAGATCAACATTAATGCTTTCCTCTAGTCTAGGCTGATAATTGTCTTAAGATTCTTTTTGGATGAGGTCTATACAAATGCAAACAATAATTTAATGCTATGGACCCTTAGTCTGACCTGCCACAGCTTCCCTTCTGTTCTTAAATATTATAAGTGCATAGAAGTCAGCACTAAATGCTCCACTTTTTACAACGCCCTCAAAGGCTCCCAAAATCAGGGTGGCAAATCCTGATAAAAGTGAAAGGCAGATTTTTTTTCCAAATAAATTCCGATTGACGTTTCTCAGCTGGATGTCTGTAGTTTCAAATCTAGACTGAGTTTCGGGTTTACATAGGCAGTGATGTCCCTCTGGGTTTTAGGAAGTTTTCCGTGAGGTTACGATTGCAAATATGAGGTTCCTGCAGTGTTTCTGCAGCGTGCCTGCTGAAAAGAGCCTCCCCCCCCCCCCCCCCCAGCTATCGGATTCCTGCCAAGGTTAAGGAATGACTTTAGCAGATGGACAGAAAGATTGGGATCGATCCCCAGATACCTGTTTCAGAGTGCTAAAGCAAAGTAGTTATCAACCCTTATGTAGGGCCCCACATCGGAGATTCCCACAGCGATGAAGGGGCCTCCATGTTTACTCAGGGACCCTATGAGTTTACATTGACCCCAGAGATGATGGCTCTGCCTTGTCACCTTGTAACCGAAAGTGGGTCACATTCTAACCACCTAGTTTGGTTCTTCTTATGTACTAAATAATCATCAGTAAAATTTAAGATTCTATCTCCCAGTGACCAGAAATAACATTTATATGACTGCTTTGGAGTCTATACGGCAGTGGTCTCAAACATGCGGCCCGAGGGCCACATGCGGCCCGCCAGGTACTATTTTGAGGCCCTCAGTATGTTTATCATAATCACAAAAGTAAAATAAAACAGTTTCTTGATCATATGTCTCTAACTATAAATGACAATATTATTATTAAGACTTAGGGCTCCTTTTATCAAGCTGCAGTAGGCGGTTAACGCGCGGAATACCGCGCATTCAACCGCCTGCCGCGCTAGTCACTAACGCCTCCATTGACAAGGCATTCGTTTTTCGGTGTGCCGCGGGGGTTAGCGCGTGATGAAATGTCCGACGCGCTAACCCCGCTAGCGCACCTTGATAAAAGGAGCCCTTAGCCAAAAGGAAAGATTTATAAACTATAACGAGTTTTACCTCATGCAAAATTATCATTTCTTTAATAAGACATTAACTATTTTTTCTGAGGCCCTCCAAGTACCTACAGATCCAAAATGTGGCCCTGCAAAGGGTTTGAGTTTGAGACCACTGCTATACGGTAATCTGGTGCCCTCAACATGACTGAAGAAACATACATTTCTTAAGTAATAGGGCACCTATATATTTCAGTATATTTCCTAAGGACTTTTGCCATATATAAATTGAAGTTACTGAACATAAATAAATGCACTGTGGATTGTGGAGGAAGGTATATTTAGGGCTCCTTTTACGAAGCCGCGTTGGTGGTTTTAGGGCGCGCAGATTTTTAGCGCACACTAAACCCGCGCTACATGGCAAGAACTAACGCCAGCTCAATGCTGGCGTTGGCGTCTAGTGCAGCCGGCAGTTTAACGTGCGTTAAACCGCTAACGCGGCTTCATAAAAGGAGCCACTTAGTTTTTTTAGATTTGTCATAAAACGAGGTGTGGGACCTTAAATGGTGGTTAGAGCAGCTACTTCGGCACCCTAAGTTGAGAGTTCAATCCCAGCCTGGGACAAGTCACTTAACACTTCTTTGCCCCAGGTATCACCGTTAGACTGTGAGCCTGTTGGGACAGATAGGGAAAATACTTAAAGAGTACCCAATCACTATTCAATGCATTAACTGCTTTGGGTGAATCTCTTCATGAAAAGGCAGTTAATAAATCCCAATAAGCTGTAATACTTTCAATTCTATCAGACAATTTAAATCAAAACTAAAGACATTTTTGTTCCAAGACGCCTTTGGTTAATAACTGTCCTTTTAAGGGCAAAGTTTTTAAAAAAAATTTGTTTTTTTTTATTTGTTTTTTTAAATTTGAATCAATTGTCATTTCTATCCTAACCAATTGTTTTATCCTTTAATGTTTCTCCTTTCCTATATCAATTGTAGTTCTCTCCCACTATCCTATTGTTTCATTTCGTATGTTTTTGATCAAAGCGGTCTGTATGTTAGGACGTTAGTCTGTATCCCCCATTTCGTGTTTTATTGCTATTTTATAACTCATTTTTATGTAATTTTACACTGTCAACCACTTAGGAACTCGAATAAGCGGTCTAAAAATTTTTTTTGATAAACTTGAAACTTGAAAACAACAAAACAAGCAGAGAAGAGACAAAAGATAATCAATAAACTGGAGAAGAAGCCTTTGAGCAAGGGCACTGAAAGCCATGGAAGTCCGGTTCAAATGCCAACATAGGCGCCTTGTGATCTTAGATTGTAAACCCTACGATCACAGGAAAATATTCACCGTGACATAAATGTAACTCACCAAGACTCTTTCCTCTCTAGACCTGACTTAGGAGTCTTTTTATTAAGGAGTGCTAACTGATTTAGAGCGTGCTAAAGATTAGCACACGCTAAATGCTAAGGTGGCCATTATATTTGACTAGCGCGTGCTAAATTGATTAGCGTGCCTTAGTAAAAAGGACCCCTTACTTTCCTAATGTCATGTCCTGAATTGGTTTTAAGCTGGTAGTATCATCTGTTTTCTAAATAACAGAAAAGGGTCAGTGAAAGGCATTACAGTACCTAGTTCTGTCTGCCCCTATCTGTTGCAAATAGAGGTGGACCAGAATTGTCTGTTCATCGGATTTCACCATTAAAATGTATATGCCTTCCACACAGAAAACTCATACTGTGCCTTTATTGTATTATATGTCTTATCCTTATTTGTAGATCTTACTCCAACTATCGTATTGCTAACTTATGTAAACTTGTAACCTGTTCTGGGCTCTTTTGGGAGGATGGGCTAAAAACTTGAATAAAAATATAAATAAGTAAATCGCCAAGTGTTGGGGGGGAGGGGAATAGGGTAAGTTATCTAAATCTGGCTGCAAGCAAAACTGCAACACACAAAATGGATCTGTGTATTCACGGGAAGTCTTTAGACAGAGCCTACACATGGCATTTGATCATGCGCTTTGCTTTGTAATTCTTGTATTTTACAAAAACAAAAATGAGAACGGTGTATTTTCCACCCAAACGCCCAGAGTTGTGTATAGGTTCATTTGAATTCACTCAGCATGTATTTATTAAATAGTGTTCTCTTAATTGAATCTGGCAGCTTTAAAGAAGTTATTGATCGTTCCACAGTAAAGTCAGCCAGAGGAAAAGTCTATTTATTTGTGTACCAACAAATTTGTAGACTGCATAGCTTTATTTTCATAGCACAGACTTCTCTGAACTAATACAGCTCCCTCTTTTTTTTTTTTTTTTCAAAGTCCCTTTCCGGCCCTCCATCCATCATGGAGAAGGATTTGATAAATGAAGTATTGGGAGGTTTGTGTCTCGGTAATAAACTGCAGACCTACTCACTCTGTGATTCTGATAGGCCGTGACTGCTGTGAAGCGAGTTTCCTCAAACACGAAGGTTTTAAAATTTTCCTCTGCATACTTCTCGCTATCTTTCCTGGGATCCACATACACCACATGGAACCGGGGCTGATATCTGTGCATGGAGTTCAAAATGATCTGAGTGAAAACAAAACAAAACAAAACAAAAAACAGAGAACGAACAGAGAATAATTTAATCCACTGGGCTCTGGCTTGCAAGACAGCCACTAACTTCAACAAAATGGAACCTTTTGCAGAAGTTCTGAGAACAGTTTGTGCATTCTGCTAGCCACTAATAAAAGAGCAGGCTTGGCAAATTTAGAAGTTGCAAAGACCGAGCAGCACTTTTCAGACTCAAATGATTTGGAGGAAAATAATTAGCTGTAACGGAGAGGCCCTGTTCAGCTAGGCCTGAGTTGACTTACATGCCCATTGTCATCTAGTAAGTTGTTGGTCAGTTTGAGTTTATCAAAAGAGACGATTTGTTTCATCCACTGGGCTCCTTTAGCTGGAGAATCCGGGTGGTAGTGCACCCTCCCTGGGGTAGCAGGGTCAGCTTTCCCCGCTACCAGCCATGAGGAACTGTGAAAGGCATATCTAGAAATGGGAAAGAAAATTTTAAAAAAAGAAGAAATCTAGCTTCAATCTGACTCATTATTTGTATTTTTCCAAAGAAATAGACAATGTCACTCCCTCCTTGCTTTCAAAATAAGACCTTATAGTGTTTAAGTGAAAGTTAAACTTTCATTTTCAGATGTTTTGGGGAGGGGGGTTCTGTTTGTTTTCATTGTTCCTTTTAATGATTGAATTACAACTTCTTTATATATTCATTTTCTAAGTCACCCTGCATAAGGCCCTCATATGAAGTGAAGTCATCATAAATTCTATCGGAAGGTGCATTGGCTCCCAGTTGAGGCAAGATTAGTATTCAAATTAGGTTTGTAACTGTTATAAAACATTGTTTGGCCTTATACCCGATTATGTTATTGATCACTTTAGATTTACTGACAGAAAACATTTTTCTCGGCATTTTAGATTATTTACATTTCCTACTGTAATAGGTTGCATATACAAAAGATTTTTCCATTGAATTTTATCTTTTCAAGCTGGATGATGGGATAAACCCCCTTTTTGTCCTGATAAACTCTAACTCCTATCTTTCTATTAGAAAAATACTAAAGACCTTATTTGACAAATTCTTCTGAATATACTGTGCCTTTGCAGTCTCTTGATTGTTGTTAACTGCATTGAACTGAGAGGTTACTGTGGTATATAAGTGAATTTGTTACGTTCCCCTATGCAAAACTGCACTAGCCTTTGTGATCAGGAGATCTTGAGATTTTTAACTCACAACATTGTATACTGTACCAATGAAAAGCTGAGCTAGTAAAACGGAATTTTCTTCCCCTAAACTTGATTGATGTTCTGTCCTCATGTCACTCTGCCTTCTCTCATCCATCTTTCTATATTTTTGCTCATATTTTCTTATTACCTTTATCTGCTTCCTGCTGGCATATTCCTTTTTTTTTTTCTTTTTGCTTTTATTGGACAACTGAGTATATACATCAGATACTGTAATATGTTTAATCTCAAAGCAGTATGTGTCTTTTCTTATGTTATAATGAATATTCTTCAGTCTATAGGCACTGTTACTGACACCCAGAAATGCTAACACAAGGATCTTATTTCCCGTTTCCGTTTCTATGGAAAAGTCTGTGAAAATAGACCCTTGCTATCTTTCTAAAAAAAAAAAACCAAACCCCAATAAACCAAGATTTAAAATAATAATAATAATAAATATTTGAGAAACACAGGCCCTTTAGAATTGTTAATCAATATATGCCCAATCTACATAAACATAACCTCAACTTTTCAAAACTTATTCTAAAATGAAAATACAAAATCTATGTATTCCTTCCTGAAAAGAGCTTTTCCTGTCTCTGTTCAGATGACACTGTCCAGAGGTACAGAATGAGAGAACATTATTTATAGGCAATATTTAATGCCAGACTCCCCAAATGCATAAATATTTACAAAGAATTACATGTATAGATACAAGAGTGTTTTGATATTGTACTAATCTGGGTTAGTACAACCTGAAATTTATTTGAGCTCAAGTCTTAGTCTGAACTGTAGATCTTTGGTTGTGTTCTAGACTGAAGATTATTCAATTCTCTCTCTCTCTTTCTTTCTCATATATTAGACCTTGAAAAGAGGCATGTTTACTAAGATGTAATACGATTTTACCACACCTTAAGTGCAAAGCCTATATGATAGAGGGGACGTGGTCAATATTTGCCCTAAACTTACCACATAGGTCAGACACTTACCACATGGACAGACTGACCCCATAGCTGCCATTTTGAACCTGGATGGCTATGGGACAGGAGTGGAGGGAGACTACTCCTGCTTCAACACTAGACTATCCAAAAGACCCCTGGGTAAGTCCAAGAGGGGTTTGAGAATGGTGGGAGAGTCACAGCCAAGAAAAGGAAGCAGCAAACAATTCCCACAAGTACTGAAAATGCAGTCAAAAGAAGTGGGAAAAGGACGAGATGCTTTTCCAGGTGGAATTCTTTATTTGTAGCATCACCAATTTCTCATAAGACTCAACAGGAAAATGCGGACCTCACGGAGCGCACGGACCTCGCAGATCTTAGCCACATGCCCTTAAATATCTGCTCACCTCATGAGGTCCGCAGATGTTAAAAGGAGGATCCTTGCAGACTCAACGCCATGGCCACCTTTTTTTTTTTTTTAGATCATGTGCTTTAGTATTTAATACCGGCAATTGCAACTCCCAATTGCAAGCCAGCAAAGGTACAAGTTAAAGAGCATCTCACGGACCCCTACAGAACTAAAAGCGCATGGCTTTAAAAAGAAAGCGGCCATGGTATCGGGTCCACAAGGATCCTCCTTTTAAAACCCATGGACCCCACTCACCCCCAAGGTGAAGCAGATGTTTTAAGGGCATGCGGTTAAGATCTGCGAGGTCTGTATTTTACTCAGTCCCGACTCAACACTGACAGTGTTTCAGTGCCATTATAGGGGATTATGTTATTGTATTATTAATGTTTGTGCAGGCGTCTTTTGGCGCCAAAACACTGTCAGTGTTGAGTGTTATGAAAAACTGGTGACGCTACAAATAAAGATTCCACCTGGAAAAGCATCTTGTCCTTTTCCCACTTCTTTTGACTGTATATTGGGAGAGAGTCACAGCATCATACCAAAGGCTACACAGGGCACAAACATGGAGGAATGTAAATTTGTTCTCATTGGCCATGGTGAACTGGGTGGGGCAGGGGGGCACCAGTAGGTGAGTCACACAGGATGCAACTATAGCTCAGCATAGATGAAGTTACAGGGAAATACTTTTAAAACCAATAGGAGGAATTTTTTTTTTTTTTTCCACTCAGAAAATAGTTAAGCTCTGGAACGCATTGCCAGAGGTTGTGGTAAGAGCGGATAGCGTAGCTGGTTTTAAGAAAGGTTTGGATAATTTCCTGGAGGAAAAGTCCATAGTCTGTTATTGAGAAAGACATGGGGGAAGCCACTGCTTGCCCTGGATCGGTAGCATGGAATATTGCTACTCCTTGGGGTTTTGGCCAAGTATTAGTGACCTGGATTGGCCACCATGAGAACGGACTACTGGGCTTGATGGACCATTGGTCTGACCCAGTAAGGCTATTCTTATGTTTTTAGTATGGTCCTGGAGGGTCAGGATTTGGTCCTGGAGGTGGTTCTTGATTGGTAGGGTGGTAGCCTTGAAAGCAAGTGTGCTGTAGCATCTCATGTGGTAGCTGTGAGGACTTATGAAGACGTTTCAGTGACATAGCTACAATTATCGCTACTCACTGTGAAACATTTTCCTCCGAAGGTCCTTTGATCTGAATGAAAGTTGGTGTGGGATGAGTACAAGTGAATTTATTTCTAATAAGTTTATGAACACACATCCCTGCGTTGGTTTCTATATTGGTGCATTCACGTCTAGTTGCCAGGGCTGACCATGTCCCTTCTCCAACTATGGCTTGCCTGGATCTCAGGATTTTTACCATGCTGGCTGGTTTTAGCAAGCAGCAGCCATTAGTGTTGGCACATGCTATAATCCATCTGTTTAGCGCAGCTTAGTAAACATCCCCTATAGCAGTGGTTCTTAACCTGGGTTCGACCGAACCCCAGGGGTTCGGTGAGTCAGTCTCGCGGGTTCGGCGGAGGTCAAAACACACCTCCGACTCATATAGCGCTTTGGTCACGTTCAATCATCTATCCGTTATTCAGTGATTTTGATCAAGACTGATCGTGTACTCGGTTTCTTGATCTATCAATCTGTAACTAACGCCTTATATACATCAATCAATTCCTGATCAAAATTTGTGATTTAACTGATAGATGATTGAACGTGACCGAAGCGCTTATGATTCGTGATGATACGCCCCGCTTGTCCATAATTGGCTGCAGGTGATCACGCAACATCGCTTGGCCTATCTGTGCTGCAGGGGATTTGATGCGCACAGTAGTCGAATTGTAACTGTTGTGATGGTACGTCGTGTGATACCTATCTTAATATTTTAATCCCTTACTAACTATGTCGAGCAAAATACGAAAGTGGTCGGACGAATATGTACAATATGGATTCACATGTATAACGGAACGTGATGGGAGTCAGCGTCCTAATTGTATGATTTGCAATGACAAGTTGAGTAATTCTAGTCTAGCTCCGGCAAAACTAAGGGAATAAAGAAGAGTTCGGTGAACACACATATGAAACTGGTGGTGTTCAGTACCTCCAACAAGGTTAAGAACCACTGCCCTATAGTTAGTGTTTAATACAATACAGTATCTTATATCCCACAATTCTCTACAAGGAATCTATGCAGTTGACAATAAGAAGTATATCAAGCTCATTCAAGTGTAAATAATAGTCTCCAATTTTCTGGACATGTGCCTTTGAAAATCTAGTTTGGGTAGAGGGGGCACTATTAAATCATACTTCAGCAGAAACATACACCTAAATTAAGGCCTCTTGTATCAAGCCAAATAAGCGCAGGTTGGCGTGGTAAATGCACCAAAGTCCATAGGGATTGAATTGGGCATCGGCACATTTGCCACGCGGCATGATCAAAAATGACCTTGATGTTGTGCGAGGGGATGCTGAAAAGTTCTCAGCCCAGCTAAGAAGAGAATTGACGTGGATATGGTTCAATGAATGATCTGAAACAATGTCAAAACCGTTTCTGCAAATTGGCACTTAAAGAAATAAGATAACACTCTTTTCAGCTATAGTGGCAAAATAACACTCAAACATTAGGAAGTTGGTTGGTTGGGCTGAGAGCTTTTCAGCACCCTCTGGAATGTAATAAAAGTGAACCAAGTGTAAGACAATCAAGCCACTGTGACATCACTGGTGAGATTAGCTCTTATTGGTGGAATGATGCATTATGACATCAGAATGTCAGCTCTGGTTACCAGAGACAAACTCTTCACACTACGAGGGGATGCTGAAAAGTTCTCAGCCCAGCCAAGAAGAGAATGATGTGGATATGGTTCAATGAATGATCTGAAACAATGTCAAAACCGTTTCTGCAAATTGGCACTTAAAGAAATAAGATAACACTCTTTTCAGTTACGCTGGCAAAATAACGTGCAGAAGTTAGAAGTTGGTTGGTTGGGCTGAGAGCTTTTCAATACTCCTTCATATATTCCTTTTCATTTGATAAGCAACTATTTTCCATGTCACCTTCAGCTTGTCTAAATATTTACATATTCTACATCTAGATTCATAAATATTCTCCACAAAATAAGTTGAAATATATATATACGATATGTAAGTATGTTGTATGAGATATGTTTAAGAATCTTAAAATTAAACAAAAGCTCTAGGATTCAGAATTCATATTCCGACCAGGTTTAATATTGGGGATACTGAAATATACTTTTCTGAAAGTCCAATTACAGATTTATTTTCTACACTTTGATCTCCAATTCTTTCCTTCTTCAGGAACATCCTGTTAATTATATATTTCTCATGGAATCATTGAAAAAACGCAGCAAAATAAAAAACGGCAAAAAGCATAATGTTCAAGGAGTCAAGTAGAAAAAGCCAATAAGCTACCTTTTTCCCCAAATAGAAATGTGAAGGATATTTGAAGGGAAAATACAGTTTTTCCAAAACATTCTGTGCTCTTGGTGCTGTTTCCAAGATCTCTAAGCATTTGCTCTAGTTTTATTCAGGAACTGACTGACACCATGCCCAGTTCAGTCCTTGCTTGTCCTACCCCTTTTCACATCCTTAGAGAAAGGACTTTCTTTATCTTTAACACTTATACCCCTCCCTTAAACATTTCTTGTATGCCTACTTTAACGTTTACCTGCAGAGTTACCCATGTTTAAATATATATAATACAGTATGTCAAAGAGCAAATAGCTTCATACGAAGAGTCAAAGGGCAAAGGCTCATGCATTTGATATGACGCCTTTCTGTGGTACAACCAAAATAGTTTACATTTATTATCTAAATATACACATTTAATAAACTTTATGTGATATTGGGGACTTGAAATTAAAATATATATAAAGTTTTCCCATAGATTAATCTTCTGTTGTTCCATAACTCCCTCCCCCCTCCAGGAAAGTTGCCGAGTCCCTGTTCCCTTGGGTTACTGCCCCCTGTAGGATCTCCATGGGCTTTCTTTCCCCCTGGGATATTCTTGTGGGAAGGAGCAGGGTCCTTATCTTCTGGTGATATAAAGCAATTTAAAAGCATACTGGGGTTTGTTTGCACCTAGAGGGTTTTTTGGTGTGAAACTATGGTCCTCATCCAATTCCTATCTGAATATTTCCCCAAAGTGGGAGTGTTATTTACCTTTCAGATGTTCCACCTGTGTGGAAGATAAACTTCCCTTTTCCTTGGGATATGTCCCTGTTTGGGGGGAGGGGGGTGGCAGTTCATTTGACAGAGAAGACGCTTATCTGTGGAGACAGCCGTAATAGACTAGCTTCTCGTTTTCTGAAACACAGAAAAGTATATTTCACTTACCGGTATCGTTTGTCATCCACTGGTACAAAGTCCATTAATAGCATATAATCTGCCATTGGATCCATTCCGAAAATCTTCACCTGAAACGTAGGGAACATGCGCCTACGGACAGAAAAGAACTGTCAGGCATAAAATTAGGCAACTGCTTTATCCTTTATTACTGACCCTAATCGCTCACATCTCTTTCAAATTGTCAAATTCTGTCTCTAATCATTGTTTAATGGTCTTGTACAGTAGCTCTCTGTTCGGACCTAGGCGCTCAAATTCTATTGCCTGCCATAATTTCAGCCACTAAGGTGGGAAAATATTTTGCTAAATATCAAATTAGTTTGTCGACCTTGATATTAAAAAAAAATTGTACAAAATGACAATCATGGTAGGCAATGGTAAGTAGAGTCAATTGAGTGCTGAAGCAAGGATTTAGTTTGGATTTTTAGTAATGCTTGTATTCCACATTTAGACTTAAGAACGCCGAGACATATTACTAGGAGTCCCAAGAATACAGCGCATAGCCAGCCTCAGTCAATCAAATCTTTTTAATGTGGTTTCAAACACTGATAAATGTAACTCTCTTATCTTTCTTTCCACGAATTATAGTTCCTGGTACGGCAGCATTGCTGTTTGCATGTGTATAAGCTGACTTTACACAGGCCTGTGCTACACAGTAAAAAAATATATATATATATTTTATATATATATATATATATATTTATATTTTTTAACCTCCAGACAGTAAGATACCTATGTCCATCCTATCATTCTCTCTGCAAAAATTCTCCAACTCCTATATGTCCTGTCTGTACACATTAAATTGTAAGCTCTTCAGAATAGGGTCCGTCAATTGCATCTTAAATTTACAGCATTGCATAAGCCTTTCAGCGCTATAGAAATGATAAATAGTAGTGGTGGTATTAAGTGGAAAGGATTTTGGCTTCAAAGAGTTTCCCATTAACCTATTATGACTTGATAATTCTCCCCTGTCCCCCCATCGATAGAAATATATCTTGAAAATTAAAATGTGCAAATAACAGATGTATTTCTCTCTGTGCATGTTTTTAAATGTTGTCAGTTGTGCTCGGTTTCTGAGTTAAGTAACTTCTTTTTTCCAGAACAAGCGGTCCTAAAATAAATTAAAGAGAATAAGAAAGCCAAGCCGTTGGAAAATAAAGTTAAAGAGACTGGGTTTATAGGGAACCCCCCCCCCCCAGTGTGTAAATATGAAATTTCTTCACAAAACTTTATAAAATAGAATACCCTTCAGGCTAAGCAATTATTATCCTAAATGAGACTGATATCACGGCTCATTTAACAATAATGATTAAAGCTTCTCAAGTTCTTTCATTAGATATCTCAGTCCTTGCTTGGAATGGAGCACAGAATAGATCCTTATGCTCCTCTCTGCAGAAAGTGAATTTAAGACGGCCTCTAAACAGTGAGGAATTTTTCTGCCTTTTCCACTCACTTTACTCTGCCAAGCCTCGTCTATGTAATACTAAAGCAAGGGTGGACAAGGCGGTGTGAGGTCTGGGTGCGTGACAACTCTGACTGGGACTGTCACCCTTAACAATAGCGAGAGAGACAGGGAAAAGCGGCCGGCTGGGGCAGTAAACACACACGCTACCCAGGTAAGCCGCATTTCTTAGAGTGCTTTCAACTAATTTACTCTTTAAACACATTTTAGCCAGGTGAAAAGTAACAACATGTCATTTCTGGTATTCTCACTTGACCCAAAAATACACAGTCCTAAACTAAACTAAAACTTGAATTTTTAGACTGTGTTATTTTCATATAATAAAGCTCGACTCAGTTTACAATACATTAAAAGAATTAAAAAGCCCCCCCCCCCCCATAGAGCTTACATTTTTGAGAACAGCCAAGTTTTAAAGTTTTTGCGATAGGACTGAAGTGAACCTAATTCTCTTAACCTTAGGGGAATATCGTTCCATATTTCTGTTAGTTTAAATGAATAAGATTTCCCTAGTTTACCAATAGAAACAATACATTTAAGGGATAGAAAAGACAGTTTAAGTTTTTACATAGTCTTGACCAAACCCAGTCTTTGAGAATTCCAGGAAAGTGGTACGAGTAGAGAGCATATTTGCGCGATTTAGGGGTTGCTACCTTCTCTGTGTCAGGTGGGCAAAAATACAACACATTTGGTTTAAGAACTCAATTGTGGAAATCTTAAATGCTGATAATAAAAACTCTGGGGAGTATAATTATGTTCTTGCCCCCGATAGCATTCTCCAAGGAATATCCAGAGAAAATACAAGTAGGGAAAAGTTGTGTTTTGTACAAATGTTTAAGTATGATGCGTTTATAGGGTATTTGTGCATCCTTGATATAGGGCATCCTTATAGGGTATACATACTTCCTTGATCTGAAAAATGCACCCTACGAGTTCAGTATGAAAGAGGGGAGTTTCACATGTCAGGTGGCCCTGTTGAAAAACAGGCTG